>NC_087289.1:13818226-14122930 GCF_015220805.1 Pogoniulus pusillus
TAGCTTTATAGTACAGAAAATATATTCTCTTTACAAGAAAGCTCTATAAGAAATCCTTCCCAAAAAAAAGCACACATTCATGTGAGCCTCCACTCTGTCAGCCTCCCAAAAATCAACTGATGTCAAAAGACCACTGTGGCTACCTGCTTCTTCTGGAGAGAAGACCATTTCAAAAGAGCACCACCGTAACAGTACAACTGTCAATCACTTCTTTACTGGTATAAATATACTCATATGGTAATTAAAATACAGGAATCTCAGATTTCTTAATTACAATTCCTTAACTTGAATTATATTTAAGCATATAAAGCCAAGTAGGACCCTCTAGCACAGAAAATCCAAAGTCTTTAGTGTCTGTTTCAAGCAAAGTCAAACCACGTTTTCACAAAACACAGTATTTCTGGCCCAAAAAAAACAAACCCAAGTTTAATTTTGGCAATGACTGGTTTAAAAAAATAAAGAGAAGAGAGAGATGGTTAGATGTAAGCTATGTAAAAACCTGTCTAAAGCAGGCCCTCCTAAACTAATTGCCCAGTGACCAGGTTCAATGTATGACAGAAATGAAGAGGAATTGGTCAGCATTGCAAACAACTGCACTTACATGCTCCACCTCAGTGGTTTTAATGATTCAAGTAGTTTCTCAGTCAGATTTTAAACCCCCAAGGCATGAAACATTACAAGTTCACAGGCTGGCTCTACTATTCTCTCCCAATCCTAATGTGTGTAGTAAGATGTACTTCTGAGGCACCACTGAAGTTGAGCAGAAACTGACTGTCTTATATATCAGCATAAGCTTCTGAGGAATGGTTGGTCTGGTTGGAGTGTGTGCCCAGGTGGCCAAGAGAGCCAGTGGCATCCTGGCCTGCATCAGGAATGGTGTGGTCAGCAGGAGCAGGGAGGTCATTCTGCCCCTGTACTCTGCACTGGCTAGACCACACCTTGAGTGCTGTGTTCAGTTCTGGGCCCCCCAGTTTAGGAGGGACATTGAGATGCTTGAGCGTGTCCAGAGAAGGGCGACGAGGCTGGGGAGAGGCCTTGAGCACAGCCCTACGAGGAGAGGCTGAGGGAGCTGGGATTGGTTAGCCTGGAGAAGAGGAGGCTCAGGGGTGACCTTATTGCTGTCTACAACTACCTGAAGGGTGGTTGTGGCCAGGAGGAGGTTGCTCTCTTCTCTCAGGTGGCCAGCACCAGAACAAGAGGACACAGCCTCAAGCTATGCCAGGGGAGATTTAGGCTGGAGGTGAGGAGAAAGTTCTTCACTGAGAGAGTCATTGGACACTGGAATGGGCTGCCCGGGGAGGTGGTGGAGTCGCCGTCCCTGGAGCTGTTCAAGGCAGGATTGGACGTGGCACTTGGTGCCATGGTCTGGCCTTGAGCTCTGTGGTAAAGGGTTGGACTTGATGATCTGTGAGGTCTCTTCCAATCCTAATAATACTGTGATACTGTGAGTTCAAAATGCCATTGCTCCCACAAGAAGGAAGAGCCTTGATGATTGGATTTTCTGTACTCTAGACATGTGATCACACAGTCAATATGTCAACATACAAAACTGGGTACTAGAATTGCTTCTTCGAGAGCCATGCACTGCAGCCAGCCTACAGTCACACACAATTTCCAGCTCTGCTGGAAGTTTCCTATTATTCTGTCTCTGACATTTCTATTAAAAATAAACACAGGCTGGATTTCTGGTTTAAAAAGCCTATCTTCTCCCACAACTTGTAAAACAAGTATCAAAAAGGAACAAACTGCAAAAATAGAAGCAGCAAACACATTGTGCTAGTTCTGAAGCTTTTAACGTGACAGCCACAGTCTGAGGAACACTTCCAAAGTTCCTATATACAAATTTTCTTTACACACTGAGATTAAGAAACTACTCTATCTGTTTTTTGCAGTTACTGCCACCACTTCTGCACAGAGCTGCAACTCATGCAAACAGGCTGCAGAGCTCTTCTGCCAGGCAACCAGCAACAGAACAAGGGGACAAAGTCTCAAGTTGTGCCGGGGGAAGTATAGGCTGGATGTTAGGAGGATGTTCTTGCCAGAGAGAGTGATTTGCATTGGAATGGGCTGCCCAGGGAGGTGGTGGAGTTGCCATCCCTGGAGGTATTCAAGAAAAGACTGGCTGAGGCACTTAGTGCCATGGTCTATAGTTGACTGGATAGGGCTGGGTGCTAGGTTGGACTGGATGATCTTGGAGGTCTCTTCCAACCTGGTTGATTCTAAGGGGAACCTCTCAAAGTTCAAGAAGGACAAGTGTAGAATCCTGTGTCTGGGGAGAAGTAACACCAGGCACCAGTACAGATTAGGGGTTGGCCTGCTGGAAAGCAGCTCCATGAAGAAAGACCTTGGAGTCCTAGTGACAAGTTATCCACAGGACAACGATGTGCCCTTGTGGCCAAGGCAGCCAATGATATCCTGAGGTGCATCAAGAAAAGTGTGGCCAGCAGGTCTAGGGAGGTTCTTCTCCCCCTCTACTCTGCCCTGGTGAGACCACACCTGGAATACTGAATCCAGTCTTGGGCTCTCCAAGAGACAGGGATCTACTGGAGAAAGTCCAATGGAGACTTATGAGCATGACTGAAGGACTTGAACATCTCTCCTATGAAGACAGACTAGGAGAACTGGGGCTGTTCAGTCTTGAGAGAAAAGAAGGCTGAGAGGAGATCTTTATATCTATAATCTATAAATATCTGAGGAGTGGGCATCAGGAATAGACATGGAACAACAGGTATAAGCTGCAACACAGAAGTTCCACCTCAACATGAGGAAAAATTTCTTTACTGTGAGGGTGATGAAGTCCTGGAGTAGGCTTCCCAGAGTGGTTGTGGAGTTTTCTTCTCTGCAGACATTCAAAACCCACCTGGATGCCTTCCTGTGTGACCTGCCCTGGGTGAGTGTGCTTTGGCAGGTGGCCCAGACACAATGATCTCCCAAGGTCCCTTTCAGCCACGCTGTGACTCTAGGAAACACATTTTCAAAACGAACTCTTGAGCAACAATCTTTTCCCCTTTTGTCTGCCAAAAGAATTAGGCCAGCACTGTCCCCTGCTGGCATCTACAAGCACAGAGCTGTTGTTCAAAGAGCCAGGCCCTAGTTTCTTGGATAAAACATGGCATACTTGGAAGTGCGGAAGCCAAGCAGGTCTCTCATCTCGTTGCGGAACTTGGACAAGTCTTGCCGCAGCTCATTCAGGTTTTCCACCGTGGCCTGATCCGTGCTTTGCATCTTCTGTCTCATGGAAGTCAAGTAGCGGTGCACTAAGCAGCACATCACCTTTTGGTAGTTCTCATCTCTCTTTTGCTTCAGGTTTCTCCATTCCTGTAAACAAACATCAGGTATTTACTATGGAAAAGTGATTTTGGGGCCCTAAAGCCTGTACACAATTATACTGAGAATCACAGAATGGGTTAGGTTGGAAAGGACCTCAGAGCTCATTCAGTTCCAAGCCCCTGCCATAGGCAGGGACATCTCCCACTAGAACAGGTCACTCAAGGCCTCATCCAACCTGGCCTTGAACACCTCCAGGAAGGAAACAGCCACAACCTCCCTGAGCAACCTGTGCCAGTGTCTCACCACCCTCACTGCAAAAAGCCCTTTCCTAACATCTACTTGGAATCTCCCCTCTGCCAGTTTAAACCCATTACCCCCTTGTCCTGTCATTACAAGACCTTGTAAACAGTCCCTCCCCAGCCTTCCTGTAGTCCCCCTTCAAATACTGGAAGGTCACTCTAAGGTCTCCTCAAAGCCTTCTCTTCTCCAGGCTGCAGGGCCCCAGCTCTCATAGCCTGTCCTCATAGCAGAGCTGCTGCAGCCCTTTGAGAATCTTTGTGGCCCTCCTCTGGACTCACTATAACATTTCCAAGTCCTTCTAGTGCTGGGGGCTCCAGAACTGCACACAGTACTCCAGGTGGGGTCTGACAAGAGCAGACTAAAGGGGGAGAATCCCCTCCTTTGCCCTGCTAGCCACGCTGCTCTTGCTGCAGCCCAAGACACGGCTGGCTGGGCTGCACGTGCAGAATGCCTATGACCAAAACAACAAAGCTATTTTATAGAGCAGATCTCTTCTGAGGAAAGACTGAGAGACCAGATTGTTCAGCCTGCAGAAGAGAAGGCTGAGAGGGGACCTCATCAAATATCTGAAGGGTGCCTGTCAAGAGGATGAAGCCAGTCTATTTTCAGTGATAAGACAAGGGGCAATGGATATAAACTCAGTCACAGGCAATTCCATCTCAACATAAGCAAAAACGTTTTTACTGTGAGGGTGATGGAGCTCTGGAACAGGCTGCCCAGAGAGGCTGTGGATTCTCCTTCTCTCAAGATCTTTAAAACCCACCTGGACATATTCCTGTGTGACCTGTCCTAAGTGGTTCTGCTTTAGCAGAGAGGGGTGGACTCTATCTCTGGAGGTTTCTTCCAACCTGTAGTATTCTATGACTCCATGGATACTTTGTGATGCACAGAAATAAACAATGTGTGTTAACTGCCAGCAAAACTTAAGATAAAATGTAATCAGCTGTAACAGCAAAACTGAAAACATTTAATCTATCTTGGTATTGTCCAGGGCAGTTCTATACTCCAATGAGAAATTCTACAATCCTGGAATGTTTTCCAGTGCACCTTATGCAAAGGCTTTGAATTTAGTTTATTTAATGCTGTGTTTGTCAGCAACAAGATGCAAAATCAGTATGCAGAATTGCAGGGTACAGTGAAAACACTTCTTTAAAACAAAACAAACACAAATTTGTGTGGATGCTCCCTCCCTGGAAGTGTCCAAGGCCAGGCTGGAGAGAGTCTTCAGCAACCTGTTCTAGTGATCTAGGGGGGTTGGCACTAGATGATCTTTAATGTGCCTTCCAAACCAAACCATTCTGTTAATCCATGAAATAAATTCCCTACCACCAGCAGTCTGAAGCTTCAGTGATACTTTTTGGTTATTTGATGCTGCTGTAACATGTTTCAAACCAATCACCTCCCCAGAGGATACTCTGACCTCATGTCCTGGTTTGAGTTAGACCAGGACTTAATCTGGTCCAAGATGTGGCTTCCCAGCCCAGTCTCTGCACTTTCTGCAGCTCAGGGCACATTTGTACAGGCAGAGCTGCTTTCAGCAGTGAGAATCACTCATTTTTAATAAGGACACTGCTACATCTCATGCACCCCCTTGGGGGAGCAGAGTAAAAAGCCACAGCTGTGGGGATAAGCAGACACCTGAGGTAACCCTAAACTGACCTATGAGGGTTTCCATATATGTTCTACTGGATATAAAGCTAAGGGACCACAAGGGCTGAGCCTCTTCGATGGACAGTGTCAGAGAATGGCTCTGTCTGTTATACTTGGATCCCTGTTCATGAGTTCCAGAATCCAACTCCTGAATCCAGTTCCCATTATGCTGCTAAGTCCAGTCCAGGACTTCCCCAGTGCCTGCCACAGCATCAGTGCCAAAGGTGATGCTACTGCCACCAGGGGGTTGGGTTTGACATTGGTTTGAATCTATCTGATTTTAACGTTCTTACTTCCACTCCAGTTGATTTAGTTTCTTTCCCAATCTATCAGTCTCTCTCCCTTATATACTTTCCTTCTCCAATCCTACCCCTTGACATCTCACCATTTTTGACATTAGAAACCCCAAGCAAGTACATGCTATGAGTTTTCAATCAACCAAGGCATTTTTTTCACACTACTGGAGGAGAAATGGGTGTTGGAGGGAAGGGGGTTGAAATTCCCCAAACTGAAAAGTTAGTAGAATCTTACTGGAGTAGAAACAGGTAACATCTACTTATTTCTATCTGTATTTATCTGCATTTTGGACATAACACTCCTTGTTCTATAGCTACTATAGCCCAGTAGCACTTAGCATGTGACAGGCAGCTTCATGCAGCAATATGCTGCTGATTCATTTTAGCAAGCAGCACCTTTCCAAGCTCAGAGCTACATTTCTTACCTTTAGGCTGTTCTGACGTTTCACTTTGCCACTTGATGTATGAGAGCAAATCCATTTACTGAGACTGTTGAAAAGATAACAGATAGTCTTGGGAGAAGGAATAACATTGAAAGGTGGAGGTAGTGTGCATTTGTCATCAAAGTAGCTAAGCCACAGCTTGGCACGAGCAAACTTCCATTCTTTATCTTCATGATTCTAAAGCATCAGAAACATTAACAGAGATCAGAAGCAAAAATATCAATAGGTTATTTTGTAAATGTAATCTTCCATACATGAAAAAAAATTGTTATTAAACTTATTATACAGTACTGTAGTGCATAGATCTATATCTTTTTAATTAACTTTTAAATATGCCAACATTAAATAATTAAACCCTCCCACATGTCTTCAATTCACTATACACTCCAGTGTAAACATAAAATACCCCCCCTATCACATGCTTAAGCACCATGCCTTAGCAAGAGCAGCATAATGACTTGAACAGTCATTGTATCATGAAAGTCTTCAAAACCCAGAAAGCTAAAGCTTTGCAGATGTTTAGCATGCAAACTGTCCACTTTATCTGGAGCAAGGTAAATAAAAAGTTCATATTTGAGGGAAGATGTCCCCTGTGAGCTCACAGGGCTCACCCATGCAGGTCTGTAGATTAGTCATAGAATCACAGAATCAGCCAGAGTTGGAAGGGACTGCAAGGATCATCCAGTTCCAACACCCCTGCCAGGGGCAGGGACACTCTACCCTAGATCAGGCTGGCCAGAGCCCTGTCCAGCCTGGCCTTAAACACCTCCAGGGATGAGAACTTAGCCACTTCCCTGGGCAACCCATTCCAGGCTTCACCACTCTCATGGTGAAGAGCTTTCTCCTCATGTCCAGTCTGAACCTATCCATCTCCAGCTTTGCTCCATTCCCTCTAGTCCTGTCACTCCCTGATATCCTGAAAAGTCCCTCCCCAGCTTTTTTGTAGCCCCCCTTCAGATACTGAAAGGCCACAAGAAGGTCTATACAGTACAAGAAAAAATTAGTACAAAATCCAAAGATACAGCTTGCAGTTATTTGCAGTTAATCAGAAACCACTTACTGCTATCAGCTGAAAACTTTTATGAAGCATTGCCACAAGGAGTTTGGTTAATACTATCACAACCACCACATTGTAGGTACCAACAATAACAGCACCCACAAAAGACTGCAATTCCTCTCCATAGCTAAAACGTGTGACAAAGATTGCTACGTGTGCCAGGGAGAATATGTACCAGAACAGAGCAAAACATGTGCCAATGAACCTGAAAAACAAGAATAATAAACCATCTGGTTAGGTCAAGCAAACATCACAAGTGAGTTTACTTAATGTAAATTCAAGCTCAGTGACAAGTTCCAGTTGTGCTTAATTAGTAGGCATGAAGGGCTAGGAAAGTAGAGCTGGGACAGAGGTGTCAAGACTCACGAATGGAACGTGTCATTGCTCTGCTGCTCACAGAAAATGCCTGCACAGTCTTTTTCTTCATTGACAGTAAATCCTTTATCATAAAGCTGTGTCAATCCAATTGTGAATGAGAACAAGACAAGGAGAAACATGCCCAGGAATTTTCCAAAATCTTGCAGCATCTGCCCCATGGATATCTGTGAAATAGATTTATTTCCAGGGTTAGTAAAACAAGCAGGTTTTTTTTCCTGTCTGCATTCTCTCCTTCAGCCTCTAACCAACAAACTAGTTAACATTTTAAAGTTTTCATTACAACTGAAGATACTGAATGGACCTCAAAATCTGGAGGTATCCTAGTAGCATTCTTTAGGGAGAAATTCTAGATGTTAAAAATATAATTAAAACTTAATAATCAGTAAAAATAATAAGTAAATAATATTAAAAACTTAAGCAGTCTTGAGATCACCTGATATGTTCATATCCTTCAATGAACCACAAGCAATGCACCTTAGACTTCATTTGTAACACCAATGGCAATAAGGAATTTGCAAGCCAAGAGATAAAAAGCATTGTGCTGGTTTGAGGCTAATTGGAATATTTTACTGAGAGATATCAAAGCCTTAGCTGTGAGAAGAAAAAAACCCAAACAACAGTACCCTGTATGACCCATTCTTCTGCTGAGAAATGCAACTAGTCAAAATAGAGGTAAGACACTCACACCTCACACCCTTCTCAGCTCTCACTTCTGTCTGTGCCTTCCCTCTGGCAGGTCTTTGTGGCTGACTCTGCCTTTAACTCTCTAATCCACCTAACCCTTTTTCCTCTAACATCCTCGTCATCTTTTTTTGACATCTCATATGAGACCTCCATATTTATCATGTGAGGTATACATGGGTTGATCTGGTTATCTCTGAAGGGAGGGAAAGAGGGAAGGAGGTTTGGGTCAGGAGCCCTCCTGGCAATCTGATTGTTTCTGGGAGGGGTGTTGTGCTTCTGTATGATTTTTAACTTGTATATAACTGTATGTATTTGTGTATATATGCCTGTATGTTGTGCTAAGCTGTAAATACAGCTTCATTCTCTAACTTTCAACTGGCTGAGTCTAGTCTGGGTGATATACTTAAGTGTGGGGAGGTGGGTAACTCCAAAACCATTACAAGCAATAAATGAAGTTCATGTGAACATAAATACCACCATAGAAAGTTCAAAAAAAAGAGAGATGTAATTAAGCAAAATATCACCAAGCAAGAAGTAGTGTGCCACAGCCCATCTGCAGAACAGAGTAATGACATTCACCTGGAGTGGTCCCAGAATAGAGCTGGTTGTGTACATGAAGAAGAGACGTAGATAACTAAGAACATTAGCAAAGGCAAAGAGACCTTCTGCCACTAGGGTGGGATGGAATGCATCCCAGTCTTTCCTTTCAGCATAATCATGAAACTGCAACAGAAAAAGGACAAGCTGAGATCATTGACATTATAAATACAGAAGAGCATCTATGTGCTGCCTCCAAACCAGACAATAGCATAAAAGATACTAACATACAAGATTTGGAGATGGCTCACCTCTTTCAGATAGTTCACTCTCTTTAGATAAAGGCAGTTTAATAAACATTGCAGAGTGAGCCAGGAATCAGATTAGCTCAGTTCAACATCTGCCACTCACTTGCTCAGTAAAGCATTCATTCAGAGTGGTTTATAAGAGTGGTTATAAGCAAGAACCTTTTCACCTTGAGGATAAGACAGTGTTGGAACAGGTAGCTTAGAGAGGTTGCAAAGTCTCCAAACTTGGAGATTTTTCAGAGATGAGTGGATAAAGCCCTGAGTAAACCAAATTGATTCTCAAGTTCTTAGATTCTTGTTACCAGGTTGAAAGAGACCTCCAAGATCATCCAGTCCAACCTATCACCCAGCTCTAGCCAATCAACTAGACCAGGGGTCCTCAAACTACAGCCTGGGGGCTGGTAAACCAAACTACAGCCCAGCCCCTGACAAACTATAGTCTGGCCCCCAACAGTGTCTGCGGGACAGTGAACTGGCCCCCTGTTTAAACAGTGTGAGGACCCCTGAACTAGACCATGGCACTAAGAGCCTCATCCAGGCTTTGCTTCAACACCTCCAAGGACAGTGACTCCACCACCTCCCTGGGCAGCCCATTCCAATGCCAATCACTCTCTCTGCCAACAACTTCCTCCTAACATCCAGCCTAGACCTCCCCTGGCACAACTTGAGACTGTGTCCCCTTGTTCTGTTGCTGGTTGCCTGGGAGAAGAGGCCAACCCCACCTGGCTACAATGTCCCGTCAGGTAGTTGTAGACAGCAATGAGGTCACTGCTGAGCCTCCTCTGTTCTGTGTTTCCTTTGACACTGTTTTGTACTGTTTGTTGAAAAAGGGACTTGTGTGCTGTGTAAAAATGAGCATTGTCCAGGGTAACAGGCCTCAGAAACATTAAAATGCTGCCCAGAACACCAATGTGCAGATGCAATTGCAATGTGTGACAGCTGGCCTTTGCAAGTTTCAGAACTACTTAAGACCTAGCATTCCTTCAACTGATTTTAGGAATGACTACAGAGAATGGAAGTCACAGGTAAACTGTTGGTGTAAACACATGCCTCAGGTATATCCACTAGGTACTATTTAACTGTTCATGGAACAGCCATAGATACCCAACTTTTGGCTCTGCTGATAACATTCTGCAATTATATTACCATCTTCTGCCCTCTCAAAATGGACTTGCAAAAACTAAAGAAACTCAAAATTGCTTTAAATTTACTTGCCTGAAAGTTTACTGCACAAAGATAGCAAGAAAATGGGATGAACATGATTTATGCATTGCAATTGCATGTGTACAAATCCTCCTGCAACACAGCCTCTTTTTTTCCTCTTCTCACAGCTTCAGTACCTGTGTTATGCACCTGAGATGTAAACAAGTAATTCACATTTGGCTTTCCAATTTAAAGTAGCAGCAAGGGGCTCATCTCAGCAAAGGGACTACTACCAGACATGTGCTGGTTGGGAAGGCAGCCCAAGAAGGCATTCTCTGTTGTTTCCAAGAAATTGAGCTTTCCTTTCCACATGATTACCAGCCTCTGGACCCATGCAAGGACAGGAAAATGAGCCAAACACCAAGCTGGGAAGAACTAGACCAGTTTCTTGCCCTCCCAACTGCCAGACAGCTGTCAAATTCACACTCTGCAATTCAAAATAATGCTGCTACTGCACTGGCTTGAATTTTGCCCAAAATATTTGTATTTGGTTGGTCTGGCAGCTTGCCATATGCAGTGCTGCTAACAACACATGCAACAGAATGGGAAGAGTCATCTTCAAAACTTCTACCCTCCACTAGATATTAGGAAGAAATTCTTTACAAGTAAGGTGGTGAGACAATGGAAAGGTTGCCCAGGGAGGTTGTGGATGCCCCTTTCCTAGAGGTGTCCAAGGCCAGGTTGGATGAGGCCTTGGGCAAGCTGGTATAGTGGAAGGTGTCCCTGCCCATGGCAGAGGGTGTTGAAACTGGATGATCTTTAAGGGCCCTTCCAACTTAAACCATTCTATGAATCTCTGATCTGAATCCCAATGCCTTTGCACAGAGAAAAGTCAAGGTTCTTCTACAGTCTCAGGATTTTTTCCTTACTAAAAAACATGCCCCCCCCAAAACAACCCAAACTCCCAGCCAAACAAATCAATCAATTGAACAAACCACCCCCACAACCACCTATGATATTTGAGCATATGTAATAAAAAGCTAAATAGAAGTTTCTGTTACACAAAAAGCTTTAGGTAAGACACAGAGATTACCCTTAGCTTTCTGTATAGTATTGATCTATCAATCAGTATTTGAATCTACGAATCAAACTCAGATGCCAATTCAGAGGAGCTGTACAGCAACACTTCCCCAAATGAAAACCAAGGGCTTTGGGAGAGATGCCAGATCTTACCAGGACTGTTAGTGGTCCCTGAATACTTGATGTTTCTTCTCACTTCCCTTAACAACTTCTCTTTCAAGTCCCAAATGCAGCCAGACCAGAGATTTTGACAACTACAGGGTGTGTACCCACCCAGCAGGCTACTACTAATGCAGTAACACTGAACTACAACACACTACTCCTAACATACCACATGTAAGACAACTTCACATACTTTGCATTAATGCACTTAAGTTATATTTGCTCAGTCAATCCCATAGGAGCTTTGGATCTATGAAAATGGGTGCTCACCTTGTTATGGGCAACTACTTTGAGAGCAAAAGTTGCCAGATACAAGGAATTCATGACAAAACTCAGCTGATTGCGAGATTCTTCTAAAAAGTCTTCTAAACCATCATACCAAAGTCTTTTAACATCTGACCACACCATTCCTGCAGAGAAAAAAAAGGCACGTCAGGGAAATCAACCCATTGCACTGAATAGATATTCTTTTACAATCAAAACACTTTTGACTGGCTTCTGTGAATGATATTTTAGTAAAGCAGTGGAAAAATCAAGTAAAGTTACTAAAGGCAATGCACTGAATTACAAGCATTCATCAAAACCCCAAAAGATGTTTTTTGCCTTTTCAAGCCTACTTTCCAATTAAGGAACAAAATCTCTAATAAAGCAAGGCACAAGTGGAAATGAGTAAGATAAACTGGGACAGAAAAAGTTCTAATTTTAGAACACAAATGCTTTTTCTGACTGGAAAGTACTCATTCAAAAAGCACTATAGAAAGCATTGCACTGCTACATAAAGTATCAAGTATTTTTCAGAAGTGTGTAGTTATAATGAAAAGAAAAATAGTGATCAGCTCAGTAACTGTTACAGAAAATATCCCAAAAGCAGAAACTTTGTTAAATAGAATCATAGAATAGAATTAAATAGAATCATAGAATGGTTTAGGTTGGAAAGGATCTCAAGGATCATCCAGTTCCAAATCCCTGTCATAGGCAGGGACACCTCCCACTAGAACAGGTCACTCAAGGCCTCATCCAACCTGGCCTTGAACACCTCCAGGGAGGCTGTGGATCACAGAATCACAGAATATGATCAAAGATCATCCTGTGATCCACAACCTCCTTGGGCAACCTGTGCCAGTGTCTCACCACCCTCACTACAAAGAACCCTTTCCTAACATCTAGTCTGAATCTCCCCTCTGCCAGTTTAAACCCATTACCCCATGTCCTGTCATTAGAATAATAACATAAACAACAAAATAACATTAGCAGAGAAAAGTGAACATATGTCTTAAGACTGCAAAAATCAAAAGATTAACTCATATTGAAGACATTTAAATACTCAATACCTTTAGAGCAAAATTGATTTTACCATTGTTAACCATGCATGGCTGTATGGAAAAATACAGTTGCTAAGAATTTTACTAGCTGAATGTCTCTTACATACTTGAAAGGAACCTTAGATGAAATATAATGGAATATAATGGAATAATTAGTTCACAGGATCACAGGATGTCAGGGGTTGGAAGGGACCCAAGGAGCTCATCGAGTCCAACCCCCCTGCCAGAGCAGGACAATACTATCTATCAGCTAGTTAATGTTTGAGTACTGGAAAGGTATGATGCTGTATTTAGGACAGGAAGAAAAGCAGCCTGTGTCTAAATGTAAAGTAGAAGTTGTTAGACTTACTCCAGCTTTTAGGACTTGGCAGCTTCTCTAAAATTTGGCCCAGTAGGAGCCAGCTGAATCCCATGTGCAGCACTCTGAATGCTGCCAGTCTTCCTGTTAGATCCTACACCGCTCGTTTTTGCTACTTCATTGTCTGTGCTAACTAGAGATGGTTCTAACACTTCAGATCCCTTTCTCAACATGGGCCTGCTTTGTTTTTCTTTATCATTACCCTCTAGAGAGAAAAATTCAGTCAAGCAACGAATAGCAGCATGCTAATTACATAAGAAGGTAGCACAAAACACCATTGTAGAGCCAGCAGCAGCATGTGTCATCCAATCTGCTCAAATCATACCTACCAATTAGCCATATTATCAGAAGGTAGTCTATCCTCTCAAGGGCTGGTCCCATTGTATTCTTCTTGTTCTCATTGTAGACAAGGGAATACAAATTAAGTAACAAGAGAAATGTGAAATATGAAGCTCCATGAATAATAAACTTCATAAAAGGAGTGTGAATTATTCGACCCACTCGAGATTTAGGAGCTAACAAGTAACACAGAGAGAGAAGTGGCCAGAAAATGCCAACCATCAAAACAGTCAAAATTTTCTTGCACGTGTGTTTGCGTCGATAGCCTGCCATCTGGCCAAACCACACAGTGTTTAGGAACTGCTGGCAGTTAGACTGAGCAACAAACTGGCAAAGGAGAAACAAGAAAAGAAACAGACAAGAAATCAGCCTCAGGTCTTGGGTTATTAATTTACCTTATTAAAATGTAAACTATGCCTAACTGCCAACGAGCAGGAAAAGACATGGATATTAAGATGGAATAATCTCATGTGAGAACAAAAGAGCTATGGACACATTAAGGCTATAAACAATCTCACTTTTTGGTTTCTTTTAAAAGCAGCAACTAAGAATGAATGACACATACTATATCTCTAATACTTTTCAGATCAAGAATGAGTTTTGATTTCCAATTATTTAGAAATCTAGCATACAGGTAGCATCACATCTCAGACAGCTTCACTTCTGTCATAAAACACAGTGACCTTATCTGTTACTATAAAATATTATCTACCCTGAAACACAGTATCTTGCTGAAGTGGCCAAGCAGTTTTACATCTATCAGTTCTTAACATCATTATGGCTCTATTCAGCAAGGTTAATTTTACATCAAAGCTATGCTGTTATCAGACCTCCCAAAAGCAAACCAGTTTGGTCAGAAGGTTATGTATATTATGCAAATATAGTTTCAAATTTCAGGTGCTTATTTGCATTGAGTTACAAATCAAACATTTTGCTAGAGGAGGCTCTGTCATTTAACTTTTAAAATATCAACAAAAAGAACCTTGATATTATCATCACATCTGAGAAATCATCAGAAACTGTCTCTCTAGTAAACCTGGCTAGAATAAAACATACTCTGCAAAGATACTTCCCTCACACCACACAAAAAATGTTGTTATTCTTCAGTAGAAGTATGCTCAAAACCAACAGAACATCTGAGATACTTCAGCAGGCTTGTTTAATGCATACCAGAAATGTGCAGTGGTGGTTATAGCACATTCTGTAACCACAGTATTTTAAGTTTCACAGTTTAGCCCTAGATATGCAGAATGAGACAGAATTTCTGACAATGGCCTCTGCAAATGTTAACTGAAAAAGAGTTTAGAATGGAAAGGAAACTTTCCCTCCATCCCTGGTCCTTGTACTGCAATCCCACAAACACCCACTTGCCTTCTAGTACAGCAAAACTAGAGGGACAATTCATGGAGGGATAAAAACAAGAATGATCTACAACATGAAGAAAGTTCCAGACTGATGGCATAAAAAGGCACTACCTTTCTTAAAGAGAGGCACCATTCAGCTACACCAGTGTAGCTCTAACACAACTCTAACCAGCTCAGACATGGCCTGAGCTGAAGTGAGAAGATAACATATGTCACCTAATGATCCACACTTCCCTATGCAAAGATTTAATTACCACTACCAGTTCACAAGGGTGCTCATCTATATGCCAGCACAAAAAATACTACATTCTTCTCCACAGCAGGTACCAAAGAAATACTTAGTACCACAGAAGTACAAAACTGTGGGGGCTGGAAGGCACACTTCAGGGTCAGCTAGTCTAACTCCCTGCTAAAGCAGGTTTGCCTAGATCAGCTTGTGCAGCAATATGTCTAGGGGGATTTTGAAAGTCTCCAGAGAAAGACTCCATGACCTCTCTGGGCAGCCTGGTCCTATACTCTGTCTCCTCTTAAAGTAACAAAGTTTTTCCTCATGTTCAGGTGGAACCTCTTGCTTTCCAATTGGTGCACGTGGCCCTTGTGCTGTCACTGGGGACCACTGAAGAGAGACTGGCCCCATCCTCCTGACACCCACTGGCTGGGTATTTATAAGCAGAACAATAAACTAAGTGGCAAAATATGATATGGAAAGCTACCAAATGACTACAAAGACAAACCTCTTTTTGATTATACTTGATAGCAAGTTTTAATCGACTCAAGTTCATCCTCTCTTCCAGCAGTCCTCGCTTGTCAACATGCTCATCGCTGGAGGTATGGTTCAGAATAACCTCCAGCTCCCGTGAATTCCGTGCTTGTGCAAGCAAATCCTTAGCAAAGGTTTTGCACTGTTGAGCTAGCTCCTCGTAGTCATTTCTGAAAGAGGCAGAAGCAGTGCATACCATTACACTCCTTGGACAGATTCCATTAAATCACTGACTAACCATCTTTTCTGTAGGATTAGATGTTATGCTAAGGCATACTGAAAAGTCATCTGTCAAGATCCAAGCATTCTGAAAACAACTCTTAATAGGTCTCACCATGCAACATGACAATTACACAGTTTAGTTTCACACTCCAGCAGAGAAAAATCAAGAAACTAACTTACAGTATACAAATTCTTACTTCTTTAATCCCATAAAAAGAGTTAAAGCTTAACCTTATTTCTGGGAGATTAAAAAATGTAGTAGTCACATAATATGACACTGATCATTTGTCATTTGGACTTTCTGCTTGGAAGAAGTTGTCTGTGGGTTTGTTTTATTCCTGACATCTCAATATTAAGTTTTTTCACTAAATACTATTTATTAATATAATGAATGCAAGAAAAGAAACATCATTTGTTGTCTCATCTGGACCAGAGCATTTTAGTGCCAAAGTGGAAAGAACCAACACCCAAGAATTCAGAACCCAAAAGCAGCAACTGGAAGAGGAAGCCTCCCACGTTACAACCTGGACTTCAAGCCCTGTGCTAGTTTGAGCCCAGCTAGAATGTTTTGGTGAGGAGAATTAGATTACAGGCTGTGCAAAGGAAACAATGGTGATGTCTACTGCACCCATAGGCTTGCTGAGATGGATAAGAACAAGAATATAGATAACAGAGTCACTCTCTGTCTTTGGGGCTGAACCTCTCTCTCTAACCTAACCTGCCATCTGTGTAACTAATCCATCTGCTTCCTAACCTCCCTGGCTGACCCTCCAAGCTACCTTGAGCATAAGGTAAAGTCTTGGGTAAGCTAGAGGGGTGGGAGGAAGGTGCAAGGGTGGTTGAGAGCCCCTCCTGGGGACTCAGGTTTCTGGGAGGGCTGTTGTGTTTCTGTATTACTTTTTAACTTCTGTATTTCTGTAGATACTGTAAATCTCTGCTTGTCTATTGTGCTAAGCTGTAAATATAAAGCCTCGTTCAATTTCCAGAGCTGCTGAGTCTAATCTGGGTGATTTTCCAAAGTGGGGGGGGGCAGGGAACACCCAAACCATCACAATCCCTGTAATACTTCTCTCCAGCCAGCACTTTGATTTTTGAAGCCAGCATGACTGCAGCATGATACGAATAACAGCAGCAGATTCAACTCAATCCATGACACTTGCTACTATGCCTAATTATCAGCTTAAACATTCCAATTACAAGAAGAAAAACAACCACCAACCTTCCATAATGCATACACACACAAATGTCATTTCATAAAACAACTGAAGTCACTTTGTGTTTTCAATTCCTACCTGAATTCAACCTCTACAAGGCTTAACTCTTTCAAGTCTGCACTGAGTTCAAAAGCTCTTAAGATTGGATCCTCCTCTGTCAACATGATTAAAGCAGGACTGGCCAAACACCGATAAATGTCAAGCCGAAACCTGTGGCAAAAGAATGTCACAGAAAATTAGGATGTTTCATTTCACAGAATTATAGAATTATCAGGGCTGGAAGGGACCTCAAGGATCATCTAGTTCCAACTCCTCTGCCATGATCAGGAACACAGAATCATAGAATCAACCAGGTTGGAAGAGACCTCCAAGATCATCCAGTCCAACCTAGCACCCAACCCTAGCCAGTCATTTAGACCATGGCACTAAATGTCTCATCCAGGCTTTTCTTCAACACCTCCAGGGATGGTGACTCCAGCACCTCCCTGGGCAGCCCATTCCAATGCCAATCACTTTCTTTGCCAACAACTTCCTCCTATAATCCAGCATAGACCTCCCCCTGGCACCACTTGAGACTGTGTCCCCTTGTTCTGCTGCTGGTTGTCTGGGAGAAGAGACCAACCCCCACCTGGCTACAGCCTCCCTTCAGGTAGCTCTATACAGCAATGAGGTCAGCCCTGAGCCTCCTCTTCTCCAGGCTAAACAACTCCAGCTCCTTCAGCCTCTCCTCATCACACATCTCACACTAGATCAGGTTGCTCAGCCTGGCAGTAAAGACTTCCAGAGATGGGGCTTCCACCACCTCCTTGGGCAGTATGTTGCAGCATCTCACCATCCTCATGGTGGAAAACTTCATCCTAACAGCCAATCCGAATCTATCCACTTCTGGTTTTGCTCCGTTGCCCCTAGTCCTACCACTACCTTATACCCTATAAAGTACCTCACCAGCTTTCTTCTAGGCCCCCTTCAGACACTGGAAAGCCACAATAAGGTCTCCTCGGATTCTTCTTCTCTCCAGTTTCAAATCAGAACCCATTCCAAAAGTTTTCATTAAACAGTCAAGCAAAAGAACAATTAGGTTTCTTAGAACCAGTCACCACAAGTATTAAATGCTGTGTGCCATGGAGGACACTCTCCTTCACATACTTTGAATCCCTGTTATGTTAATTACTGTCATCACCATCACTGTCATGCTTGAGACAGCGAGACTTTCCCTGACACTCAGGGTCACACTACCAACTCTCCTTCTGGACCTATCTTTTCCTTAGAGTTTGCAGCCATTCAACTCAGCACTTCAGCTATGGGATTCGTCTCACCATGTTTCTGTCAGGGCAATGATATCATAGTTTTCCTGATGGACAATAGCTCGGAGGTCTTCTTGCTTGTTCCCCATGCTTCATGCATTGGCATAGATACCGTACAGTTGGGGCATCAAAGGATGCTTCTCTCTTGCAAAACTAGCAACTCATGACCTCTGAAACCAAGCTCGTTATCCATTCTGCCTCAAGCTAAGAGCTGTTACCTCAGCTGGTTGGTTGTTTGGGTACCCTGACACTTTTTCTCAGTGAAGTTAAGGGAATGAGGTATGAGATGGATGCTGCCACGATAGGTACCAGAACATGGCCTGTGGTAGCTGAATGCCAGTAACAACTATCCTTTTGCTTCCTGCATTTTTCAGCCATGTGGATAGATTTGAAGTAATTATGTAACAATTAACTGTATATTGTAGCTGCAGTCCAATTATGAGCTCTGAACTCTGTGATTTTTTTCATCACTCTCACAAATCAAATTGTATTCAACCCTCAAATCCTCTGTCAAGTTAAGCCAGCAAAGCGTTGTTGACACTGGTAAATCTCTCTCCTTGTCTGAGCCTTTATGAAACAAAATAACTTTTCTATTTTCAAAAACAGAGTTAAAAAAAAAAAGGAGGGAAAAATAGAAAAATAATTGTCTTCAGTCCACATTTATCAATCCAAGTGCTACATAAACTCTTTCAGGAACAGCTTACAGAATTATCCACCTCCTTACTGTGGCTCAAAAATCCCCAAGTACTAAGTTAAGGAAAATACAATTGCATAGTTCCTGTGCTCCCTAGCCAAAGACAGCTGGACTGTTTGTGATGACTGGTTGAAAAGCAAAGCACCTAGCTCGATACACAGTGACTAATGCTATAAAACCAAATGGAGAAAGCCACTGCCTTCCACCAGCATTTTCAAACTATACAGGCTACAACATATTTAAGGAATCCACTCACAAACCTCACCTCAAGTGAAATATGACGACTCTGAACCAGGCAATAGCAGAAAATTAGGACATGATGAATTTGTTTGTTATTGTCTATGGCTGGTAAACTATACCTGGAATGTCGCAGGCTATCTTTTTTGTTCTTAGCAGTACACAGTGTGCATTCACAGCCCACAGCATGAGGCTTAGGCAATGATATATCTTGCTTCAGCAGCATGGTAAGGATTTCATAGTTGTTCCGATGAGCAGCTAAAATGACAGGTGCCACGTCCATGGTTGTGGAGTACTCTGGGTTCTGAATGCGCTCCATTAGTTTCTGAAATGAAATGTAGGAAGCACCCAAATTTATTACATATAGTTCTACTGTAAGGTTTGTATTCAAGGGGGTTTTTGGAATGTTTAACAATCAATCTCTCATTCAAACTATTTTTCTGTTTCACAACATGAAAACAAAGGAAAAAAAATTGTCACAACCTTCAAACACCTCTCAAATACTGTGTGCTAGTTTGAAGCTAGCTAGAATGTTTTGGTGAGAAGAAATAGATCATAGGCTATGAAAGGAAAACAGTGGTGATGTCTACTCCCCTCAGAGTCTTGCTGAAGAAGAAACAAAAACATTAGGTAACACTCTCACCATTTTTCACTCGCTCTGCCTTGGGCTTCTGACTGAGCTGCATCTCCCTAACCTCACCTTCCACTCACCTTTGCTTCTTAACCTCTTGGCTGAACCTCCATTCTTCCTTAGGACTGGGGTAAGGTTGAGAGGGGCAGGGGGAAGGTGCAGGGGTGGTTGAGAGCCCCTCCTGGGGACTCAGGTTTCTGGGAGGGGAGTTGTGTTTTCTGTATTACCTTTTACCTTGTATATTTCTGTATATAATTGTATATACTGTAAATATCTGCTTGTATATTGTGCTAGCTGTAAATAAATAGCTTCATTTATATTCCCAGAGCTGGCTGAGTCTAGTCTGGGTAACTTCTAAAGTGTGGGGGGGCGGGGAACACCCAAACCATCACATACTGGAAAAGAAAAAGACACACAGAAATGCTTCTGGTTTATTTACATGACATTCAGTGTCAACATTCTCTAATACACATGCATAGAGTCAGTCAGGGTTGGAAGGGACCACAAGGATCATTTAGCTCCAACCCCCCTGCCATGGGCAGGAACACCCTACCCTAGATCATGCATGACATTAAAAAGTGTATTTTGCTCTAGTTTGAGCTAAGTTTCAGCTGACTAATTTCAGAGTGAAGATCTGATGCTTACATATTTGCTCAAACAATCTAAAAAGCTTCAATATATAAATATGCTTTCAAGGCTGCTAATTACCTTGCAAACAATCCACAAGAAAATACTTAATGACTGCTCTGCTTTTATATTCTTCTCTGGACTAGAGATGTAGAACATCTTTTAAGACCACTGTTTTAAACAACTACTGTTACCCAGAATGTGAGACACAGCCCACCCACTCCCTGACCAAAAATCAAGGAAAAACAACACTCAACTACAATGGTTGGTCTGGAGGATCTTTTGGGTCGGTGATTAAGCAGAATGTCAACAGCTCCCACCACTTCAGAGTCAATAGCCACCAAAAGTGCATCCGATGACTAAGGAAAGAAAACAAGTCACATGTGAAAACTGCAGTAACTTCAAGAGCATAAAGGGTCAATCTGAAGCCAAAGTGTAGTTTGGTAGCTTGGTTTGTCAGTTACTTTTCAAAAGTGCCAAAATTATGTGCTGTATTTCCATCACTCACATGGTACCACTGTGTACCTGAGTGCACCACTCAGGGTACAAATTCAGATTCTCTTTCCCAGAATTGACATAGCACTATGGATGATCCGTTTCACAGCACAAACAGCAAAAGAACCAGCTGCAGAAATTACTTTCCAGAAAAGACAAGGCAGACCACTTGCAAAAAATCGAATTCTAAGGGACAGTTTACCAGGTTAGAAAAAAATATTAGAAGTTAGTGTCTGTTTAACATAACTTGTTAAATGGAACATAGCAGCACCACATTTGTAGTTTTGGGGTAAAGCTACAAAAATAAGCTGGGGGCAGTGTGGGGGAAGACTGGTAACTAATTCTGAAACTTCTCTGAAGTGGACCTAAGCAGCTTTTCATTTTCCCTACATTATTATTTTAAATTAACTTGAGACAACTCAGATTTTTACTTCAAAAATAAAAGAAGACGACACAGCTTTCACTACTGCTAAAAAGGAAATCCAGGAAAAGTATGTTTGTTTGTTTGTTTTTCACATCCAGTATCAAACAACCAAACAAAAGACGCTGCTTTTCCCTGTTCTACACACTTAAGCCATCCTAGCTACAACTGTCCCAGCAGCAGCAGCAGCAGAGATGCTGCATATTGTTAAGGAAGTACTGTTTGTATGAAACTGCTTCTGCCACCAAACACAGACCAAGCTGAACAAGCACTGCAGAAACACGTGCTTGTATTAACTTAGTTACCTAATACAACTTGCCTCTTCCTAACTGTGCTACCACTTTAGAAGTTGTCACACTCCACAGACAAAGAGATCTCTGCATTCTACACTTTTTAGTATGTTCCACTCTGACTATAATTGTTAATTGCTACAGAATCACATAATGCATTGGGTTGGAAGGGACCCTCAAAGGTGATCCTGTCCAACCCCCCAGCAGTTGCTCAGGGCCCAATCAAGTGTGACCACGAATGTCTCCAGAGATGGGGCTTCAAGCACCAATCCAGGCAACCTATTCCAGTATTTCACCACTTCCTTTGTGTGGCCGTTTGAGCTGATTTTCTAGCTCAGACACAGGGAAAGATGAGCACTCCAGGGATAGGCCATATAATGGCAACAATAGATAAATTAATATAATTTAACTGGAGCATCAAGTGCTTAATGTCTAGGAGCACAGCTTGTTCTTCCCCTTCTTCTGCTGGCTGCTGCTGCTTCAGCTGCACCTATCTTCCCTGGCTGCTGTTTTGGCTGCTGCTGCTTCTGCTGCTTCACCGCCGCTTGACCCCTCCCCCATCTCCCTTAAGGTTATTGTATTGTTTTTTTTCCTTTCCTTCTCTAGTTATTACCTCTCTTTACATTGTTATACTTCTACTATAAGAAAAACAATTTCATCTTTCCCTGACTTTCAAAGAAAATCTGTGTTGCAGTGAGTTTATTTCTCCCCGGGGGAAGGATCTGCCCTAACCCAGGACACTTTGTAAAGAACTTCTTTCTAATGTCCAACCTAACCCACCCTGCTTCAGTTCAAAACCATTGCCCCTTGTCCTTCTAAACAGACCTTCCCCAGCCTCCCTGTAGGTCACATCAGATACTGGCATTTTGCTTGCAAGAGGGATAACATTTAAAATAAAATGCAGACTTGTTAGTATCACTGAAAATGTTACTGCACATTTGCTCTGTCAATAAAATCACAGCAAAGTAAGCCAGTGAGAGGAAACCACTTTCACCATTAATAAAAAGAACTACACTGCCTATAAAGATTTTATTTCCCTCCAAATTCTGACAGATTACCAGAGATGACATATAAAGAACAGACCACACAGATGACCACAGTGCCAGTTTTCAGTAACTGGAAGGGTTGTGTACCTGGCAGCCATAATCCAAGAGGAGCTGCAGTATGTCCAAGTTTTCATTTTCAATGGTTATGGTAACGGCATTTCGTCCAAGCACATCCACGCAATTTATGTTCATTTCACCTGATCTGTTTTCCTCCAAGAGCTTCTTAACCATGTAATAGTCACCTGTACCAGTAATGTAGAAATGTCACTTATCAGAAAGCACTAAAACCATGTCAAGATTCTTAAGTACCTACCACCATCAAACGAGACAACGTTCCACAGCTGACATCAGAAACTGAACATGCCAGATAATTAAGAAGTGAAGGCAGATAAGCATTCAATCATTAGGGAAGAAACTTAAGGTATTTTGGGGCATTTCAGGAAATCACTAAGACATGTACTTTACTCCTTTAGTTCCTGTCCTAAAACAGGCACAAAAGCATGGGTACTTTTCCAAACAGGGGCAATAGGTCACACAAACTGAGAGATACAGGAAACATTAAGCTTAACCACATCAAGAGTTGGCTACAGACAGTCCAGCTGCCTCACACCAAGGCGATCCCACCACAGAGAACACCAGAAGGAACACCCTAAACCAGCTGGCTAAGTTCCCTACATAAATACTCTTTTGAGGTTGTGAACTAACTTCAACACACCACCAGCAGGCAGCTCTGCACAGAACACTGGCTTCTAGCATCACACATGTGGCCAGCGGGACAAGGGAGGTTATTCTGCCCCTGTACTCAGCACTAGCAAGGCCACACCTTGAGTGCTGTGTCCAGTTCTGGGCCCCTCAATTCAAGAGAGATGTTGAGGTACTGGAAGGTGTCCAGAGAAGGGCAACAAAGCTGGTGAGGGGCCTGGAGCACAGCCCTGTGAGGAGAGGCTGAGGGAGCTGGGGGTGTGCAGCCTGCAGAAGAGAAGGCTCAGGGCAGACCTCATTGCTGTCTACAACTACTTGAAGGGAGGCTGTAGCCAGGTGGGGTTGGTCTCTTCTTCCAGGCAACCAGCAACAGAACAAGGGGACAGTCTCAAGTTGTGCCGGGGTAGGTCTAGGCTGGATGTTAGGAGGAAGTTGTTGGCAGAGAGAGTGATTGGCATTGGAATGGGCTGCCCAGGGAGGTGGTGGAATTGCCAAACTGGAGGTGTTGAAGAAGAAACTGGATGAGGCACTTAGTGCCATGGTCTAGTCGATCAGCTAGGGCTGGGTGCTAGGTTGAACTGGATGATCTTGGAGCTCTCTTCTAACCTGGTTGATGCTACAATTCTATGTCCTAACATACTCATAACCATTCAGAACATGATTAAAAGCCTATCTCAAGAGTCCAACATTTCAAAGGTATTAAGATCAATTTCAGACTGCATTTCTATTCAAGGGTAACTATGCAAATGCTTAAAGTCGCATATTTTAGGAAACATGCTACTTCCCACCCACGGCACGGGGGTACATCACAGGACACTAGCGCCCACTCTTGCTGGAGATGTCTGGATAAGGCCCCGAGTCCACTAGAACTATATATTCCCAGGCTAACAGCGACCGCAGCCAATACCTTAAGAACTCTTCAGACAATAAATAAACTCCCTCGCTAACACAGAAGGAGATGCCCCAATGCCCCCTTCCTCCAGAGACCGCTAAGGACAGGAACGGGCCGCAGCAGGGCGGCCTCCCCCTGGGGGCGCTGGGGACAGCGGGGGGCGGCAGAGCCGGCGCAGGACGGCCTCCCCCTGGGGGCGCTGGGGACAGAGTGGGGCGGCAGAGCCGGAGCTGGGCGGCCTCCCCGTGGGGGCGCTGGGGACAGCGGGAGGCGGCAGAGCCGGCGCTAGGTGGCCTCCCCCTGGGGGCGCTGGGGCCAGCTGGGGGCGGCAGAGCCGGCGCTAGGCGGCCTCCCCCTGGGGGCGCTGGGGACAGAGTGGGGCGGCAGAGCCGGAGCTGGGCGGCCTCCCCCTGGGGGCGCTGGGGCCAGCTGGGGGCGGCAGAGCCGGCGCAGGGCGGCCTCCCCCTGGGGGTGCTGGGGAGAGAGGGGGGCGGCAGAGCCGGCGCAGGGCGGCCTCCCCCTGGGGGTGCTGGGGAGAGAGGGGGGCGGCAGAGCCGGCGCAGGGCGGCCTCCCCCTGGGGGCGCTGGGGAGAGAGGGGGGCGGCAGAGCCGGAGCTGGGCGGCCTCCCCCTGGGGGCGCTGGGGACAGAGTGGGGCGGCAGAGCCGGCGCAGGGCGGCTGCCCCGGCCAGGTGCCTCCTGCGCCAGGCGCTGCAGCGAGGCCAGGCGCGCAGCGGGGCACGGCGAGCACCACGCCACGCAAGACGCGGGCACTGGCAGGACTTGCTCCCAATCACACCGGAACGAGCGGGGCCCGGGGTGCTGCTGCCAGGGGGAGGCGGTCTTGGACCCCCGGAGCCGGCGGCCAAGACCTCCGTTCCCCGACAAGGCAGCAGACGGAGCCAGCCCGGGCAGCAAGAGCAGTACCTTTGTCGCAGGCCAGCAGGAAGAGTTTCTCGTCCAGGGTGGTCTCCTCCTTCACCTGCCGCACATCCTTCAACGCCAGCAGCTTGTTGGGAGAGGCCGAGGCGGACGGGTCGGCACTCTGATACAAGGCAGCCATAGCGGCGGCTCCGCTAGGCCCATCAGAGCGCGGGGGCGCAGGAGCGCGGCGCACCGCGGTCGCTGGCACTGCACCGCCGCCCTAGAGGGAGCGGGGCAGCGGAGCGGCGCTGCCCGGCCCCACAGCCCCGCCGCCAGGGCACGGCCGGACAGGGCAGGGCAGAAGCCCACCGCTTCCCGCCACACTGCGCAGGCTCCAATGGCGGCGAAGTAGGAGGGGAAGAGCGCGGCTGTGGGCTGTGACCACCGGCAGACAGGCTGAGGGCTCTGGCATGGCACCGGCTCCGCTTGCCTCTTCTGCTGCAGCTCCGCGACTTAGCTGCCCTCCCGACAGCGTTTAGGGAGCTGGAGTCGGCTGGGGAAGGGCCCCGCGCCTATCTGGAGCTGTTTGAGGGTTTAGAGAGCTTCCTTCGAGGTAGCGATCCTCTCCCTCTTCACTGAGTGAAAAACCGGTTGGGTGGCTGGGCCCAGAGCTGTGGTGAATGGAGTTAAATGCAGGTGGCAGGCAGCTGTAAGTGGCGTGCTCCAGAGCTCAATACTGAGGCCAGTTATGTTTTACAGACCAGTAAACAGAGAGGTCTCTATCCAAGCCCTTACTTCTCACACTTACCTCTATCCTCTATTGTCCACACCTTGAGTACTGTGTTCAGTTCTGGGCCCCCCAGTTTAGGAGGGACATTGAGATGCTTGAGCGTGTCCAGAGAAGGGCAACGAGGCTGGAGAGAGGCCTTGAGGAGAGGCTGAGGGAGCTGGGATTGGTTAGCCTGGAGAAGAGGAGGCTCAGGGGTGACCTTATTGCTGTCTACAGCTACCTGAGGGGTGGTTGTGGCCAGGAGGAGGTTGCTCTCTTCTCTCAGGTGGCCAGCACCAGAACAAGAGGTCACAGCCTCAGGCTGCGCCAGGGGAAATTTAGGCTGGAGGTGAGGAGAAAGTTCTTCCCTGAGAGAGTCATTGGACACTGGAATGGGCTGCCCGGGGAGGTGGTGGAGTCACCATCCCTGGGGCTGTTCAAGGCAGGATTGGACGTGGCACTTGGTGCCATGGTCTGGCCTTGAGCTCTGTGGTAAAGGGTTGGACCTGATGATCTGTGAGGTCTCTTCCAACCCTGATGATACTGTGATACTGTGATACTGTCATAGAATAAATGGATGCATCTTCTACTAAGAGGTTGTGCAAGGTACCGAGGATGTAGGCTCATCATGATTCTTGACTTTTGCCACGCTTAAGACTGTGGTAGAAGCTGAGAAAGTTGCAGCTTCATAAAGAAACCAACCAACCAAAACCACGCTTTCCCTTCAGTTTTCTTTCTTTGTGCTTGGCTTCTGTTATATTAAAGAGGCAGTTTATAAAAAGGTACAGCTGCAGAGGGAGGAGTATAAATACTTTAATAAATAATTACAAACTCCTCTTTCTAGACAAAATCTCTGCACACAATATACACTTTTTAGGAAAATCAAAAGGAGTAATCTATAGAAATGCAATACCTTAATGTTAACTCCCAGACTGGGACTGGCCAGCTCTTGGCTGTTCTCTTTACACAGTATTTTATGAAAAAAAGGAGGGGGGGGGGAATCAGACTCTTAGTTGAACTGAAAACCTACTGCATTTGCAGACCTGATGATGACAGAATTATCTTTCTGGTTACTATTTTGCAGTCTGTATCTTAAGAAAAAACCAGCAAAGTTTCTCATCAGTAACAGAGCAAAGCCACTACACATACTTAAAGATTATTCCCACTAAAAACATTTCACCAGTTTATCAATATTCATTAGTTTTCAGACATTCCCATAGACCTTCACCTGCTTCCACCAAAATCAATTGTGTGACTCATTGACTTCAACAGGAGTGAAGCCCTCCAAGAGTAAGGCAAAGACAATACCTGTCACGCAGTCAGGAGTAATGCAACAGGATTGGAATGCACCTTGAGACTTGGATGACAACATGTAAGTGACACCCATAGGAATCAAACAATGTTTCAAAACAGGTCTTGAAATAACGTTAAGTAAAATGATGCAGATTCTCACAATCCTAGAGAAACTGATAGAAATGCAGCTTGATTAATATGCTGTGGGGTGGTTTTTAAACAATACAAATCTGTGCTGCTAATTCGGTGATTAATAGATTCTGAAAACACTATCCATAAGTGATCAATGTGCTATGAAACCGAATCAGATTTTACCTAAAACACATTCTAACAGTGTTTAGAGCGAGTACATTTGTGCACACAAGTTCTCTCATGCTCAGGAGTACATTTGTGCACACAAGTTCTCTCATGCTCAGGAGTACATGTGTGCACACAAGTTCTCTCATGCTCAACTTCAGAACTCTGTAAACGGCGAGGCAGTCATTGTGCATAACATGGCAGAAAGTTCTGTTCCATATTTTCATTACTTGATTTTGTTCAGTCCTCTTCCCATCAAACATGCAAACACTGTCATCACCATTTTTGGCTTCACTTCCACCAGATCATCTGGGAGAGCATATATACGAGCACCAATTTTCCGAGCAACTGAAATGGCATATCTTGGAAAAGAAGAGAAAATAACTGTTACTTTTCTTCTTTGCATCTACTAGTGTGCCAAGATACACAGCAATAGATTGTAAATAACAGGATATGCCTCTTCAGGCAGTATTCAATGCTCCCTGAGAAAATGGACATCACTGTGAAGAAAGTAGGTGCTAGCAATTGTATTGGCAGACCTCTTGTTACTGGTTATCAAAGCATTTATTTTTGCCAGAACCAGTAAGGGTTAGGGCAGGCTACTAATAAACGAGTTGGAGTGAGTGCAGTAGTGGTAGGTCACATTGGCCATGAATTTAAAGTCACAGAATGCCAGACTGCATGGGACCACAAGGATCATCTGGTCCAAACTTCCTAGGTAACAGCCTAGCTAAAATGAGATGGCTCAGTGTCAAGGTGGGTCTTGAAACTACCCAATGGAAGGAAATCCACTACTTCCCTTGGGAGATTGCTCCCATGCCTAACTGTTCTCATGGAGAAACATTTTCTTCTGGATTCCACTGTGAAGCTCCCAAGCAGTAATTTGTCCCCATTGCTCCCATCTTTTCCATAGAACTCTTTGTAAATGGGAGTCTCCATCCTCTTAAAAAGTTTAAATATGCTAGAAAATTCATAATATTAGATTTTATTGTATATTCTACTTGAAATAAGTTAATATGAAATATCTGATAAAAAACAGTAAGTCATAAAATCATAAAACTGTTTCAGATGGAAGAGACCTCACCAGTCATGAAGTCCAACCATCAACCTAAGGCCATCATGGCTATTAAACCATGTCCCAAAGTCCAGATCCACATGTTTCTTGAACACCTCCAAGGACAGTGACTCCACCACCTCCTTGGGAAGCCTGTTCCAATGCCAGACCTCTATTGCAGGGAAGAAACTGTTACTAATATCCACCCTAAACCTCCCTGCACACAGTTTCAGGCCATACTAGGGGGAAGAGATCGACCCCCATCTCTGATTTCCTAACCAAAAAAACAGTTCATTACACAATGATTTCACTCACACATTCCATAGAATCACCTGGGTTGGAAGGGACCTCTAAAGGTCATCTAGTCCAACCCTCCTGCAGTGAGCAGAGACATCCTCAACTAGATCAGGTCACCCAGAGTCTTGTCGAGCCTCACTTTGAATATCTCCAGGGATAGGGCCTCAACTATCTCTCTGGGCAACCTGTTCCAGTGCCCAACCACCCTCACTGTAAAGAGCTTGTTCCTAACAAGTCTAAATCTCCTTTCTGGCAAACCACTGGCCCTTGTCCTATCACTGCAGACCTTTGGAAACAGTCCCTCTTCAGTCTTCTTGCAGGCCCCCTTCAGGTACTGGAAGATGGAGATTTTGTCTTCCCAGAGCCTTCTCTTCTCCAGGCTGAACAACCCCAGCTCTCCCAGGAGGTCACAAACCTGATTTTCACACACAGTGGGAGGGACCTCACCACCCTGGCCCCCACCTTGTGACTTTTTAACTTGGAAGGTGTTGGGAAAAAGACTGCCAGTAAAGACTGTGGAAAAAAAATTTGAGGACCTCAACCTTCTCATCTGTTCTCGTTCTTCATGGGGGTATGTTATCTTTTACCTCCCTTACCTTCCTGCACCTTAGGGAAACACAAAGCATTATTATGAAACTTACTTAGCATTATTCAATTTATCTTCATAAGAAAGATCTTCTCTCTTGACCATTTCTGGACGAACTGCTTTTGGTGCAATGGCATCTATTAAATCTAGTACAGGTAAACTGGTGCTAATTGATCTGTCCTAAAAGAAAAGACACCAAAGATTATGTAAGAAATTTGCTTTGATTATTCCAGCTTCACAATGCAAAAAGACCTTCAGCAAATCTTACACACTTATTGAAAGATAGAAACAGCTTTGGGTACTTTATTGCAGGAAAGGTTTTATCCTTTCCTTTATGAGGTCTACTATTCTTTTCCACAATCAGAGAATCAACCAGGTTGGAAGAGACATCCAAGCTCATCCAGCCCAACCTAGCACCCAGCCCTAGCCAATCAACTAGACCATGGCACTAAGTACCCCATCCAGTCTCTTCTTCAACACCTCCAGGGACAGCAACTCCACCACCTCCCTGGGCAGCCCATTCCAATGCCAATCACTCTCTCTGCCAACAACTTCCTCCTAACATCCACCCTAGACCTCCCCTGGAACCACTTGAGACTGTGTCCCCTTGTTCTGTTGCTGGTTGCCTGGCAGAAGAGACCAACCCCACCTGGCTACAATGTCCCTTCATGTAGTTGTAGACAGCAATGAGGTCAGCCCTGAGCCTCCTCTTCTCCAGGCTAAACAGGCCCAGCTCCCTCAGCCTCTCCTCACAGGGTTTGTGTTCCAGGCCCCTCACCAGCTTCATCGCCCTTCTCTGGACACATTCCAGTATCTCAACATCTTTATTGAATTGAGGGGTCCAGGACTGGACACAGTTACACTTGGTGTTGATATTATTATTAGATAAATGGTTCACATGTATTTAATGGAAGAAATTTTCCCCTTTCCCTAAGGAATGAAGGGAACTCTGAAAGAAGTCCAAGGACCAGACTTTCAAGACAACAAGGAGGTATTTACATTCCCCAACTACTTTTCTTCTTTTCCTGTAATGGAACTATTTTCTGCAGTAGTTTATGGCTCACTGTTTGTACAGTTTTTCATCTTAGCTGGTATTCTGAGCTAGCACAAGCAGTTTGTGCAAAGATCCTTTTCTCCCCTTGCAACAGGCTGCCTGTTGCCAGCAGGCCTGGTGTCACGTAAACTAATTACGATCAAACCCCCCAATTTCTGCTGCTGACACCAGGTTTGGAACCAGGCATTGATCTGCTGGCTCTTACTGTTTCTTGTTTCACCATTCCTTGCAACCAGAAGGACAGACAAGAGCACTACTGCTCCTGAACCCTTAACCAGTCATCTCAAGGCCCTGAAGTCTCTCCTGATTGACCTCAGACTTCTTGTTGCAACATCACCACTGCCTACTTGAAAAGTCAGTACTGGATAGTAATCTGAGGCTTCTACCAGGGTAAGAAGCTTTCTTTTCAGATCAAGTCCAACTGTCAACCTAACACCACCATGGCCCTTAAACCATGTCCAGGTTTCCATGTGTCCATGACTCCACCACCTCCCTCAGTAGTCTGTTCCAATGCCTAACCACTCCTTTGGAGAGACATTTTAACTAATATCCAACCTAAACCTCCCCTGGCACAATTTTAGGCCATTTCCTCTCATTCTGTCACCTGATACTAGAGAGATGAGACCAACCCCCATGTCATTGCAGCCTCCTTTTCAGGCAGTCGTAGAGGGCAATGAATCTCATAACACAGGGACCTCTCAAGTATTTACCCTTCTAGTTGCCAGTGTTCCTGTTGTGAATCTCAGGCTGGTTCTGAATACACAAGGAGCCTGTTTAAGACCATTACATTTGCACACAAGGAGAATTAATCTACCATCTCTAAAGAATGAGGTTGACATCACAGAAGAACACATCCAGAGGAGCATCACAGAGGAACACATTCAGACTTTCAAGGCCTGTCTGGATGTGTTCCTCTGTGATCTGTGTTAGATATGATTGTCCTGCTCTGGCAGGGGGGTTGTACTTGATGATCTCCTTGGGTCCCTTCCAGCCTCTAACACCCTGTGAGCCTGCGACGTAGTCCAACACAGCTGACATACATAGGACTCCTTTCGTGTTTACCACTTGAAAACTGTGAAAGAAAAACTTCCTTTATCAATTTACTGCTGTTTACCGAGCGGGAAAAGCTCCTGCTTTGTAGAGGTGTGCTGGCTATCAGCAGTGTCAGTGAAGACAAGAGATGTCGCTGGTTGACTTGGGCTCCCTCTCCTGGTTGTCACACACCAGTGTGTGTTCAGCTGTTACTGAAAACGCTCGCTTCAAATGAATTTTTAACTGAATTCCTTTTTAACCACGGCCCAGCACCACACACCCGCGGGTTCCTTTCAAATTAGTTCTTCAATTTTGGACAAGCATGAGAGTGCTGTATAAAAACATCTGGAAGAGACATGCTCTGCCCAAACGTTGGTAATTTCAGACAGAAGCCCCTGTGAAAGTTTAGCCATTTTTCATCGCTGCTGCTGTTGTTGAGGTTTGGTTTGAGTCCTACAACAGCAACTGTATTAATAAGAAACAAAAAGAAATTAAGCTTATAAATTTCACAGCCTGACAGAGCTATTTCCTCAGGCAATTATGCTAGCTGATGGGAGAGTGTGCTAGTTTGAGCCTAGCTGGGGTATTTTAGTGAGAGGAATTAGATGACAGGCTGTGAAAAGGAAACAGTGGTGATGTCTGCTGCACTCATAGGCTTGCTGAGATGTATATAAACAAGAACACAAAAACATAAGAGAGTTGCTCTCTGCCTCTGGCTGCCTCCCTTCTCTCTCTAACCTGCTGTCTGTGTGACTAATCAGTCTCCTTCCTAACCCCCCTGGCTGATTCTCCAAACTCACTTTGAACGTAAGGCAAAGACTGGGGTAAGGTAGAGGGGTGGAAAGGATGTGGAAGAGTGGTTGGGAGCCCCTCCTGGGGACTCAGGTTTCTGGGAGGGCTGTTGTGTTTCTGTGTTACTTTTTAACTTGTGTATTTCTGTAGATACTGTAAATACCTGCTTGCATATTGTGCTTAGCTGTAAATATAAAGCTCCATTCTAATTTCCATCTCAGCTAAGTCTAGTCTGGGTGATTTTCTTAAGTGTGGGGGGGCAGGGAACACCCAAACCATCACATAGAGACACTGTTAAACCCAAATTGTTACTAGATCAGGTTAAAAATCCCAGATCTGATTATATGTGGAAAGTAGTAGATTAATTTGATTACCTTGAAACTTGTAATTGAAGTTTTCTTATTTGCTTTTGCAAGTGACTGATTCACCCACTTCATAATAACATCATCATTTACTTTTTCCCCCTCTCCGAGGTCTGATAGTACATTCAGAGTGTACCTTTAGACAGAAAGTAAAAGTCTGAGTTAAAGTCGAGTTCAACCATTCCCTTTAAGAGCACAAAGCTTCAAGCAAAAGGTTAGACCACACCTTGAGTACTGTGTTCAGTTCTGGGCCCCCCAGTTTAGGAGGGACATTGAGATGCTTGAGCGTGTCCAGAGAAGGGCGACGAGGCTGGGGAGAGGCCTTGAGCACAGCCCTACGAGGAGAGGCTGAGGGAGCTGGGATTGGTTAGCCTGGAGAAGAGGAGGCTCAGGGGTGACCTTATTGCTGTCTGCAACTACCTGAGGGGAGGTTGTGGCCAGGAGGAGGTTGCTCTCTTCTCTCAGGTGGCCAGCACCAGAACGAGAGGACACAGCCTCAGGCTGCGCCAGAGGAGATTTAGGCTTGAGGTGAGGAGAAAGTTCTTCCCTGAGAGAGTCATTGGACACTGGAATGGGCTGCCCAGGGAGATGGTGGAGTCGCCGTCCCTGGGGCTGTTCAAGGCAGGATTGGACGTGGCACTTGGTGCCATGGTCTAGCCTTGAGCTCTGTGGTAAAGGGTTGGACTTGATGATCTCTGAGGTCTCTTCCAACCTTGGTGATACTGTGAAAGTATTAACAACACAGTACCAGTGCCAAGTACCTTCATAAGGTACATTAAAAACTGCTCAGTACTTTAAATCACTTTTTTGGTTGTTTCAGGAATAAAAGAACACCTTAAAACTCTTCACAGTCATTGTTACATCTTCATATATTTCACTCAGCACATCATAAATAATTTTTATTTATAAGCTTAAGTACCTCCTTACATCCAAGTCACCTTGAGTACTGACTTACAACAATGCGAGAAACAAAAAAGCAGCAGTGAGTGTTCTGGGGTAGGTGTAAGAAAGTTAACTTTGTGGAAAATGCCTGCAGTAAAATACTTTTATTTCAATAAAGTTTTTAAGTTTTTCCCCTGCTCAGCACACTAGCAAGATTTCAATTTGATCATATTTACATTAATATCACTGTGATGGCTTAAAACATTCTTCTCCTTTTGACTTCTATGGCACACATTACCTCTATTCTTCCATTTTACTTTAAATGACTCTGTACTTAGCTTGAATTTGCCTTGATATACAGAGACACATATCCATAGATGCACAGATACATATACAGAATCAGAATCATAGAATCAGTCAGGGTTGGAAGGGACCACAAGGATCAGCCAGTTCCAACCCCGTGCCATGGGCAGGGACACCCTACCCTAGAGCAGGCTGCCCACAGCCTCAGCCAGCCTGGCCTTAAACACCTCCAGGATGGGGCCTCAACCACCTCCCTGGGCAACCCATTCCAGCCTCTCACCACTCTCATGACGAACAACTTCATCCTCACGCCCAGTCTCAATCTCCCCACCTCCATTCCCCCCAGTCCTGTCACTCCCTGACAGCCTAAAAAGTCCCTCCTCAGCTTTTTTTTTTTGTAGGTCCCCTTCAGATCCTGGAAGGCCACAAGAAGGTCACCTGGGAGCCTCCTCTTCTCCAGACTGAACAGCCCCAACTCTTTCAGTCTGTCCTCATAGGAGAGCTGCTGCAACCCTCTGAGCATCCTTGTGGCCCTTCTCTGGACATGCTCCAGCATCTCCACATCCTTCTTGCAATGGGGGCTCCAGAACTGGATGCAGTACTCCAAATGGGGTCTGACCAGAGTGGAGTAGAGGGGGAGAGTCACCTCCTTTGACCTGCTGGCCAGATATGCATATCTATTGTATACTGTGGCTAACTTACCTTCTCATCAGCTGCCATATCAAAGCCAAAGTCAAAGTTGGATTACCCTCATTTAGGTCATGTCCAGCAATACCAACCAGTGAGAATCTGGCTTTAGTCTTCCCAAGTTCTACTGCATAATTGCAATTCTCAATCTGAAAAATAAACATACAGGAATGAAGAGCACACCTTAATATTTCTATCATACAGACCTATAATCTCTGTGTGCTTGGGATTCCTTTGCTTTACTGTTACCTATGGTGAGATTCAGAGCTAGTGCAAGATTTCTAGCTTTTCCACACTGTCATTACAACAAGGCAGTTTTTACTGTAAATGCAACTATGCAAAGATTCCAACAATACTTTTTTCCACACTTGAGAAAACCACATTCACTCCCACTAAAGTCAGGGATTTACACTTAACATCAAAACTGAGTTTGGAAAAGTAGAATTATAGAGTGGTCTTGGTTGGAAGGGACCTTAAAGATCACCTAGTTCCAACCTCACTGCCAGAGGCAGGGACACCTTCCACTAGACCAGGCTGCTCAAGGTTCTGTCCAATCTGGCCTTGAACATCTTCAGGGAGGGGGCACCCACAACATCCCTGGACTATTTCTTCCATTGTCTCACCAGTACTGAACATCAAAACATGTTCCTCTTAAACAAGTGGGCTTATATCTCCCCTACATTTGTGGCTTCAGAACGATCACAGAACTGAAAGCTTAGATTCTACAAATCTTGCACATATTCTCCTGGCATAACATAGAACTGCTCTGAGAAGAAACATCTCACCATAGAACAGCACCAGGCAATGGTAACTAAATGTCAGGTGTGCTAGTTTGAGCCTAGCTAGAATGCTTTGGTGAGAACAACTAGGTTACATGCTGTGCAAGGAAAACAAGGCTGATGTCCACTTCTCACATAGGCTTGCTGAGATGTATAAGAACAAGAAATCAAAACATAAATAACCCACTTCTGCTGGGGAGCTGGCTGAGCTGCATTCCCTCTCTCTCTAGCCTCTCTACCATTTCTTTAATTAATCCACTTTGCTTCCTAACCCCCTGGCCAAATCTCCATTCTTCTTGGGACTGGGGTAAAGTTGAGAGGGGCAGGGGGAAGGTGATGGGGCATTTGAGAGCCCCTCCTGGGGACTCAGGTTTCTAGGAGGGGAGTTGTGTTTCTGTATTACCTTCTACCTTGTATATTTCTGTCTATAACTGTATATACTGTAAATATCTGCTTGTACATTCTGCTAAGCTGTAAATTATAAGCTTCATTCCATTTCCAGAGCTAGCTGAGTCTAGTCTGGTTGATTTCCAAAGTGGGATGGGGGGAGCAGCCTGAAACTTTTCCTTATGAAACTGATTTCTAGCACAGAGTATCTACCAACCTTTTTCATATTGCCACCTAGTAATGGGTAGGGAGGTTTGTTGATGTGGTTCCAGTCAACAGGCACACGGATCAGGTCGTACAGTTGGAAGATTATCAAAGCGTCCGAGAGGTCGCTGTATTGGAATAAAGCAGTTTGCTGAAGTACAAAAGCCTCAGATTCACCACAAAAATATTAGCTGCTTGAGAACTCTCAGAGTTTAATGACACTGCTGAAAAAATTCACTTGCATAAAGAAAATTTTGCGTTGCTCTGGGGAGAATTGTAGAATCATTAAGGTTGGGAAAAGCCTCCAAGATCGAGTCCAACAGTCAGCCTAAGACTGCCATGGCCATTAAACCATGTCCCACAGTGCCACACCCACACAGTTTTGGAACATCTCCAGGGACAGTGACTTCCCACCTCCCTGGGCAGCCTGTTCCAATGCCTGACCATGCTTTCAATAAAGGAATTATTCTTAATATCCAATCTAAATCCCCCCTGACACAAATTCAAATCATGTCCTCTTGCTCTGTCACCTGATACTAGGGAGAAGAGACTGACCCCATCTCACTACAACCTCCTTTCAGTGAAGCTGCAGAGGGCAACGAGGTCTCCCTTCAGCCTGCAGGCTGAGGGAGCTGGGGGTGTGCAGCCTGCAGAAGAGGAGGCTCAGGGCAGACCTCATTGCAGTCTACAACTACCTGAAGGGAGGCTGTAGCCAGGTGGGGTTGGTCTCTTCTCCCAGGCAACCAGCAATAGAACAAGGGGACACAGTCTCAAAGCTGGATGTTAGGAGGAGGTTCTTCCCAGAGAGAGTGATTGGCATTGGAATGAGCTGCCCAGGGAGGTGGTGGAGTTACCATCCCTGGAGGTGTTGAAGAAAAGCCTGTATGAGTCTAGTTGACTGGCTAGGGCTGGGTGCTAGGTTGGACTGGATGATCTTGGAGGTCTCTTCCAGCCTGGTTGATTCTATGATAGCAGAAATATGGGCTGTCCACATGCCTAGAGGCAGAGCTGACTGCCCAGCCCCCCTTAAATCCCCCTCACGCAGGTAACTTTCACAGACAGCAGCTTTTCTGCCAGCCTTCTCAAGGTTATTTCTCCCTGCAGCTGCACTTCCTTATCAGAATGACCTAACGTTACCCTTCCTACTCTCCTTATTTCAGACTGCTCAAGTTTGCCCAACCCCAACAGAAGTACATTACTGGTTTAATAAGTTTTCAGTCATTTCATCTGTCATTACAGAACACAAAATTCATGTATTATACAACACAGTTATATCAACTTTCAGTAAATGTAATTCAAAGTAAAGAGACTGAGATTATTGCATCAAAAGCTTACAAGCCTTCCAGTATTTCTAGATCATTAGCAGAATATATTTCAGTCAGATACTGCTTAATGTAGCCTTACAGACCAGTTTTGAAGTTCCTCTCACACTCTGTAGAAACTTGGAGACCACTGTTTTAGTAGAAATACAATTTCTCTTCTTCCCTTCTTTTTCACAGTATCACAATATCATCAGGGTTGGAAGAGACCTCACAGATCATCAAGTCCAACCCTTTACCACAGAGCTCAAGGCCAGACCATGGCACCAAGTGCCACGTCCAACCTTGCCTTGAACAGCCCCAGGGACGGCGACTCCACCACCTCCCCGGGCAGCCCATTCCAGTGTCCAATGACTCTCTCAGTGAAGAACTTTCTCCTCACCTCCAGCCTAAATCTCCCCTGGCGCAGCCTGAGGCTGTGTCCTCTCGTTCTGGTGCTGGCCACCTGAGAGAAGAGAGCAACCTCCTCCTGGCCACAACCACCCCTCAGGTAGTTGTAGACAGCAATGAGGTCACCCCTGAGCCTCCTCTTCTCCAGGCTAACCAATCCCAGCTCCCTCAGCCTCTCCTCGTAGGGCTGTGCTCAAGGCCTCTCACCAGCCTCGTCGCCCTTCTCTGGACATGCTCAAGCATCTCAATGTCCCTCCTAAACTGGGGGGCCCAGAACTGAACACAGGACTCAAGGTGTGGTCTAACCAGTGCAGAATACAGGGGCAGAATGACCTCCCTGCTCCTGCTGACCACACCATTCCTGATGCAGGCCAGGATGCCACTGGCGCTCTTGGCCACCTGGGCACACTGCTGGCTCATGTTCAGGCGGGTATCAATCAGCACCCCCAGATCCCTCTCTGTCTGGCTGCTCTCCAGCCACTCTGACCCCAGCCTGTATCTCTGCATGGGGTTGTTGTAACCAAAGTGCAGCACCCTGCACTTGGAGCTATTGAATGCCATCCCATTGGACTCTACCCATCTGTCCAGGCAGTCAAGGTCCCGCTGCAGAGCTTTTCTGCCCTCCAACCCAGTCATGACAAAAAATACTCTGGCTTTGTCTGTGAGGTTTTTTTGTTGTTGGGTTGGGAGTTTGGTTTGGTTTGGGTTTGTGTTCTGTGGTACTCCAACTTCCTTTCTTCTCCTCCACCTCCTCCCCACGGGTTTGAATGGGAAAAGAAGGCACAAAAACTGCTTTCCCCCCTCACACACACACCCTGTGGGCCTGAGGGGGGAACAGCAAAAAGTGCTTCCCTGCCTGTGGGCTGACCCATGTGGAAGCCTAGCTGGAATCGGGTTGGCTGGGCTTTCGCACCCAGTATGAAATGGTAAATGGACACTTGGTCTAGAAAAGCTGAAATAGAGCAAGGGAGAATGGGAAGAGGTTCCTGCCTTTGGAGTTCCCATCTTGAAAGAGCTCTCGCCTTGACAGAGTGTCCAACAGGAGCAGTGTCTGCCATGACAGAATTACTGGTTTGGACCATGCCTGCTTTTTGACGGCTCCTACTTTACACCATCTCTCCCCTTTGGCACCATTCTGTGCAAACTTGCAGGCTTGGCAAGCCCTGGGGTCCTCTGAGAGAGCTGCTGGTGGCACCCTTGACCGGCTACTCTCAGACCCTGTCAGCAGCTGACTCCTGGCTGCCTCCTGAACTGAGAAGACGCTAATAGTTTGGCTCTCCCCAGCCACTGTTGAGGCAGCATGGTTCCATGGTCATCCTACTTGTGGAAGAAGTGCAAGTTTGGCAGCTCTGCCCCTTGCCTTGGGGGTTCTGCCACATGGATATAAACTTCTGGATATAGCCTGCAGTGTCAGAAGGCTCCTTCCACAGAGGAATCCAGCAAGGGATCACTGTCGAATACCTCTCTCACCTCCATGAGTAAGACCTGCTGCTCCCTTAATTCCAGTGATTTCCCATTGGAATGGGCTGCCCAGGGAGGTGGTGGAGGCACCGTCCCTGGGGGTCTTCAAGAAAAGACTGGATGAGGCACTTAGTGCCATGGTCTAGTTGATTGGTTAGGGCTGGGGGATAGGTTGGACTGGATGATCCTGGAGGTCTCTTCCAACCTGGTTGATTCTATGATTCTCTGCCCAGCCTGATTGGTAGTGGGGTAAAGCTGTATTTATAGCTTAGCTTTTCCCATTTCCTGACTTCCTAAATCTCTACATTTGTCTATAACATCTTTTTTGAAGAAGTTCCTTGTGGGAATGCAAAGTGAAGAAGGATAATAACAGGCAGATGCTGACCTTGGTTCCCACCAGCTGCTGGCCACCTTAGCTCAGAAAGGACAGATAATGGACACCTCGTTAACAAAGGAAGGCAAGGCGTGGTTTATGCTGATGGAGTGGGTTGTCCTTGACTACTTCTGCTAATGTGTAGGTGTGTGCTTTATGCCCTGAGGGTATATATTGAGAACCAAAATGATCAGTAAAGGTCTCTGGCATAATTCACCTTGAATTGTCTGGAGTCCATGTGGCATCGCCTTGACCACATTGATCTGTGGGGCCTGAACCACGTTTCCCGTGGCAAGCTAAACAGATTCCTGCAACAGTTCCTGACCAAAGTGAATCTGTAAACAAACTTCAGCTAGTTTTGTCTGTAGTTTGGGGGTGGAGTGTCCAGGAAATATAATTCTACTTTTATAATTCCTGACTCAACCACATTAATTCCCTGCCTCCACAACAGCGTGATGGTTTTAAGTGTCTTACCTGTATAAATGGTTAACATAAGGGCTTACACCCAGGGAGTTCATCCAGTTTCTGAAAGTCCTTTCTTCCTTACTCTCTCCTATAATGACAGATGGAATGCTACATTCATTATTGGAGAAAACACTTCCATAAGTAACACACAAATGATTCTCATGGCCCTTCCCCCATCCCCAACAATAAGTTCATCCTTTCCCCAACAATGGTATCTCTAGGGGTCAGTACCTGGAAGCAATCCCATCAAATCCAGTTTTGGATTTCAAAATACACCTTAGAAAAGAATTAATTTCAGAAATCTCAGCCACAATTGATTGATGTTTTCCAACATAATAAATTTTACTGATGTTTCAGCCAGCTTACCACTCATTTTTTATCTAGTAGGGATTAGGTTAAATTTCACAGGCTTGCAGGATGTTAGAGGTTGGAAGGGACCCAAGGAGATCATCGAGTCCAACCCCCGCTGCCAGAGCAGGACAATGCTACCTAACACAGATCACAGAGGAACACAGCCAGGCAGGCCTTGAAAGTCTCCAGAGAAGGAAACCCCACAACCTCTCTGGGGAGCCTGTTCCAGTGCTCTGGAACCCTTACAGTAAAGAAGTTCCCCCTTGTGTTGAGGCAGAACCTCTTGTGCTGCAACTTACACCCATTGCTCCTTGTCCTACCCCAGGGAGCAGTGAGCAGAGCCTGTCCCCCTGCTCCTGGCCAGCCCTCAGGTACTTATAAACATTTATCAGATCCCCTTTTCTCCAAATCTTCTTTTATCAAATCTTTTATCAAATCTTCTTTTTTCCAGACTAAACAGCCCCAGGTCCTCAGCCTCTCCTCATTAGCCATGCCCTCCTGTCCCCTAATCATCCTTGTGGCCCTCTACTGGACCCTCTCCAGCACATCCCTGTCCCTCTTAAACTGGGGAGCCCAAAACTGAACACAGTATTCAAGATGAGGTCTCAGCAGGGCAGAGTAGAGGGGGAGGAGAACCTCCCTTGACCTGCTGGACACACTCTTCCTAACACACCTCGGGATCCCATTTATCCTACTATACTTTATTTCTAAACTATGAGTTGCCTCATACTTGATTCAAACTAGTGCTTATTTCAAATATTCAGTCCTCAAAAACCACCAGCTGCTGACCAGTATGCTGAGCCAAAGAAAAATACTATTCAGGCAGTTGGGTGTGTTTCTCCTGCTTCATTTACAATATGTGTTTCTACTGCTTCCCACCACAACATTTACAATGCATCAGAGAATCACATTTTAAAACAGTTAATAAGAATATCAGTGGTTTTTTCCATAGAGAGACATGACAGATGATTCAAGTTTAAAAGGAATAACTTGAGAGGTTATAGTATTTGAGACAAATCCCTTTTGCTGGCTTTCTGTTTTAAGATTGTAGGCACACTGAGCTTTAAGGTGGTTTGCAGTACTTAAAAATGCTGACTGCCCAGTGCTTTTAGGAACACTTATCCATTGCAGAGAAAGCAGCAAGATTATTTAATGAACTCTTACTGGGAAAATAAAAGCATTGCTACAAACCCAGATACTCAACAACTGCACTCAGCTTTGGAATTTCAAAATGTGTGCTTAACATGGTTAAAAGAATCCACAGCAGCCAAGCAGGAGCAAGAGCATGCAGGGTGGGCAGCACCCTTTTGGAAAGCAGGAACCCAGGAATTAAACCCAGCATACTATATTTAATATGCCAATCTAAACAAATCCATTTAGCATGCAACATGGCTGAGAAGTGATCATTTGTTCCCCCTCTCTATTCTTTTGTTCAAAATATACCTTGTGATCCTATAAGGAGCATATCTTTTGCTGATTGGTGCAGCAGATAGCCAAAATCAGTGGCAAACTGCAGAAAGGGGGCAGAGAGAGGAGCAAATTTGGTAGAATCCTTTTCTTTGAGGCATCTTTTTCTTTGAGATCATTATACTATGGAATTGAGTGAGAAGTAGCCATAGAGATGAGGTCAAGAATCCAGTGGGCTACAAATACCTACATTTCTCTCTGAAAGACAGCAGTGCCCAGAACAGTTTGTACCCTAAGCTCAGCTGGCCTGAGTGGGTAACAGCCTTGAAGGCTGGCACTGCACTAACCAAAAGCAGCAGAGGACATCTACACTGTAGCAAATGTTGGTGGACAGATGTCCCTCCTCTTTCTTTCCACAAGATGTCAACTTTCTGTGTGACAGACTCCAAACTTTGCTGCCTTCCCCAAAAGAAAGAGGTTCCTCAGAACAACAGCAAGACTCAGTGAAAGGTCATGCATTGCCTGAGGCCAGGATGCCCTGCTCCCTCCCCACACAATATGCAATGTTCATTTTCCTGTGTCAGTATAGCCAAGGGTGCAAGTGCACATCAGCAGTCTTGGGAAGTATTATCAGAGTGGATGTCAATTTATGCAACCATGTTCACTGTCTTTAAAAGAGAATGACCACAACATACTCCTTGGGTGCAGCAGTCATTGCTGGTGGACTTTATACAGGAAAATAAAGACTTCCAGAAGACTTTCCTCATCCACATATGTCTAGAGCTTTACACCTAGCAAAGCCTGTGCTGGTTAAACCCAGAGAAAAAATTCTAAGGCATCTCAGCACTGGTCAGGCCACACCTTGAGTACTGTGTCCAGTTCTGGGCCCCTCAATTCAAGAAAGATGTTGAGGTGCTGGAACATGTCCAGAGAAGGGCAACAAAGCTGGTGAGGGGCCTGGAGCACAAATCCTATGAAGAGAGGTTGAGGAAGCTGGGCCTGTTTAGCCTGGAGAAGAGGAGGCTCAGGGGTGATCTTATTACTGTCTACAACTACCTGAAGGGGCATTGTAGCCAGGTGGGGGGTGGCCTCTTCTCCCAGGCAACCAGCAATAGAACAAGGGGACACAGTCTCAAGTTGTGCCAGGGTAGGTCTAGGCTGGATATTAGGAAGAAGTTCTTCACAGAGAGAGTGATTGGCATTGGAATGGGCTGCCCAGGGAAGTGGTGGAGGCACCGTCCTTGGGGGTCTTCAAGAAAAGCCTGGATGAGGCACTTAGTGCCATGGTCTGGTTGATTGGATAGGGCTGGGTGCTAGGTTGGACTGCATGATCTTGGAGGTCTCTTCCAACCTGGTTGGTTCTATGATTCTATGACATACTACACATCCTACCCACATTTTAGATGCATCGTGTTAGAGCAGTGGGGATTTTTTTTCCTTCTACTTATGATGGCATATTAAAGCAATAGAAAAATACAACAACAAAAGCAAGCAGAAAAGGACAGAAATGATTAAAACACTAGGAAACATAACTAAGTAAATAATGGCAGAACAAACAATGTTAAGGAGTAGAGAAAAAATACTCAATACAGTACCTACATTAGGAGGGGTCAAATCTGCGTTTCATGAAGCAAAATAGGAAAGCATTATAAATTATGAGTCAGATTTCAACAGACAGTCCATGATGAAACTATAAAGAAATGAATGTCTTATATTTTATATCACTACCTTGAGAAAGCATCAGTAAAAACACAGGATTTTTTGGAAAGAAAAAAAAAAAAAGAGGCATCATAAAACATCTTAACAACACAAACAACATCAACTGTTGGCTGAAATAACTATTTTGAAGGTTGAGATCTATCTTACAAAACCATCATTTAGCAATCAGGTGATTGTAGCTTTTTAGGAACTGTTTTAGCTGAGACACTGATCTCATCTGAATACTTTTCAGAAAGTAGTTCAGATGTTTTGTTTCACCAGGCCAATGAAAACTCTTCTGAATGTGAGGAGTTTTCAGTGTTTCAAAACGACAGCTGCCACTGTATGTTCAGAACAGAGATGCTAATCTGAACATATTCCATCCCCACACAGCTCCTGGGTTTTGTATTTCTAAAAATACAAAGAGCAGGCCTGTCCTCCCATCATTTGTCCTGATCAGCAGGGACTGCAGTGCCTAGGGATATCGCAGCAGGAAAGCAAAGACTATCACCTGGGCTCTGATATCTCTACCCAGCTGAAACTTAGAAGAGCAGGAAGCTTGAAATAGGAGTGGTCCAGAGGATACAAGATTTGTGACACAGGGATGTAGCAGAGCAGACAAATTATGAAAAAAGAGAGGAGCAAAGGAAGATGGACTCACCTAGATGGAAAGGAAACCTGATAGGAACAATAAGAGGAAGGCAGGAGTAGGCAGTGCAGAGGGATGTGTGAACATTGCTGATGATTCTCCCGAGTGCAGCACCCCTGATTCTCACCATTCCTTTGAGATCAGTGAACAACTGTGAAATACACTGGCAGGAGCCATTTAATTACCCTCGATTTAGCTGGTCCACAGGAAGGGCAATAGCCACAGATTGCTACCAATTATCTCATTAACATTAGGGATCTGAACTGTACAGTTAAAACTTGCTGATGTGCTAGGATCCATATAGGTTGCTGATGCAATAGATTATGCAAGAGGTTGACACAGAAGTCTTTTTGTTTGCTTCCTGGTTTAAAAGGCAAACTTCTAGATCTAAGTATATCTGTTTGTGTACATCAGCACAGTATGTGGAAAGTACTTAAAAAGGCTATTACAGTTGCATGGTATTACAGCACTGCAAGTTAGGGAAAGCCAGCAATTCTGCATCAGCTAAGATATAAACAGTATGGAAAGAAGCACAGGAAACTGGAAAGAGAGTAAGAGGACAGTTACTGCTCTTGCAGATTAATGATAGAAGGTTGTTCAGGAAGAGCCTTTGGTTAAACTAATGCAGGTGAACAATATTTACAGTAACAGGGACTTCTACTAAGGCTAAGCTAGTAAGAAAGCTCTCTATGCTGGTGTTAGCACTGGCACCATCACACAAGCATCCTATATCACAGTTAGAAGGCATACTTAAATAAATGCAAATCACTAATATGTGTGGTAAGTTGAGTACCTTCTAATAAACTGAGATCATAAGATGAATTATCAGGCTTGTGTAGGGCTGGATATGTGTTAAAGAGATTTGCAACAAAAGCCAAATTGAGTTTAGGGTTGCCTGCAACCACATCAGCTGGAGTTACAAACTGTCTGCAACTCAATTTATCTGCCTGTTGGAGCATGTGTTCAGCCCTCCTCAAGTCATTTTTATCCTGAAAGAAAAGAAACAAAGAGTTTGTGATGAATACAAGCATGTTTCCAGTCTTTACCCAAAAAAAAACCCATCTGGCAAATGTCTAAATAACCATTGTCCTCCCTCATGCCCTCAATGCCTTGGAGCCCAGAATAACTCCCTTCTTCACACATCCTTCTTCCATTTCCTTTCTGTCATAGAATCATAGAATTGTTTCAGTTAGAAAAGACTTTTGTCTGAATTCTGGAAGAGCAGAGCTGAGCAGGATGTTGTAATAAAAAGCAGGTAGACACTACTCCAAGTCAAGCTGGGGTTGTTTAGCCTGGAGAAGAGGAGGCTCAGAGGTGACCTCATTGCTGTCTACAACTACATGAAGGGACATTGTAGCCAGGTGGGGTTGGTCTCTTCTCCCAGACAACCAGCAATAGAATAAGGGGACACAGTCTCAAGTTGTGCCAGAGGAGGTCTAGGCTGGATGTTAGGAGGAAGTTGTTGGCAGAGAAAGTGATTGGCATTGGAATGGGCTGCCCAGGGAGGTGGTGGAGTCACTGTCCCTGGAGGTGTTGAAGCAAAGCCTGGATGAGGCACTTAGTGCCATGGTCTAGTCAATTAGCTAGGGCTGGGTGCTAGGTTGGACTGGATGATCTTGGAGGTCTCTTCCAACCTGTCTGATTCTATGATTCATAGCTCCAAATTCTAGACTGCAGGATACATTACTCTGTTTCAGCAGCACTCTGGATCTTCAAATTTCTCTTTGTCTGTTTCTGACATAGAGGAATCTGACTGAGCTTTTGTATGCTTTGCAAAACAAAAGAGGACTGAGGGAGAACCTTGTAACCAGGATGTTGGTTACACAGATAGAAGTCTCAGATAATTCCAGTCTATTTTTATGTTTCTGGATACTTACATGAAATCCTGAAAAGTCAATTTTAACAGGCAATTTATCAGGGTCATCTCCTTTGGGTGCAATCTGATGTAGCAGATGGTAATATACTCTTGAATCCTAAAACAAGTAGCACAATATTAAAAGAAATAAATACTAAAAGCATGTAAGTAGACTTTCAGAGCCATTTTCTGCTTTTTTACTCCAATTTGAAAGCCACAGAAATAAAAATGCTAAACAACCTCAGCTCCCTCAGCCTCTCCTCAGAAGGTTTGTGTTCCAGGCCCCTCACCAGCTTTGTTGCACTTCCCTGGACATGTTCCAGTACCTCAACATCTCTCTTGAATTGAAGGGCCAAGAATTGGACACAGCACTCAAGGTGTGGCCTGACCAGTGCTGAGTACAGGAGCAGAAGAACAGGATGCCATTGGCTCTCCTGGCCACCTGGGCACACTGCTGGCTCATCTTCAGCTGCTCTCTACCAGCATCCCCATGTTTTAAATATTTCCTTTAAGCAGCATGCCAGATTTCTACCGTAGCAGCAGTTTGACATGAAAACTGCTTGCTAGTTAAGGACTTGCTTTACTAATAGTCCTCTTGCTTTAGCCTTTGAAAAGCTGTAACTAGTAATTAGTGGCACCGTTTTCTTCAATGCAAAGAGGATTTAGCACCCTGGGGAATTGTCCTCCTTTCCATGTAGTTGAGTTTCTCTTCAGCTGCACTTACTACAGTACCCTGCATGCCTTATGCAGAAAGGTTAAAGAAGATGAAAACAATGCAGCTCTGCTACCACCCCAAGGAACCAGTATGCCTTTCAGGAAATTGGCACACCAGCAAAGCACAGAGATTGAGGGCAGGCTCATTGCTCCTTGCATCCAGAGCCAGTAACTGCTCCAGGCAGCCCTCTGAATAACTCTTCTTTCCTTAGGGCACTTCCTACTCTTTTGTAGAATGCTAAGTACCAAGGGCAATCACCATGAGCAAATGTGCTCCAGGAACAGATTTAAGTCATGTGCCATTTTTTAAAACAACAGAAAGGGATCTGGGGGTGCTGATTGATACCTGCCTGAACATGAGCCAACAGTGTGCCCAGGTGGCCAAGAGAGCCAGGGGCATCCTGGCCTGCATCAGGAATGGTGTGGTCAGCAGGAGCAGGGAGGTCATTCTGCCCCTGTACTCTGCACTGGTTAGACCACACCTTGAGTACTGTGTTCAGTTCTGGGCCCCCCAGTTTAGGAGGGACATTAAGATGCTTGAGCGTGTCCAGAGAAGGGCGACGAGGCTGGGGAGAGGCCTTGAGCACAGCCCTACGAGGAGAGGCTGAGGGAGCTGGGATTGGTTAGCCTGGAGAAGAGGAGGCTCAGGGGTGACCTTATTGCTGTCTACAACTACCTGAAGGGTGGTTGTGGCCAGGAGGAGGTTGCTCTCTTCTCTCAGGTGGCCAGCACCAGAACAAGAGGACACAGCCTCAAGCTACGCCAGGGGAAATTTAGGCTGGAGGTGAGGAGAAAGTTCTTCCCTGAGAGAGTCATTGGGCACTGGAATGGGCTGCCCGGGGAGGTGGTGGAGTCGCCGTCCCTGGAGCTGTTCAAGGCAGGATTGGACGTGGCACTTGGTGCCATGGTCTAGCCTTGAGCTCTGTGGTAAAGGGTTGGACTTGATGATCTGTGAGGTCTCTTCCAACCTTGGTGATACTGTGATATTGTGAAAAAGAGATGGCTTTATGCAGAGCCACGACCAGGGAAGGATAAGCAGGAGGAAAAAGGTAGTGCACACTGTTCTAAATAACTCAAATACCAATCTCAGAAAATTAGAACTTCCCTGAATATAAGCTTGTCAGAAAGGCTTGCTTTGCTGTGATGCTGCACAGGATACAAGACATCTACAGGATGCTTTCAGTGTTGAGAAATGCAAGATGAATCTATAGCTAGAAAAAGCAGAAGGCTACTGTTTTTCTAAATACTTCTGATATGACAGATTTGTTTCTATGCATAATGTGTTTAAATATCATCCTATGCAATTATCACATTGATAGCAACATACCTTAATGTCTTGGCTGAAGTTACTGATTTTCAGCCACCCTGCGTTGGCCATGTGGTAGTTCACCCAACGTAGCAAGAGCTCTTCTGGGGAAAGCTTCATTAACTGATCTAGTTCTTCCTTTTCATTTAGCAAGGCAATAAGAGCTGAAAGCAAGTTTGAAAGAAAGATGAAGTCACTGCTTTTGTTGTCTCAGTTAATTCCAAACTGCCAACATTGCTGTACCTGGTGGTACTCTTACCTTCATTTCTGGAGATCTCAATATCAGCAAACAGACCAACTTTAATGATCTGCCACAGGAGTCCCAATACCAAGTGTGGTTTTCCTTCTTTCAAATCTTGTGATCCAATATTGACAACAGTACAGCCAATAGCAGAAGCTGAATTCAGAGCCAGGTTTAGGTTCTCCTGTTTTGAATAGTGTTTAACAAGTCTATGAGGCTGCAGTTCTTAGGAAATTGGTTCATATTAAACTATTTAAGATTCAGGCTTTGTAGGAAACAATGTATTATTTCACAGAAATAATCTGGTTGGAAGGGATGCTCAAAGGTCATTTTACCCAACCCCCTTGCAGTGAGCAGAGACATCTGCAACCAGATCAGGTTGCTCAGTGCCCCATCGAGTCTGACCATGGATGGCTTCCATCAGGACAGTACACACGAGATTTTTTTGTGAGCCACTACATCTCATTTCAAAATGTAATGAAAACCATTATTGACAATGTTTGACATGGATCCACCAAACACTTGTTGACCATCTTCTGCAGCTTGGATCACAGAGAAACACTAGTAAAACTAATGTTTGTGATTTGTAAGTAGCACATACACAAATTAAACAAGTATTGGTCAAAATACCAGGGGTTTCATCCTGTGCAAAAATGTGCTCATGTGGACTTCTGCCCTGTGAAGGAGGCTACTGACACTCTCATCCCACCTGGGATTTTACACAGGCTGACAACACAACTGTGTGGTGGTAAGAAAAAGCAAGAAATGATAGCAAAAAGGTCTCACAGACCAGATGCTCATTTTGAGGGTGTCTGTGACAAACCATAAAAGACCAAACTCTGTAGAGATGTTTGTTTATAGTAATCAGTTGGTAATCTGCAAACCTAAACAAGGGCTACTGTAGGAGTGTTTGCAGCTACTTGTTGGAGATCTGTCATAAGCAATCTTGTAAAGACCCAGGCCTGCAGTGACTAAGGAAAGCAGGAAGGAGATAAAGGAGAAGCTTTAACATTTAATATTTTAATATCACAGCCTGAAAGGGACCTGGGTGTACTGGTAGAGAGTAGCTGAAGATGAGCCAGCAGTGTGCCCAGGTGGCCAGGAGAGCCAATGGCATCCTGGCCTGCATCAGGAACAGTGTGGCCAGCAGGACGAGGGAGGTTATTCTTCCCCTGTGCTCAGCACTGGTCAGGCCACACCTTGAGTGCTGTGTCCAGTTCTGGGCTCCTCAATTCAAGAGAGATGTTGAGATAATGGAACGTGTCCAGAGAAAGGCAGCAAGGCTGGTGAGGGGCCTGGAGCACAGCCCTGTGAGGACAAACTGAGGGAGCTGCTGGTGTGCAGCCTGCAGAAGAGGAGGCTCAGGGCAGAGCTCATTGCTTTCTACAACTACCTGAAGGGAGGCTGTAGCCAGGTGGGGTTGGTCTCTTCTGCCAGGCAACCAGCAATAGAACAAGGGGACACAGTCTCAAGTGGTGCCAGGGGAGGTCTAGGCTGGATGTTAGGAGGAAGTTGTTGCCAGAGAGAGTGATTGGCATTGGAATGGGCTGCCCAGGGAGGTGGTGGAGTTGCTGTCCCTGGAGTTGTTCAGAAAAAGCCTGGATGAGGCACTTAGTGCCATGGTCTAGTTGACTGAATAGGGCAGGGTGCTAGGTTGGACTGGATGATCTTGGAGGTCTCTTCCAACCTGTCTGAATCTATGAAATGAAGTCTGCCAGTTAACTGAAGGTTTAGATCACTTTGTCTGTTTTTCTCCTTGGATCCATTTCCTTCTTCCAGACCTGTTCTTTTTATACACAAACTAAGATCTGGAAAATGGTTTCTCTCAGACACATGGCTTGATACAATCAAAACCAAAGCTGCTTCTTTTCTATTTCTCCCCTACTGAAAATACATCACCCTACCACACAGCCATGCAGAACTTCCTACATTGCTAAACTATGATCTGATCATCCACTCAGAGCATAAGATTTTCTTCAAGTACTTAGTAAAGCAAACAGTGAACAAAGGAAAAACTAAGAAAAGCATAAAAAGGTTTTCCTGTAAATGATCTAAGAAAAAGGGTAAGTCATCAGAGTTCATTAGAAAGTACCATTTCACATGTTTGAATACAAAGGCCTTTGCTTTCTCCTTGAATTACTGTTCTCATGGAGCAAGGTACAGAAAAATATTTCACTATTCCATTTGTGCCAAGCTCCTATCTCTGCAGTACTTACAGAAACAGTGAAAGAAGTGAGTTTCTTCTTATTAATAGCCCTTTCATCGATTGTATTTGGTTGTGAAAAGTTGATCATTTTGCTAAGGAAGAAGAAAAAATAAATCAGTGTTTATTTCAACTGTCATTTCTAACAAAAAGCTGTTACTTGATTATAATCCCATAACACTTTAAAGTAGCTGTAAATACTTCTGATAAAACAAAAACACCACCTTGCCCTCTAAATCTCTCCTCCTTCTTAAATAATTGCACATTCATCAAGGAACCCCAAGATAATACATGGAGTTGTAAGTCACTTCAGCATCTGGCTTTTACACTTGAGCAAAACAGCCTCTCTGTGCTATCAAAAAAAGCTGAGAAGACCAAAAAACTGTAAAATAAGGTCAGTTAAATACTATCTAGTGAAATTTCAGCACTGCATTTCGACAAGAGCTTGCAACTAGAAGGATCTCAAAGACTAATTCATGTCAACATTGATATGCTAATGCCTTCTAACGATGGCGTATGAATAAGTACTACTAGCCTAATTGGACTAGAAAGATACAGCAGGCTGAAGTTATGAGACCTATGTTCTCTGTTTTGCCACAGATTTAATTCAGATTTCTCTTTCCCCCATCGTAGGATATCCCAAGCACAACTCCAGGCTGGGTGGCAAATGAGCAGCCCTGAGGAAAAGGACCTGGGGGTCTGGGGTGATGAAAAGCTCAACAGGAGCCTGCAGTGTGAGTGCAGCCCAGACAGCAACTGTGTGCTGGGCTGCAGCAAGAGCAGTGTGGCCAGCAGGGCAAGGGAGGGGATTCTGCCCCTTTGCTCTACTCTCCTCAGACCCCACGTGGAGTACTGTCTGCCCCCAACACAAGGACATGGAACTGTTGGAGCAAGTCCAGATGAGGGCCATGACAATGCTCAGAGGGCTGCAGCAGCTCTGCTACGAGAACAGGCTACAAGAGCTGGGGCTCTTCAGCCTGGAGAAGACTTCGAAGAGACCTTATAGTGACCTTGCAGTATCTGAAAGGGACCTACAGGAAGTTTGGGGAGGGACTACTGACAAGGTCTTGTAATGGACAGGACAAGGGGGTAATGGGTTTAAACTGGCAGAGGGGAGATTCAAACTAGATGTTAGGAAAGGGCTCTTTGCAGTGAGGGTGGTGAGACACTGGCACAGGTTGCCCAGGGAGGCTGTGGCTGCTCCCTCCCTGGAGGTGTTCAAGGCCAGGTTGGATGAGGCCTTGAGTGACCTGTTCTAGTGAGAGGCGTCCCTGTCTATGGCATGGAGTTGGAACTGGATGAGCTTTGAGGTCTCTTCCAACCTAAAGCATTCTATGATTCTACATCTCTTCCAACCTGGTTGATTCTATTATTCTATGTTGATTGGACAGGGCTGGGTGCTAGGTTGGACTGGATGATCTTGGAGATCTCTTCCAACCTGGTGGATTCTGTGATTCTGTAATAACTACATTTAGTAGCTTCTGAAAATACTTGAATAGCAAAGCTTTGCAATTATTTCAGCTAATGAATACACAAGCTGTGTAATTATCTCCTTTATAAACAATCTGTGCATATCTGATGTGTAACAGTGGGTTTGAAGCAGAAGGCAAGTCACATAATTTGCAAAAATAACATTTCTGTAGGCAAATAGATTTTCCCATCTCACACACTGCTTGAAATATTGAAGAGTGGAGTCCTAATGCTAAAAGTCTGGCAGAGGTTTTCCAATTTGTGTCACTCTGACCAGCATTTAACCTTAGAGATTAATTTCTTTTCTTTCTCTCAGCCTTGGACTTACCAAAGAAGAATGCCATCTGCAAGGGATTTAAAGAGACTAGCATCTGATGGGTTCATAGGTAGGAGGTGCTTACAGTCTGGGTCATCTTGTAGAGCTTTATTTATCCAATTAACAAAGGCAACTTTTTCTTCCTCTGAAAAGGAGAACAGGATTAAAATAATCTACTAAAATTTTGATGAACACATACTACTACATATCAGGCTTGGGTCAAAAAGGTTCACCTGCAACAGAACTCCTCAGCTACACAGGGGACAGTTAGAGAAAGAATCAGATCAATTGCAAAGAGTACAAAAAGGGTAAGTGCAGATTGCTTTTTCCTACTGCACTCTCTAAACATCTAGTGATTTGCTGAAGGGCAACATAACAGTCATAGCAACATAATAGGGAAGGTACCAGCAAGCCATTTATGGCCTGAAATTGTGCCAGGGAAGGTTTAGGTTGGATATTAGCCAAAAAATAAGAAGTCTTTCCTGAAAGAGTGGTTAAGCATTGGACCAGGCTGCCCACCAAAGTGATTGGAGGTGTTCAGGGAATGTGAGGACATGGCACTTTGGGACGTGGCTTAATGGCCATGGTGTGAGGCTCAAGGTTAGACTCAATCTTAAGAAGTCTTTTCCAAGTGAAATGATTCTGTGGCTGAGTTCAAATTCAGCTTCACAGCATTTACAACAAAAAGAGGGAAATTTATGACCTGAAATACACAACCTGGCAGTCGATACACTCTAGGTTTCAAATGCAGAATTTCACTCAGGACCTCAGAGATTGACAGTACTTTTTGAGACTACCATCTGGATTGCTGTGCTGTCTTTAGCTTTGAGAAACTTTGAGAACCTTCTATTCCATTCCACAACACTTATTAAAAGTTTAGTACCTCAGTTTCAAATTCTCTTTCATATTCAGTGCAGAACTGATTATTATGTATCTAAGAATGCTTAATGGGACAGGAACCACAACATGAACATCCAAATTCCCAGGGAGTCTAAGTGGTATTCACCTCACTTACCACAAGAAGCATGTAAGAGAAGTATCCATACCCAAATTATTGCACTTCTTTGCTTGTCAGTGGGAAGAACTGTGGAATTCTAGTGCATACTTCATCTCACCATTAACTAGCTGGCTGATGAGGCCAGGTCAGGTGAATTGCACTCTAGTGGGCTCAGCTTCTTTACACTAAAAATTGAAGTTTCTGAACAATTAGCTCTGTCCCCCACTACAGGCATCCTTTGAGATAGAATATATTCCCTTGCTTTGGAGACAAAGTCCAGCTGGTGAAGTAAGGATAACATCAACAGAAAGAGGATCATCACCTTTACTAGCTGAATATTCCTCATACATAGAATCTTAACACAATTCTGGAACTACACCAAATCAGACTCGAGCCAATCATGAGGCTTGCAATATTGCTTATTGCAGCATGATCCTAGAAGGCAGTTAGCATTTTGACCAGGAGCTACAATGGATTAGGTACAATTATCAGCTGAAATGACATGAAGCAGGGGGAGGCAGGAAAGAAACAGGAAATAACATTTCAAGTATCAGAGGGATGGAGCAGCTAGCTCTGCTATGAGGTCAGGAGCTGTCCTCATAGCAGAGCTGGGGCTCTTCAGCCTGCAGAAGAGAAGGCTTTGAGGAGACCCTTATAGTGGCCTTCCAGTATCAGAAGGGGACCTACAGGAAGGCTGGGGAGGGACTATTGACAAGGTCTTGCAATGACAGGACAAGGGGTAATGGGTTTAAACTGGCAGAGGGGAGATTCAAACTAGATGTTAGGAAAGGGTTCTTTACAGTGAGGGTGGTGAGACACTGGCACAGGTTGCCCAGGGAGGTTGTGGCTGCTCCCTCCCTGGAGGTGTTCAAGGCCAGGTTGGATGAGGCCTTGAGTGACCTGTTCTAGTGAGAGGAGTCCCTGTCTATGGCATGGAGTTGGAACTGGATGAGCTTTGAGGTCTCTTCCAACCTAAAGCATTCTATGATTCTACAGAATAAGTTACACAAACATCATACAGAGTGAAGAATTCTGTAATGGCACAGAAAAAGCTGATGAGGTCCTTCCATCCAGAATGGATGTGCATTTATTTTGGGTTTGGTTGATGGTTTTGGTGTTTGGGGGTTTGAGGGCTTTTGTTTGTTTTGTTTTAAATGAACACTTTGGAAATGAAAATGAGGATTCATTTTTATATAAATAGAGAAATCAGTAGATTAGCAGATAATGAAGGCAAAAACTTGACTAGCATTATTAAAAGGATGCCAAAGGAGTAATCTATTTTATGTCCTGCATAGACTGCCAATGCTTGTTTTTTACTTTTTGCTCTGGCAAAGATATCTACCTTGCCTCCAACAACAGCATGAAACTAGCAATGACTGACAAGCCCATATTTTACTGAACTACCACCCACACTGATCTTGCCCATCCTCATATGCTTGTTCTTTTGTTAATTTGATTCCAACAGCAACATTTTCCAGCTGCTTTTTCCTTCCTCCCTAGCACACACTTCAGTATCTTCCTCCATGTATAATTTTCTCATGTTTAATTGTTTCTTACCTGAATAAGAGTGCTGTGTTCCCTCACTAGATATAGCTGATGTACCTCCAATTGCTGTAATACCTTGCTTTTTGTTTATTGATTTTCGGAAAGATTTGCTAACATCTTTACTTTTCAATTCCTGAATTATCTGGAATTAAAAAGAGAGCAGTTTGTGATTGAGCATACCTTCAAATAACTGTGTTAACTCAACTCATGCAAGTATTCTAGAATCAGTAGTTAACCTGACTGCCTTTCTTTGGTATTTACATTGACTTCTGCTCTGAAAAACAAAAACACAAATGAAAAACCAGGAAGAAGTTACTGTATGGGTAAAACTAGTTTAAATCCCTTCAAGAAATGTTCATGCTGGATATCTAAAGTATATATATATATAAAGGTCATTTCTCAGCTGAGTACCTCAAGTGCTACCTTTATTAAGCCATGATATCTAAAAAAGTAGACATTCAACAATCTACACAATTTTTCCCACAGGTATTTTGGTCAACTGAAGAAAACAACTAAAGATAAACACATTTTCAACTACTATAGTATATTATATATATATATAGTATATATATATATATTTATTCCACATCATATGCTTTTGTGATGGTTTGGGAGTTACCCACCCCCCCACACTTAAGAAAAGCACCCAGACTAGACTGAGCCAGCTGGAAGTTGAGGAATGAAGCTATATTTACAGCTTAGCACAATATACAGGTATATACACAGATAGAATCAAATTAAAAGTAACACAGAAACACAATACCCCTTCTAGAAACAATTCAAGTCCCCAGGAGGGCTCCCGACCCAAACCTCCTTCCCCTTCCCTCTTTCCCTCCCTTCAGAAATAACCAGATCCACCCACATATATCTCACGTGATAAATCTGGAGATCTGAGGTGAGATGTCAAAAAAAGACAACAAGGAAGGTAGAGGAAAAAGGGTTAGGTGGATTACAGAGTTAAAGGCAGAGTCAGCCACAGAGACCAGACCACCAGAAAAGGCGGCACGGCCAGAAGTGAGAGCTAAGAAGTGTGTGAGAAGTGCCCATCTTACCTATCACAGCATCACAGGATTTCTTAGATTGGAAAAGCCCTTCAAGACCATTGAGTCCAATCATTAGTTTCACACTGACAAGTGCTTGACTAACCCAAATCCCTCAGCACAACATCTAAGCACTATGAATCGCTATGGTTGGATCATAGCATCATTCATCCCAGCATCCTTAATCACCAGACCATAGCCTCAAGCACCACATCCACTCTTCTTTTAAACACCTCCAGGGATGGTGACTCCACCACCTCCCTGGGCAGCCTGTTCCAGTGCCTGACCACTCACTCGGGAAAGAGCTTCCTGCGAACATCCAACCTAAACCTCCCCTGATGCAACTTGAGGCCATTTCCTCTTGTCCTAGCATTAGCAACTGGGGAGAAGAAACCAGCTCCAGCCTCACTACAACCTCCTTTTAGGTAGTCGTAGAGAGCAATAAAGTCCCCTCTCAGTCTCCTCCAGACTGAACAACCCCAGCTCCCTCAGCCACCCCTCATAGGTCATGTTTGCCAGACCTCTTCCCAGCCTCATCACCCTTCTCTGCACCTACTCCAGCACCTATATTTTGACTAGTTGTGTTTCTCAGCAGAAGACTGAGGGATATAGATTAGATATAGATTACTATTGCTTTTTTTCTTTTCTCACAGCTAAGGATTTCTTTTCTCTCAGTAAATGTTAGCCTCAAACCAGCACAGCTTTACAGCAAAAGATAAATAAATCCTGTTAACTAGTTAAAACCAGTAAAAAAGTGGCAGTTACAGATGCTTTTCAGCAAGCTGATACCATTTTCCACCTGTCTGCAACATAAACCCCGTTGGATATACTGATAAGTACTGTATTTGCCCAAATATTGTATATAATTCATTATCAGTTTTGAAACCTGTGCTAGTTTGAAGCTAGCTAGAATGTTTTGGTGAGAAGAACTAGATTACAGGCTGTGAAAAGAAAACAAGGCTGATGTCTGCTTCCCTCATAGGCTTGCTGAGATGTATAAGGACAAGAAATCAAAACACAGATAAGCACTTCTGCTGGGGAACTGGCTGAGCTGCATCTCTAACCTCACCCCTCTGCCATTTCTTGGACTAATCCACTTTGCTTCCTAATCCCCTGGCCGAACCTCCTTTCTTCCTCAGGACTGGGGTAAGGTTGAGAGGGGTAGAGGTAAGGTGGAAGGGCGATTGGAAGCCCCTCCTGGGGACTCAGATTTCTGAGAGGGCTTCTGTGTTTCTGTATTACCTTTTACCTTGTATATTTCTGTATATAACTGCATATACTGTAAATATCTGCTTGTATATTGTGCTAAGCTGTAAATAATAAGCTTCATTCAATTTCCAGAGCTGGCTGAGTCTAGTCTGGGTGATTTCCAAAGTGGGGGGGGGGGGGCAGGGAGCACCCAAACCATCACAAAACCTAAGCAACAGATACAATTCAATACCTATGAACTACTGCAAACTAGAATCTTGGAAAGAAAGATCAGCAACTAGCCCAACAAGCAACTTGCTGCAATTCAAAGCAAAAATCTAATCACCCTGAAGCACACACGTACACCCCAACAGTCTGAAAAGGTTTTGTTTCTCTTAAACAAAAGACAGTATCAAGTGAGCTACATTAAAACAAGCAAACAAACAAGTCTAAAACTTTTAAAGTTCTCTAAAAGTAAAAAAACTGCACCTTAGTAAAAAATAGCTTTTAGTATAGAGATTATGCATAGTAGTGTATTAGTTTAATCACTAAGAAGTTCTTCACAGAGAGAGTGATTTGCCATTGGAATGGGCTGCTCAGGGAGGTGGTGGAGTCACTGTCCCTGGAGGTGTTGAAGAAAAGACTGGATGGGCACATAGTGCCATGGTCTGGTTGATTGGATAGGGCTGGGTGCTAGGTTGGACTGGAAGAGCTTGGAGGTCTCTTCCAACCTGGCTGATTCTATGATGTCAAAGGCTGGTATCTAAATTACTCTTTTGTTAAGGCAATGGCTGACCCAATAGTTCCTCATCCTTGAGGAAATAATAAGTAGGACTGAAAGTGCTGTGCTATCACTTCTGCCCAAATAAGATCTAGCAATCAAATGGGAGAGGGAAATGCAAAAGACCAGAAAAGAATTATCTAGGATATTGTAAACTGTCTGAGAAAGCTTTCCCATTCTCAAAACGTTATTTGTATCAAAACAGTGCTTAGCTGTACCACTTAATTCAGTTTGCTATCCTAGTTGTCAACAGAAATCAGACAGAGCCAAAAGGAATGTCTTACAGAGACAAACTCTTCAAAGTTGATTTTCCCATCCTTGTTGCTGTCTGTCACCACAATGACTTTTTCTACAATCTCCCGGACTTTGTAACCAGGCAGGGGCAGACTTGCTTCTTTAAACAGGTCCTGAAGCTCATAATCACTGACATACCCACTGTTGTCAATATCTGTAAAGTGAAAGCACAGCTTTATACTTCTGTAAAGAAACAAGCACAGTGACTGTTCAGAATGAATGAGAGAAATACAGTTCTGGGAAATGAGTATTTCCTCTTCTGACACACATAAGTAAGCATGAAGGAGTACTTAGAAGCACAAGTGGCTAGGATTTGTGCCAGGTGATGATCTGGGCCAGGAAATAGAGTGCAGCATCAGTAAATTTGCAGATGACAACAAATAAGGAGCAGGTGTCAATCTGTTGGAGGGTAGGAGAGCCCTGCAGAGGGACTGTGACAGGCTGGATGGGTGGGCAGAGACCAATGGGATGCGACTGAACAAGGCCAAGTGCAGGGTTCTACACTTTGGCCACAATAACCCCAAGCAGTGCTACAGGCTGGGGACAGAGTGGCTGGAGAGCAGCCAGGCAAAGAGGGACCTGGGGGGTATTTGTAGATAGTAGCTGAACACGAGCCAGTAGTGTGCCCAGGTGGCCAAGAGAGCCAATGGCATCCTGGCCTGGATCAGGATCAGTGTGGCCAGTAGGACAAGAGAGGTTATTCTGCCCCTGTACTCAACACTGGTCAGGCCACACCTTGAGCATGGGGCCACTGCATCCAGTTCTGGGTTCCTCAATTCAAGAGAGATATTGAGGTACTGCAATGTGTCCAGAGAAGGGCAACAAAGCTGGTTAGGGGTCTGGAGCACAGCCCTGTGAGGAGAGGCTGAGGGAGCTGGGGGTGTGCAGCCTGCAGAAGAGGAGGCTCAGGGCAGACCTAATTGCTCTCTACAACCCCCCTGCCACAGCAGGACAATCCTATCTAACACAGATCACACAGGAACACATCCAGACAAGCCTTGAAAGTCTCCAGAGAAGGAGACTCCACAACCTCTCTGGGGAGCCTGTTCCAGTGCTCTGTGACCCTTACAGTAAAGAAGTTCCCCCTTGTGTTGAGGCAGAACCTCTTGTGCTGCAACTTACACCCACTGCTCCTTGTCCTATCCTAGGGACCAGTGAGCAGAGCCTGTCCCCCTGCTCCTGCCCAGCTTTCAGATACTTATAAACATTTATCAACTCCCCTCTAAGTCTTCTCCAGACTAAACAGCCCCAGGTCCCTCAGCCTCTCCTTACAAGCCATGCCCTGCAGTCCCCTAATCGTCCTCGTAGCCCTCCGCTGGACCCTCTCCAGCAGATCCCTGTCCCTCTTCAACTGGGGAGCCCAAAACTGAACACAGTATTCAAGTGATCCTGCTGTGACAGGGAAGGGTTGGACTAGATGATCTTTCAAGGTCCCTTCCAGTCCCTAACATCCTGTGATTCCACAAAATGCAACCCTAGTAGATAAATCATTAGTTGACCAAAGCATGCAAGTAAAGCATCAGCAACCTTACATGAAAATGTATTTAGTGATTGGAATTTAATCTAACAGTTTTTTTTTAGTTAGTTTGTTTCAGATTTAAGGAGTTCAAATACCTCAATTTTGAGAACATGTGGCATGACAGGCTACAACAGTTGGGACTCTTCAGCCTGGAGAAGAGAAGGCTTCAGGGAGACCTTGTGGTGGCCATCCAGTATCTGAAGGGGACCTACAGGAAGGCTGGGGACTATTGACAAGGTCTTGTAATGACAAGACAAAGGGTAATGGGTTTAAACTGGCAGAGGGGACATTCAAAGCAGATGTTAGGAAAGGGATTTTTGCAGTGAGGGTGGTGAGACACTGGCACAGGTTGCCCAGGGAGGTTGTGGCTGCTCCCTCCCCCAGAGGTGTTCAAGGCCAGGTTGGATGAGGCCTTGAGAGACCTTTCTAGTGGGAGGTGTCCCTTGCCTATGGAGGGGATTGGAACTGGATGAGCTTTGAGGTCCCTTCCAACATAAACCATTCTAGGATTCTATATACAATGACATAAATAATGCATCTGTCCAACAAGAAAACATTTCTTTTTTCATTGCTGAAGTTGAAAAAATATAATAAGCACAGAAACTCAGAGAAAATAAGGGGAATTCTGTAAACTTTCTCATTGGCTTAGATATTACTGGCAACATAGGAGGAAAACACGGCCCTGTTCAAATAAATTGATCCATAAAGAGTTCTTTCACCAATCCTACATGGCTTTGCAGCAGTAATGCAATCATTATTTTCATATTTAAAACATGCCTATTTTACTGAATGCTTCTCTTAGCTCTTCAAGTTCTTCACAAGCGATAGCAATTATGTTGTTTTCCATCTCCAGACAGCAAGAAGTGTTGTCCTCAGTTGCTTATACCTAGTAAGAATAGACAGGAAATATATAGGGCTTTAATTCCAAGCACATACTTACACAAGTGACTGATCTTTTCAATATAATTGATCCTAAATGACATTCTCATGCCTGGCACACTTAAAACACCTACAAACAACACTCTGAAGTAGATCAAACACCTGGCAATTCTTTTCACTGCAACGTTGACTGATAGTTCCAGCATCCACTTTCAGACATGTTTGCATTTACTTCTTGTTATTTAACTTGCTGTTATTCACTTTCATAGAATAAACCCTGACCAACAGTCTACCTCTATTGCTTGAGCAGTTTCCCAACATTAAAATTGTCTTGCATTGCAAACACAGAAATATTTTGTTCTAAAAGCTGTAAGTGCAATGCAGTCTCACTGCCAATTAGGAGCTATTTTGAGGATGCAGGCCTGCAAAGCAGGCATTTGCACAGTAATAAACCTCAGCAGGACACTTTGAAGGACCTGCTTACAGGGGGTGAATGCTGATGAGCCTTTCCACAGCTGTTGCAGGAGCTGCCACCTCCTGACCTTTACCCCCTCTTCTGACAAGCCTGTAGTCACAGAACACTGTCAAAAAGCCAAATAAAGGCTTTCGCCGAGTACAAAGATTGCTCAGTGTCTCAGTGTGCATCTTTCCTACTCCAGATAAAAGCAAAACAAAGCTGAAGGCACCCTTGCAAGGTGTGATAACCCTTTCTGGCATGCCAATCTCATGAAGTTCAACAAAGCCAAGCGCAAGGTCAGAGACCTCAGTTGGGTAAATCCCAAGCACAAATATAGACTGGGCAAAGAAGAAAAGACCATTTGCACTGTCTAACTGATACTCCTCTCAACAACTGTTTCAGCTCTTAATAAGACAGTACTTGCCTTTTTTTACATAACATCACAGAAGAAAAAGAAGATTTAAACAACAGTGGGTTATTCTGATCAGATGTTGTCTACTTAAATGGCGTTTTTTCTGTCCCTGGGAATCGCAGACAATACAGCCTCTGATGTGGCTGGAGTTAAGCCTTCTTCCTTCATGTCACTTGATCTTTTTTAAGCACTAAAACCTTACTCATCCATTTTGCTAAGCTTCCTAGCAGCATGTACCATTCTTCATATTCAAAAGAAGAATATCTCTAAATAGATATTCAGAATAAAATAACCTCACACACAGATGTTTCTGGGCAGTGCATGCAACTTGACTGGAAACCTAATGTGGCAATTAAACATAGAGTGAACTGCAGAAAGATTGGGGAAGAAAATAAAATATCTAAAAACCAAATTACTGAGGAATTTTAAAGGACTGAAGCTGCAAGTAAAGTCACTCCTCTGAACAACAGAAACAGCATGTCAAGGCTGCCACACAGGTGCAAAAGAAAACATCACTTCTGCCACGCTGTTAATATTTTTAACATGAGCTCATTACCATGAGCCAGATTTCTGCAAAGTTGCAATGCAATTCATTTCACTCCTCCCCTTGTATGATTCATAATTGAGATTTTCCCAAGCTCTCTTTGCCAAAATAACAATCTTTGATTTCCAAAGACATCTTTCAGTAACACAGGAGAAACATCTGTTCCTGAATGAAGCAGATTAATACCTCATTAAAACTAATAAGGTATTAGTTGTAGGTAATACCTAATATTAAGTAGGTAAGGGGCATAATAGGTATAAATAGGTAAGAGGTATAATAGGTATATATACATTTTTATATATGTACACATTTATATATATATATAAGAGGTATGAGAAATAGGTAGGAGGTATAATAGGTATTAAATAGGTAAGAGGTATAATAGGTATATATACATTTCTATATATATACACATCTATATATATGAAAGAGGTATAAGAAGTAGGCAAGAACTTTTATATATATATAAAAGAGGTATAATAAATAGTTAAGAACATTTCTATATATAAAAGAGGTATGAGAAATAGGTAAGAGGTATAATAGGTATTAAATAGGTAAGAGGTATAATAGATATATATACATTTTTATATATATACATACACATTTATATATATAAAAGAGGTATAATAAATAGGTAAGAACTTTTATATATATAAAAGAGGTATAATAAATAGGTAAGAACATTTCTATATATAAAAGAGGTATAATAAATAAGTAAGAGGTATAACAGGTATTAAATAGGTAAGAGGTATAATAGGTATATATACATTTTTATATATGTACACATTTATATATATAAAAGAGGTATAATAAATAAGAGATATAATAGGTATTAAATAGGTAAGAGGTATAATAGGTATATATACATTTTTATATATATATAAGAGGTATAATAAGTAGGTAAAAACTTACATATATAAATGTACTTACCTATTTATTATACCTCTTTTATATATATATAAAAGAGGTATAATAAATAAGAGGTATAATAGGTATTGAATAGGTAAGAGGTATAATAGGTATGTATACATTTTTATATATATACATATTTATATATATAAGAGGTATAATAAGTAGGTAAATACTTATATATATAAATGTTCTTACCTATTTATTATACTTCTTTTATATATATATAAAAGAGGTATAATAAATAAGAGGTATAATAGGTATATATACATTTTTATATATATACATATTTATATATATATAAGAGGTATAATAAGTAGGTTAAAACTTATATATATAAATGTTCTTACCTATTTATTATACTTCTTTTATATATATATAAAAGAGGTATAATAAATAAGAGGTATAATAGGTATATATACATTTTTATATATATACATATTTATATATATATAAGAGGTATAATAAGTAGGTTAAAACTTATATATATAAATGTTCTTACCTATTTATTATACCTCTTTTATATACCTATAAAAGAGGTATAATAAATAAGAGGTATAACAGGTATTAAACAGGTAAGAGGTATATATACTTTTTTTATATATACACATTTATATATATAAAAGAGGCATAATAAACAGGTAAGAGGCATAATAGGTATTAAATAGGTAAGACATATAATAGGTATATACACATTTTTATATATATACACATTTATACATATAAAAGAGGTATAATAAATAGGTAAGAACATTTATATATATAAGAGGTATAATAAATAGGTAAGAGGTGTAATAGGTATATATCACAGTATCACAGTATCACCAAGGTTGGAAGAGACCTCACAGATCATCAAGTCCAACCCTTTACCACAGTGCCCAAGGCTAGACCATGGCACCAAGTGCCACATCCAACCTTGCCTTGAACTGCCCCAGGGACGACGACTCCACCACCTCCCCAGGCAGCCCATTCCAGTGTCCAATGACTCTCTCAGTGAAGAACTTTCTCCTCACCTCCAGCCGAAATTTCCCCTGGCGCAGCCTGAGGCTGTGTCCTCTTGTTCTGGAGCTGGCCACCTGAGAGAAGAGAGCAACCTCCTCCTGGCCACAACCACCCTTCAGGTAGTTGTAGACAGCAATAAGGTCACCCCTGAGCCTCCTCTTCTCCAGGCTAAACAACCCCAGCTCCCTCAGCCTCCCCTCGTAGGGCTTGTGCTCAAGGCCTCTCCCCAGCCTCGTCGCCCTTCTACATTTTTATATATATACACATTTATATATGAAGAGGAGGCTCAGGGGTGATCTTATTACTGTCTACAACTACCTGAAAGGGCATTGTAGCCAGGTGGGGGGTGGCTTCTTCTCCCAGGTAACCAGCAATAGAACAAGGGGACACAGTCTCAAGTTGTGCCAGGGTAGGTCTAGGCTGGATATTAGGAAGTTCTTCACAGAGAGAGTGATTTCCCATTGGAATGGGCTGCCCAGGGAGGTGGTGGAGGCACCGTCCCTGGGGGTCTTCAAGAAAAGCCTGGCTGAGGCACTTAGTGCCATGGTCTAGTTGATTGGATAGGGCAGGGTGATAGGTTGGACTGGATGATCTTGGAGGTCTCTTCCAACCTGGTTGATTCTATGATTCTATATAAAAGAGGCATAATAAATAGGCAAGAACATTTATATATATAAAAGAGGTATAATAGGAATTAAGTAGGAAAGAGGTGTAATAGGTATATGCACATTTGTATATATAAAAGAGGTATAATAAATAGGTAAGAGGTATAATAGGTATTACATAAGTAAGAGGTATAATAGGTATATATACCTTTTTATATATATACACATTTATATATATAAAAGAGGCATAATAAATAGGTAAGAGCATTTATATATATATATAAGAGGCATAATAAATAGGTAAGATGTATAATAGGTATTAAATAGGTAAGAGGTGTAATGGGTATTAAATAAGTAAGAGGTGTAATAGGTATATATACACTTTTATATATATGCACATCTATAGATATAAAAGAGGTATAATAAATAGGTAATAGGTGTAGGTAAGCAGATTAAAACTAATAAGCAAGACTTAAATACCCTATTCTATAATTATAGAGGGTCAATTAAATGGCAGAAGTGCTGCAACCATAGTTTGGCATTGAGGAGGGATCTAGCTTGAGCACAGACTCCTCAGATATTTCAGATAATTTCAACACAGAAACAGGGAGCTTCTATCTAAGCTACTAACTACCTTGCACACACAGGTTTATTGCCACCTAGATGACTCAGTGCACAGGCAACTCTGATAAGATCTCACAGTAAGCCTCCAAAGATACATGTCTACTGAAACTGTGTCTACCTGCTGAAAGATGCATTTCTTTACAGAGACACATTTATCTGTACTCTGGTAGTGTTCGTATGACACACAGCATCTTCTGCAGCCCCAGGACAAGGTAGGTACAAACATTGGTTTCATGCTGAGAAAAGCACCCTTGATCCTTTTTTTAAGTGCTTACCACAATGCTTAATGTGAACTGACAATATTCATCTCTCCCTAGTCTGCCTTCTGTGCCTGGAAGCCTTTTTATATCCACCAAAAATCCACTGGGGTCTCCTGGAGATATCTTACATCTATCTTCAATGCAGATTCTAACTACTGCTGACACCACTGCATATTTCTTTGTAGAGGAGTATCTGTGGCTGAGCAGCCACCAAAGAATAAAGTGAGTAGGCCAAACAGTAATTCCTGATGGCTTTTGACCTGTTAACAAAGCTGTCAGGGAAAAAAAAACCCACACAACAAAACAAAGAGCTGATAAGCAGCAGTCAGGCCAAATAGTTTTCTCCATCCCTGCAGGCAACTAGCAAATTTCCTTTCTAACTCTGCATTTCAAATTCTATTTGCCTGGTTTCCAAATGCAGCTGCATCTGCAGTGACAACAAACTTTATGCATTTGGAGCCAAGAGCTTGTTTTCTTTTGTTGCCATTCTTGCGGTCTGGCACTAGCCATCTCCTTTTCCCTAGTGCAAATACTACTCTATAGCTCCATCATTCTTAACTCTCTTGTTTCTCCAGCTAAGCTAGAATTACTTGCAAATACAGGTTGTGCATTTGTGCTTTCTTGTCCAGAGAATGACAACAAAGCTAGTGAAAGGTCTAGAGAACAAGTCTGAGGAGCAGCTGCTGAGGTAACCAGGGTTTAGTCTGGAGAAGAGAAGGTCGAGGGAAGACCTTATTGCTCTCTACAACTATATGAAAGGAGGTTGGAGTGAGGTGGGGTTCAGTCTCTTGTCCCTAGTACCAGGTCATAGAACAAGAGGAAATGGCCTGAAATTGTGCCAGGGGAGGTTTAGGTTGGGTACTAGGAAAAATTCCTTTATTGAAAGAATGGTCAGGCATTGGGATGGGCAGCCCAGGGAGTTGGTGGAGTCACTGTCTCTGCAGATGTTCAAGAAACACATGGAAATGGCACTTCAGGTCATGGTTCAGTGGCCGTGGTGGCCTTAGGTTGACAGTTGGACTCAATCCTAGCTGTCTCTTCCAACCAAAATGATCCTATGACTTTTTGTCAGTAACCAGCTGGTTATCAATTTGTGCTACCCACAATTACAAACCAGGAAAATTCTATTTCTCTTATTTGCCTTTGAATCAAATTGCTATAGATTGTAACCTGCACCCTCCCATCCCACTTCCCCCCACAATTCATAGCTTTACCTGTAGCATTCCTATGTTAGTTTACCTCAGATTCTTCAAGCCAACATAGTGGGAACAAGGTAGCTTTCATGCACCTTTAGCCTCTTAGGCTCCTGACATTAGGAGTTCTGCCCTGTAATGGTGAGAAAAGAATGTATCATAAAATAGAAGACATATCAAAGTAACTTTATAACAAAGCTGTGCTTCAGATGTCTGTTAGTAAGGATAGAAGAGAAAACACTACTGTTTAACTGAGGAAATGATAATCAAAGATCAGTGCAAAGAAGACCTGCACATAATAGCAAACCTGAGCAATGGAACTAAGTGGAATTGGCAGATGGAATGTTAGCTTTGCATGCGTGCACACAGAGGATTCTGTTGTCTTGATGAAGTTTGTTTGCCCTGGTTTTCTGTTGGGTTTGTCTGCCTTTGGAGCCGTTTGGCTTTTTGTTTGTTTGGTATTGAGGCATGTGGTTGGTTTGTTCTGGGTGGAGGTTTTGAGGCAGACAGGACCCACTGCTCTCCACTCATTTCCCCAGCTAGTCTCACCATCACAGATTGGCCAGGCATGACTTCCCTTCCCCTTCACGAATCCAAACAGACTACTCCTTGTCCTGGCAGGCCAATAGGTCTATTAGATGTCCTGGCTTGCCCTACCCTTCTGCTGATGGGGGAAGCAAGGGCAGGAGGAAAACAAAGGCTTGGGCCATTATGTCCCCTCCCAAAGTGACAAACAGGTACCCATAGGTGTTTAGATACTTGTGGCTGTCTTGCCAAATAAGGGTGAGCAAGCCCTGGGCTCACCTAATATGGTCAGTTTGCAGATGCCATTTTGGTTGGTGAATCTCTGTGCCCAAGGGGCCAGTGCACTCGGGCAAGGAATGGAAAATGAGCTCAGTTGCAAGCAGTTGTGCTGCTTCTGCCTTGCTGCCTCTGCCTCACTGCTCTTGGACAATGTGTTCTGCTCTGCCTCATGCTTCAGGCCAGCTTAGGCCTGATATTTTGGGCTTGAACTACCTGGAAACTGAAGTGCCTCAAGTTTCCCAGAAGACATTTAGGTGCCTCACAGTGTGGCAAGTGCCACCGACAAGGTGCTCCCTGCGCATCTGCAAGAGATCCTGCCTGCACTTCTGCAAACCTCTGTGCCAAGAGGAACTAGGATCAGGTCAGAGATTGTCTGCCTCATTCCCAGCACCCTGGGAAGATCCAGAAGCCTTTCAATGGCTGAGCAGTTCCAACACTGCCACAAAGGAGCCAGGGACTATTGTGAAATTTCTACTCCACTGCAGTGAGTAGCACAGACTTTCCCTAGGGCTCCAGGCTGCCTATTTGTGAGGCAAAGCCATTTTGTGGCTAAACTTTTCCAATTTTCTCACAAATTAATGAATTTCCCAGAAGCATCCTTGTGAAGATTTTCCCAACCAAATTAGAACCCAAATTTAACTCATTAGTATATAGTTGTGGGCAGGGCTTTCCAGAAATAAAATTATCTACATATTTTGTAATTCCTGCCTCATTAATTGCCCCAACTAAATCACTCCTGATCATCATCATCATCTTTTCCTCCACACACTTGGAAATGACATACAGAAAGAGCTGTTCCACCACCTTACCAGGAATGGTGGTGAGGCTGACTGGCCTTTAATTTCCCAGGCTGTCCTTTTTTTTGTGCTTTTTGAAGACTGAAGTCTTCCACACAGCACAGTAATGCTGGTGAATAATAAAATCAACATTTTTATCTATGCCATTAAGGTAAGTATGGGTGACTTAAGAACAAACAGTAAAACAATAAGCTGAGTGCCAGAGGGTAATGCAAGGCATGTCTTCCCCATCCCCTTCCCCCCTCCTCTCTCCCCTTGCTGAGAGATAAGGGAGGAAAAAAAGTAGAGAGAGAGTTTTAGTTGATTTACACAAAATAGTTTACTTCTAGTACATAGCTATCAGATGATACCAGTATATAGAGAGGCAACAGAGGGAAAAGGGAAAAAAGAATACCCATCTGAGATCCCCTAACAAGCAAAATGCAGCCACCTGAAAGAGAGAGCAACCAGCATCCTCCATCCTGGGGTTGTACTACAGCACAGTAGGAAAAGAAGTAAAGAAAAGGATAATCTCTTCAGAATTTTCCATACAACCTGGTTGATTCTATGATATGCCTTGTACAGAAAACAGCAGTAGTAATGCAGCCATAACTCATGATCTGACAGTGGAGGATATATTTATTAAGTGGTTCAAACCACTACACTGAGATGCTTAGTATTTAGACTGCTCAGGGGCCTGATCTGCCTTCACTTGTTATAGTATAAGCACAGGATAATTGCATGAGACTTCAGTCAGGATGAAGAGTGATTCTATTATAAAGCAGATACATGTTTGTTTCAGAAAGATACCTTTTCATCCAAACAAAATGCCTCCAGCTTCCCTTGGCTGCTGAGTATACAGAGCAACCATGTAAATTCATCAGCAGTATCACTTTCATCCAGTTTCCTTTACATGCATCATTCAAAAGGATCTCAGACTGCCTTTGCTTTGTATTGTGGTGTGCTGCACTCACAACCCCCCAGTCAGCCAAACAAAAGCAACCAACTAAACAAAACCCACAAAACAAAACTCAAATCATCAATGGAAACCTTACCTATGCCAGAATGCACATTTCTAGGGAAGGAATTCTGACAGCAAGTTGTTGCATACAGAGTTCACTGCAGTACCTTTTCTGAAGCACTGGACAAACATTACCCTCTAGCTACACCAACACTTTGGGCTGAATTTGCCCAAGCCAATTATCTCAGACCATGTCTGACCTGTTCTGGTTTGCTTAAATAGTTACTTCTCTAAGAGTGAGTTTCAAGAGGGCAAGAGTAGTTTATCATCTGCTCTCGAACAGGGACAGAATCAGAATTGTTTCAGTTGGAAAACAGCTCCAAGATCATCGAGTCCAAGCATCAACTAAGACCACCATGGCCACTAAATCATATTCTGAAGTGCCAAGGCCCCACGTTTCCTGAACAGCTGCAGAGACAGTGACCCCACCAACTCCCTGGGCAACCTGACCACTCTTTCAGTGAAGGGATTTTTCAGCCTAAATCTCCCCTGGCACAGTTTCAAGCCATTTCCTCTTTTCTATCACCTAGTACTAGGGAGAAGAGACTGACTCCCTACCCAGCAATAGAACAAGGGGACACAGTCTCAAGTTGTGCCAGGAGAGGTCTAGACTGGATGCTAGGAGGAAGTTCTTCACAGAGAGAGTGATTGGTATTGGAATAGGCTGCCCAGGGGGGTGGTGGAGTCGCCATCCCCAGAGGTGTTGAAGAGAAGCCTGGATGAGGCACTTAGTGCCACGGTCTAGTTGACTGGCTAGGGCTGGGTGCTAGGTTGGACTGGTGCACAGGTTTTTGCCTTCTAACTTTATTTCATAGATTCATAGAATGGGTTGGGTTGAAAGGGACCTTAAAAATCATCCAGTTCCAACTTCCCCTGCCACTAGATCAGGCTGCACAGGTCCTGTCCAACCTGTCCTTGAACACCTCCAGGGAAGGGGCAGCCAAAACTTCCCTGGGGAACCTGTTCCAGCATCTCACCACCCTCCATGTAAAGAACTTCTTTCCTGATATCTGCAAATTCAGTAATTCATAACACTCTAGTTGTAGCTGGGTCACTTTCGAAAGTGACACCAAGGAATTCAGATTCATGTATTTCTGCAATACACTGCATTCTGGGCTCCCTACCTGTTAGCAAACCATTTTCAGAAGAAAGCTGCTTCCATGTCACAAGTACCTTTTCTTTAAGACTTGAGGAATACCAGGCAATACTGGAAATAAAGAAACAAGATTTCCCCCGTAGATCTCTTAATATGAGGCAGCACTTCTCATTTTCAGAGTAGAAAATCAGGTTGTCTTCAAAAACAATATACCCCTTAATCTGAAGCAAAATCACCTCAGTTTTAAGATGAGCTTTAGGTTTTACTTGAAGTATTCTGAACTGCATATTTAATGTCATTTAAATATAACATATTAGCTTTTCCATAGATTAGGGAACACAGATTCAAAGTATACCATAGAAAATATTAAACAAGTATACTATAATAAGCAATAAAGGGACACAAAACTCTGGTTTCCTACAGAATCTTTGAAATAGATCAAGTCAAAGAACTCTAATCCCAAGTAAAGATTGGATATAGTGAATCTGCTGAAGTGAATGGAGCAAAGCTGGAGGTGAGTAGGTTCAGAGTGGATATGAGAAGGAAGCTCTTCAGCATGAGAATGGTGAGAGGCTGGAATGGGTTGCCCAGGGAGGTGGTTGAGGCCTCATCCTTGGAGGTGTTTAAGGCCAGGCTGGATGGGGCTGTGGCAGCCTGCTCTAGGGTAGGGTGTCCCTGGGCATGGCAGGGGGCTTGGAACTGGCTGATCCTTGTGGTCCCTTCCAACCCTGACTGATTCTGTGATTTTTATTAAACACAATTTTTGCCTTGGTTAAAGTTCAACAACAACATGCCCAGGATAGCCAAGCTGTGCTAAGAGAACTACAGACACAAAAGGAAGATGAAAACATTGGAGAAATTTAAATATGCTCACACCATAAATTTTATTTCATTTTAATGCCATCTTAACATCTTTCATCATCAATTTCAAATATTTCATTCCTGCAGAGAATAAATACTAATCAGGAAATGGAACACAAAAGGCAAAATGACAATGTTTAATGTAAACCACCTACTAACAAGAGCCCATTTCCCCCAGAAGAGAATAATTCAGAGCTTTTTCTACATAGAATGGTTTAGGTTGGAAGGGACCTCAAAGATCATCTAGTTCCAACGCCCTGCCATATGCAGGGACATCTCCCACCAGAACAGGTCACTCATCCAACCTGGCCTTGAATACCTCCAGGGAGGGAGCAATAAAAGGCATAAAAGCCTCTAGCCTGCTTGAAGAGGTATGTTTGTAGAAACCACTAGGATTGTAATACACAGTATCTTTCTGGAGTATGGTACTGACCTTCCCAGTTGAAAACATTCTAGTGTTTTTTTTAGCTTGCACCATACTGTCCAGGGTCTAGAATAATCTTTGTTTTACTCATACAGTTAAAAGTAGCATTCACAAAGGAAATACACAAATCCTGGTATAAAACTTGGCAAACTTGCAGCCCATTTCTGAGAGCTGTGTGGCATATGATATGATTCTATGTCCCTGGAGGTGTTCAAGAAAAGACTGGATGAGGCACTTAGTGCCATGGTCTAGTTGATTGGCCAGGGCTGGGTGCTAGGTTGGACTGGATGATGTTGGAGGTCTCTTCCAACCTGGTTGATTCTATGATTTTGTTATGTGTTTTCCTTGTGAACTGTCTTCTGATCCAAATGCACACCTCTGCATCCCATAAGAGGATGACAAATCCATGAATAGTGAAGTTTAAGATCTTTCTAAGACTCAAGAAAATTATAAACCTCCAAGTAAAAGGGAAATCAGTTATATTCTTAGGGTGGATATTATATGATTTGTTATCAGTAAAGTCATCTGATTGACACTTACACAAGAAAAACTACTTACACAGGAACTCTGCTTGAGAATGCTCATTAAAATAGCTCTACCTGTACATGTAGTGCAATGTCTATGCAACAGAGAGAAAACAGGAAAGCTGCAGTGCATATACAGTATGGACAAAGCTCAAAGAGAAGAAATCATGTCCAACACATCTAATGCTGGATTTAACACCCATTATTTTGAATAATTTAATGCTAATATTGTGGCAATTTTTGATATCTTTCATGATCATATGAGAGCTCTTGACAAATATGAATTAATAGTATTTTCCCAGAGTTACAATCCATGCACCTGAGACAAGTAATTTAAGAGAATCTCACAACAGTGAGTGTCAAAAGAGAGTTAAGGTGATGTGGCCACTTCTCCCATTTTCACCTTGGTGCTTCAGATGATACAACAGTGACCCTTAAATCTGCTTCTGTTCACAATTAAGGTCACATGCCCTCACAATGAAAACTTTTATCCATGTTAAGCATTCATGTGTTTTCCTTTGCTCAAGAACACTAAAGAGCTTGCCCACTCTAACTCAAAATAATAATAGTAGCAAAAATGAAGCAAGCCAAGCATCTCATCTTTTTAACCAAGAATCTAAATAGGGTATTTGATTACAACTTCAACATTTAAAGGTGCTTTTCTGAAAGAAAAAGTCTTGTTTATCCATTTTACATGTGGCAATGTCTGTATTCAAGTAATGCATGATTGCAGACCTACATTTCAATTAGTTATCAAGGTATTAACAGTTAGAATGGGGCTCAGGACAGATTAAGGTGACATGGTGTAAGAAATTTCTTTACAATGTAAATAAACACCATACTTGTTTACACTGGTCCAGGATGCATTTGACTAAACCTCAAACAGAAATCTGATTTGCCTTTCTTTCAAGGAGCTCAATCAATTCCATATATTGTTCCATTTCATGTGACCTTTCCTGGTCTCCTCTCATCAGCACTTTGGGTAGATGCCCCAAAACTCAGCCTATTATGCTGCAACCTGTATCCCATGTTAGCTTTCTCAGACACAAATGTGCTAGACCCTCCTTCCTTGAGAACTTCTGCAGGCTCCCATCAAGTATCTCTTCTGCTCTTCCCAGTCTACAAGGCTACCTTTGCCTCACTGACTTTTTGACCCCACACCCACCACCTGTACCCATATGAATGTGTTGTGCAACACCTCTGAATTCATCTACCCAGTAACCAGGCAAACAAACTGTCTCTGGGAGGCCAATGCTGTCCAAACTGCATTGGAAGCTGGAAGGAAAAAAGATGGGCTGGACCAACATCACAGCCACCATGGCACAAGGTGTCAGAGCCAGACACTGCGGCAAGATTAAGGTCAAAACATGATAGCACATTTACCACACAAACACATTAGATGGAGAGCCTACCATTAACATCTAGAAACTTTCATGAGAAACCAAGAGAGAGCTTGTCACAAACCCCATTTGACCATCAGTCACTGCTCTGAAGAACAAAGCCCAAACATGGTTTCTCTGTGACATGTCATTAAAGTAAACCACACTAAAATATAAATGGAAAGACTACACTAAAGCAGGTTCATTCAGGCACTCCATCCTCAAGTCATTCCTTTATGCCTAGGCTGACATTACATATCAAGTTTACAACTAGAGAGAGAGTTAAAAGGCACACCAGCAAATGATACCTAATCTCTGTCTAGGTGTATGCACATACAGCTTTTGTTAGCATGCAACTACAATGACAACAATTGCATTAGTTTTATAGGGAATTCCCACATTATCTGATACATATCTTAAATAGGAAACAAATCCTGACAGGTCTGAAATGCCTGCAGCAATACAGATTTTGTCTATGCACACAGCAGAAGTCATGCTTAGAGCTCGTGATGCTTGTTAACAGACCCAGATTCAGTGGAAGGGCTTTCTGGGTGTCTCAGTGCTCTACATGTCAGAGTCACGACGTGGAGGTTATACTTTAATTACTCCAGCACTTCTTTATTGAGCTACAGCACTGCGACTTAATTACTAAACCAGAGAGCTAGCCAGAAGCAATAACTGCAACTTTTCAAAAACCTAGTCAGAGTCTAATCATAGAATCATAGAAAAAAGCAGGTTGGAAGAGACCTCCAAGATCATCCAGCCCAACCTAGCACCCAGCCCTAGCCAATCACCTAGACCATGGCACTAAGTGCCTCATCCAGTCTCCTCTTGAAGACCTCCAGGGACGGTGTCTCCACCACCTCCCTGGGCAGCCCATTCCAATGCCAATCACTCTCTCTGTGAAGAACTTCTTCCTAACATCCAGCCTATACCTACCCTGGCACAACTTGAGACTGTGTCCCCTTGTTCTATTGCTGGTTGCCTGGGAGAAGAGGCCAACCCCCACCTGGCTACAATGCCCCTTCAGGTAGTTGTAGACAATAATAAGATCACCCCTGAGCCTCCTCTTCTCCAGGCTGCACACCCCCAGCTCCCTCATCCTCTCCTCATAGGATTTGTGCTCCAGGCCCCTCACCAGCTTTGTTGCCCTTCTCTGGACATGTTCCAGCACCTCAACATCTTTCTTGAATTGAGGGGCCCAGAACTGGATTGTTAACTCCACTTCTGTATTTCTAGTAAGGAAACAAAAGTAATGAGAAACATTAAAATACAAACCAGCACAGCTTTTCACTACCTGCCAGCTTCTGGCGCAGCAATTGTTACCACCAGCTTCACAGCCAGAATCCTGCTGCTGCAAATTCCAACTTCACACATCACCAGTATCAAGAGTTTTTCAGGGTTTGCTGGATTTTGCATTCTATCTACTACAACCAAATACGTACCTTTAATTGTTTAATCTGTTACCATATCACTGATATTTTCACAATACCTTTTGCAAGGCTATCAGTTTTTGTCCCAAGTCAATTCTTCCAGATTGAGGGTAGGACATACTGTACTCAGTGTTTTTTGCCAGGGAATTTAACCTTCTTTTTCTTAAGTAAACTATAACTCCATTAACCATTTTTCTCTTCTCCAAGCATGAAAACAACATTTAGGCAGCGTGTAACTTAAAAAGCAAGCCCATGAACAAACCTATCTGTGAACAAGCAGCTTAAGAGGCAGAAAGAGAGGGAGATCTTAAAGCAGTGGAACTGCAACATTCCAGAACACTACTGCCTTTATCCTTCCATGTTCCTGCTCTCTGGTAATCTGAATTAGGAGTCCTCAGCTTGCTACAAATACTAAAACTCCAGCAGAGAGCCACATGCTAACTCTTACTAATTAACTTAGTTTTAAGGTCACTCCAGAAGTTAATCATGTGAAGACCATTAACAGGAACAACAGAAACCCACTTTCAGTCTCCAGCCCTCAGCAACTCGATTTACATCCACATATGCTTAATATTCTAGCTAATTTCAGTTACTAGATAGGACCAAATAGATGAGTGTTGGCAAAGTAGTTTTCAGTTTTCATTATCAGATGGCAGTGTGACCTTCGGTCACCTGCTAATTCCTCATTCAACTCTACATGGTTCAGAAGATTCTTAGAAGATTAGGCTGATCAGCTACTCTAACCACAAGCAAGCCAGGATTTTCTGTCATGGAAAATTCACAGTTTATTTTTGTTTTTCTCTTTTCATTGGTCAAGCTAGAGGAAAAAGGAGGATCTTACACAATGCACAGCAAAGGCAACCAGCAGCATTTTGATGTAGAAAGTTACCATTTTCCAATTCATGGCACTAGGGAGTTGTGTTTGCTAAAGTGTGGAGGAGCACATCAGTATATCTGAGTAACAGAGTATTGCTTGTAGCTGCCACACAGAAAAACCATCTAGGGCACACATGAATCTCGTTTGCTGGTACTGCAGCTCTTAATAATTATGATGAAGCAGCTAACAAGGCAAGTTGAGTTTCAGGCAGAATGTATGGTCTTACAGATTTTGGTAGTTTTGGAGAGTACACACTTCAGTTTTGGTTTATTTAAAAACCCCCAAACCAACAACAAATCAAACCAAAAACCAAAACCCAAACCAAACTAACAAAACCCACACACACAAAACAAACAACCCAACCAAAAAGCCATTGAAAGAGAAACTGTCATCCCTTTCAATGCCATCTTTATGCCAGAGCTCCATTGCCCTGACACATGCAGTATTGCCAAACTGCAGAGACAACTGTATTTTTTTCTGGATCTTATTTTATTAGAATCACTAACAAATAAAATAATTATCATTCCTATATGCACAGCAGAAACTTCCACTTTGAAGTGCAACACATTTTAGTTAATGCTGATGAAGCTAAATTTTAGTTTATTCAAAATACTACACTTTCAAACACTGTGGCTGGCAGAGGTTATGTATTTTCCATGTATGTATAACAACACATATCTGGAGACACACAGTATCAGCACAATAATGACATCTCTTTGGAAAGATCAAATTTATATAAATATCAATGATTAAGATGAACAAGATACCAGCTTTTACAAGGACTTGTCCCACAGGCCCTGAACTAGTGTTCCAGAGAAGGGCAACAAAGCTGGTGAAAGGCTTGGAACACAAACCCTATGAGGAGAGGCTGAGGGAGCTGAGGGTGTGCAGCCTGCAGAAGAGGAGGCTCAGGGGTGACCTCATTGCTGTCTACAACTACATGAAGGGAGGTTGTAGCCAGGTGGGGTTGGTCTCTTCTGCCAGACAACCAGCAACAGAACAAGGGGACACAGTCTCAAGTTGTGCCAGAGGAGGTCTAGGCTGGATGTTAGGATGAAGCTCTTGCCAGAGAGAGTGATTGGCATTGGAATGGGCTGCCCAGGGAAGTGGTGGAGTCACTGTCCCTGGAGGTGTTGAAGCAAAGCCTGGATGAGGCACTAAGTGCTATGGTCTGTTGGACTGGCTCGGGCTGGGTGCTAAGTTGGACTGGATGAGCTTGGAGATCTCTCCTCCAAGCTGGCTGATTCTATGATTCTAGAAGTAGTTGTCTGTGGATAATAAGCATTTGATAACTCTTCTGAATCAATGGAATAAGATACAAATCTATATGCTGTAACATTTTGCTCATATGAGATGTGAAAAATACTCTGCCCCATACAATTAAGTGGCTGATATGTGACAACAGACAAAGCAAAAATATATCTTTATATTCCATTATAAATAGGTTTCTCACTGAATGCCTCATGTTACATAGGGAAAAGAGTGCCAGCTCTACCACTGCCAAAATCCACACTAGTTTCTATTAAACGTATCTTGATTCTGTAAATCAAACTTGAAAGGACTAGAAATGTCGCAGAAGTAAAATACTCAGCTCAGCTGAATAGAAGAATTTCATACTACTTCACATTTCTTGTACCTTTAGGATACTGCAGAACAGAATCTAGTTTCCTTTTGTCATCAGGAGATAAACTAGTGCAAAGTGAAATGGTAGAGCACGTGGAAAATGGGAGAAAGGGAGATGTGGAATCATAGAATCAGGGTTGGAAGGGACCACAAGGATCAGCCAGTTCCAACTCCCCTGCCATGGGCAGACACACCTTACCCTAGAGCAGGCTGGCCAGAGCCTCGTCCAGCCTGGTTTTATACACCTCCAGGGATGGGGTCTCAACCACCTCCCTGGGCAACCCCTTCCAGGCTCTCACCACTCTCATGGCAAAGAACTTCCTCCTCACATCCAGTCTGAATCTACACACCTCCAACTTTGCTCCATAACCCAGACAGATTGTAAGCCCTCTCTACCAAGTGACTCAGAACAGTTTTCAATGGGACCCTGAGCAGTGACAGGCCTTTGAGCAAATTAAACAGCAGTCTGTGCATGCAGAACCCCTCAGGCCAGGCTGGGCAAGACAAGATGCTAAAAATGTGCACCACAGCACAGCCAGGAAGAGGAACTTAATAAATCGGCAAGAAAAAAACATTCCTAACTATAAAGTCTGGGAGGAAAAAACCCAACAAATCTCTTAGGAAACACCTGGTCTGAGAAGAAACACCCAGCTCCTGAAGCTCACACTGAGACAAATCCTTTAAACTAGCATTCAAGTAAGTATAACCTTGCTGATAACACACACCTAATGTTCCAGCTTTTCTACACGTCAATGTATTTAATCAGCCTATTCTACCAATCATTATTAACAAGATGAAAGGATGAATACACTAAATGAATTAGAGGATATTGCTAGCACTTGCTATTATTAAGGAAACATCTGTGAGAGCACCCTGGAAGTTGGTTGCTAATCCTTGTCACACCAAAAGCACACAATCTGCTTTGTATTTCTGAAGCTTAGCAATATCTGCATTATTGATGAGCTGTTGTGATGTACTATTACTTCAATTCTCCTTGGACACTTGCACGTAACAGCAGTAACAAGGATGAACCTCCACATTAAGAAACATAATAAATTCCTCAAGCAATCTATATTTAGAAGTACCAAACCCAGTAATTACATATTTAATAAGGTCAAGACTAACATTTAGTATTCCCTGCGTGTGACCAGCTGAAACAATGCTGAAGTGATGTAATTGCTAGTTTTATCACAAGCATAGAGAAGCCAGCCTTATTGTTTCATTTCACAGCTCTTTTATAGAGGTCTGGCAACAATTAGCATGGATGTGAAGTATTTCACTTGTCATGCTGAATGCTAGGAGACTAAGTCCATTAGATCCTGCAGTAAGAGGAGCAGCAACTAAACATTAAACAGAATGCACATAAAGTGATAAAATGTAAAGGGTACTGGTCCTTTTAGTGTAGGTGATGACACAATCCTTTTCCAGTGAAAGCTCAAAGTGCTGGGAAAATACCCCAGAATATATGCTCCTCCAAAAGAGTACAAGGACAAAACCCACAAATCTCCTTTCTCCCTCTTCCATTGCATTGGTTTCCATAGTAAGCCATGGGTAAAGGTGACAATTAGCAGAACTTTAATGAATATTCCCCCACAAAACAGCATGGAACACAAAATCAGATGGCAAACTCTTTCTCCCCACACTGAATATCTCTCAGAAAACAACACATTTCCACTATGAGAATTGTAACTAGTACAGTTACTCAGAATCTCATTGAATAAATATTTCATTAAAAGAATCTATGGAACTAGAACTCCCAGAATTTTTAAACATAGTTTAGATGATTCTTTATGCACAACTTTCTCCTAGTGTGACTAGTGCAGAGTTTTATACTTTGGTGCTCAAGGCCAGGTTGGATAAGGGCTTGAGCAGCCTGGTCTAGTGGAAGGAGTCCCTTCCCATGGCAGGAGGGATGTTAAGTAGATGATCTTTAAGATCCCTTCCAACCCAAACCATTCTATGATTTTTAGGCATCACTGTTGCTACCGGTCTGCGGGGGGGTGGTGGTGGGGATGTTCCAAAGCAAATTAAACAATGAAAGCAATGCTCCCACAAAAACCATTTTGACTGTTACATTCCTTAGCCCTGCTTTTTTTTTTTTTAATTTTTAAATCAGTATTTCAGACTCTATGTTCAGAACTAGATTCCAGGCATCTGTGTTCATAACTGCATATGGAAATTAGTCTTCAAGTAATTGTACAGATTATTAGCTGTTATTACAACAGTCATGCAAATGATAAGCATTCCTTGATACAACATGAAAACACTCAGCACTGTTCAGAGAACCTCTGTGGACTACCTCTGACCACAGCCTCAGCCTCTATAATGTTCACATCTCACACTTCACAAAGGCATCAAGGAATATATATGTGCTTTCTATGCTTTTAGTGCAAGCAGCTCCAGCTGTAAGAGACAGCTGAAATTTAGCTGCAGTCATGCTAACCAAACGGGGGAACATCTCACATCCACAAAGTGGATGAGCACTGAGAACAACAGTAATCAAAAAACAAACCCAAAGCCTTAAAGAACAGAGGGGATAAAATTACAAGCAACATGTACTTGTGCTCTGGGACCCATCAGTTGAAGGCACTCAGTATCTTAAAATAAGTACACTGACCTGCAGAGGTGTGTGGCAGAGAAGCAGTGAAGGCCAAAGAGGGTAGAAGTCTCAGTGTGGAAGAGTCATGCAGTTATACAGTGAAGACACTGCCCAAGGCAGGGGAGGAGGTGCAGTCTGACATGTGCACACACAAGACTCATTTCACCAATATCAATGCTGCAATGGAAGAGAAAATACAGAACTGTCTCAAGGCACATTATTTCCATCAGTAATTAATCACTCTTTGGCTGGATGATAATGCACCTGCTCTTCCTCCTGAGAGTTCAGAGACAAAAGCATAGAATAGTTGGACAAGGAAATACGAATTTATTGAGCTGTTCAAGAAGAGCAAGGAACAAAGTCAGATGTTTCAGCTGGTGTTTCATTGGAGAGCTTGGGGAGTGCTACGTGTGGTGAGTGCCCATAGAAGTGTCTTTAAGGGCAGCATCTAGAAAACTTCTGGCATCCTTGCAGCACAATGAAGTTGTTAGAGGCCATCTTATGCAGAGTCCTGCAAGACCACAGTAACAGGAGGAATTTGATACAGTCAAAAGCCAGTAGATGGTGCTTTGCAGTCAAGAAGGAAAAATGTCTCCTAATTTCACTCTACCAGTGAGGATATGGGGAGCAGAAGATTTCTTTAGTGGATTGCTATAAGTACTTATTACCAAACAAACCCATAAAGAACCACCTCCCCCCCCCCCCCCCCACACACACAAAGAAACCAAATCACCCCAAACCTGAATTACATACTTGAGTACATGCTTAAAGAAACCACAAATATGCACCACAAATTTCTATAGCATTCTACCTATGATAAATGAAGGGCCTTTTTCAACACCTAGATTAATATGGTCCCACTGTTAGCTCAGGAGGCTTACAGCTAAAAACACCTTTTGTTTTTGGTTACCTGTTAAGCACTTTGTGTCCCCCACTTATGCTTTACCAACAGCAATGGCAAAAAGAAAAAACAATAATCACTGTATTTCTTAGGATTGAAATGTTAAATATATATATATAGAGAGAGAAAGAGATAGCCTAATATAACTCTCTTAACATCCCAACAGATGTACTGGTAGCTTTCTTGAGCTCATCAAGAATAATACAGGAATTGTAACTCTGCATCGAATTAGCCAGTAGTGCACTTTACACTTAAGTGTGATGGCTTCTCAGACTTGGCAGCTAACACTCGGAGTATTATTTGCAATATAAACAGTTTTAATGGAAATTGGGTAGAAAATTGCTTTCAAAATAGCCCTGATAACAAAATCCAGACATATTTGGTATTCCTGGACTGTCCCTTTCAACTTCAGCACTGTGAGTTTATGATTAAAGCCCTGCTCAGAAAATATAAAGCTACACGGTTTCTACTTTATCCCTTGGAGTAACTCTCAAGAGATTAATGCTACAAACTGATCCAAAACAATGCAATATGTGCTGACAAACAAGCTAAGATGAAATACAGTTACACTTTGTAAAGTTTCTTGAAGTATTTCACATCCTTCCATGTTTGCAACCTCCGAAAGGTCAGCAGAAATCTTTAATCAAACAGCAGGCATCCGTTTTGCAAGACAAAATTAACCACCCGGGAATAAAAAATTACTGATGGGCTCTCCAAAAGCATCAGTTCCAAATGAATCAGTAACTGAAATACACACCCGCACCCCCGTCGTGGACCACTTTCCATGCAAGAGACGTAGCCTTAGCACAGTGGAAACAGGCTACAGAATTAGCAGCCTCCGAGAGGATTTAATTTCAGCTGAGGAACAGTACTAAGACAAAGTTCACAAACAACTGCAGAAAGGGTTAGTCCTCCTTATTAGAAGAAGCACAAAGCTCAGTCTTAAATTTACCCTGGTACAACCTCCCTGCTACTCCTGTCGATACATAACGCCCTTTTAGCCTTGCACAGTCTATAGTTACATAGGCAGAGCCCCAGGTGCGGGTCACAAGCTCAGGTCTAAGCAGCACATCCCAGGACGGCTGCTGACATCCCTTGGCGTCCCTCACGCCTTTGAAGTTTGTGCTCAAAGCCTTTCGCCCTTTATGCCTTCAGATACGATCATCTCCTCAGAAAACAACAAATAACCAGCGACGAATTAGGTTCCCTTACCACCTACACGGAGGAGCCGTGAGCCACCTACCAAAAAGCGCCCTGCAGCCCGCCAAGCCAGCTGTGCTCGCCCTTTTCACCCCTCACGCAGCAAAGCAATGCCTCGGACGAGCGACGCCCCCTCACCCGCCCGATCCCTGCCGCCGCCGGCGGTACCGCGGAGCCCGCCGCCACCTGCCCCGCACAGGGCGGGGCGAGCAGAAGGGCAGCGCCGGCAGCCAATGGCAAGCGGAAAGCGGCTGCGGCAGGGGCGGGCCGCGGAGCGCTGTCTCTTGGGGCCGCAGGGACCCCTTCGCGCTAGGCGAGTCGTGGCTCACTGAGGGCAGGCGCGCTGGGGCACCCTGAGGAGAGTGCCGCCACGGCCTACCCGAGGGATAGTAAGCTGCAAGAAGTGCTCTAGCGAGAGCGTCTGAACCAGCTCTGAAGTTTCCTCTTCCCCCTCCTTACTTGAAGGCACTCTTAAAGCTGAGGTGCTTTCATCGAGCAGAAGCCCTACGAGGAGAGGCTGAGGGAGCTGGGATTGTTTAGCCTGCAGAAGAGGAGGCTCAGGGGTGACCTTATTGCTGTCTACAACTCCCTGAGGGGAGGTTGTGGCCAGGAGGAGGTTGCTCTCTTCTCTCAGGTGGCCAGCACCAGAACGAGAGGACACAGCCATAGGCTGCGCCAGGGGAAATTTAGGCTGGAGGTGAGGAGAAAGTTCTTCCCTGAGAGAGTCATTGGACACTGGAATGGGCTGCCCGGGGAGGTGGTGGAGTCGCCGTCCCTGGAGCTGTTCAAGGCAGGATTGGACGTGGCACTTGGTGCCATGGTCTGGCCTTGAGCTCTGTGGTAAAGGGTTGGATTTGATGATCTGTGAGGTCTTTTCCAACCCTGATGATACTGTGATACTGTGATCCCTCACCGTGTGCTATGAAACCCTTTGAGCTGCGGTCCGTGATGTATCGAGACGCCTGTCATGGCCCGGCTTCGGTTGGCATACCCAATAGCCCCTAAGTGCCCTTGCGAGGAAACGGCCGCGGCTCGGCAAGGTGCGCTCGACTCTTGCTCGCTTGCTGCTTGTCTGTACACTTCACTGTGGAGGAAAGCCTTGGTGCGACAGGGCATAGGGCGCCGAGCACTGAGCCGCCGTGACCGCTCTCTCGCCTGGTGACGAAGCGGTTAAACGCTGGCCGCGCAGCAGCTCCATCACCCACGGCAGAAGTTTGGCTCTTGCCGGACGCCGTCAGGCAGCTGCGCGGCGGCGGCGCGCGGCCCGTTTCAAAGCGGGAGCCATGGCGGAGCAGGGGCTGGAGATGGCCTCCATGATCCCGGCGCTGCGGGAGCTGGCCAGGTAGGGATGGGGGCGTGCGAGGGGGTGTTGCACTGCTGGAAGCGTGCCGGGCCTCGCGTCATGGTGTGGTAGGTTCCTTCCTCGCTGCTGTGGGAGATCTGTGATTGGGCCTGCATTCTTCTTTCATTCCGGTCACGTCGCTCCCATCACCCCCCTGAGCTGTTCCCTTCCTCCAGGTGTTGGTGGAACCTAATGGGACAGGCGTGTTGCACTTAATAGCACCCAGTGACTTGGATGTCTCTGTTTATAGAGTGATTTCACTGAGAATTACACGATTTTGAAAGGGCTTGTCTGTGACATTTTAGTGGTAGTATCAACAATACAACTTTCTTTCGTGGTAGGCAGCTAGTTAACGTGCAGCTACAACTGAATGTTGAAGAGTGGACCTGACAGGACCTAACTGACGTTAATCACCTGAGTAGTTGCTAGTGCCACCACTCGACCAGGGTATTGGTAGCTAATCAGTTGAATGGAGTCAGTCATCAGCAAGTTTGCAGATGACACCAAGCTGGGGGCAGATGTGGCTGGGTTGGAGGGCAGAAGGGCTCTGCAGCGGGACCTTGACTGCCTGGACAGATGGGCAGAGTCCAATGGGATGGGGTTCAATAGGTCCAAGTGCAGGGTGCTGCACTTTGGCCACAACAACCCCATGCAGAGATACAGGCTGGGGTCGGAGTGGCTGGAGAGCAGCCAGACAGAAAGGGATCTGGGGGTGCTGATTGATACCCACCTGAACATGGGCCAGCAGTGTGCCCAGGTGGCCAAGAGAGCCAGTGGCATCCCGGCCTGCATCAGGAATGGTGTGGTCAGCAGGAGCAGGGAGGTCATTCTGCCCCTGTGCTCTGCACTGGTTAGACCACACCTTGAGGACTGTGTTCAGTTCTGGGCCCCTCAGTTTAAGAGGGACATTGAGATGCTTGAGCATGTCCAGAGAAGGGCGACGAGGCTGGGGAGAGGCCTTGAGCACAGCCCTACGAGGAGAGGCTGAGGGAGCTGGGATTGGTTAGCCTGGAGAAGAGGAGGCTCAGGGGTGACCTTACTGCTGTCTACAACTACCTGAGGGGAGGTTGTGGCCAGGAGGAGGTTGCTCTCTTCTCTCAGGTGGCCAGCACCAGAACAAGAGGACACAGCCTCAGGCTGCGCCAGGGGAGATTTAGGCTGGAGGTGAGGAGAAAGTTCTTCCCTGAGAGAGTCATTGGACACTGGAATGGGCTGCCCGGGGAGGTGGTGGAGTCGACGTCCCTGGGGCTGTTCAAGGCAGGACTGGACGTGGCACTTGGTGCCATGGTCTGGCCTTGAGCTCTGTGGTAAACGGTTGGACTTGATGATCTGTGAGGTCTCTTCCAACTCTGATGATACTGTGATACTGTGAATAATGTGGGTTAATTGCAAAATGAAATGAGTTTTTAATTGCCGTTTGTGTTTTTCTGCATCAGAACTTTTATTGCTGGGTAGAAACAACACTCCCTTAGTCTGCCAGGTACTGATTTAATGTGTAACAAACATAATTGCATAACGAAGTTAAAATATCTTCATCACTTCATAATATTTTGTGCTTCTCAACAATAAAGACTAAGAGGAACAGGCAATATGCTGGTCACTAAAACAAGGAATCAATTTGTATTTCTTTGTGACAGCTTGTTGAAGAATAACAATTCAGTGTTTATCATCATGTTATTGAGATAAACTTCAAATAAGTATCTTGTATTTTAAACCAGATAGTATTAAAATAAAGTACTTCTATTTTTAGTGCTAGTCCAGAAGACTACAATGCAGTTGTGCAGAAACCAAGACAAATACTCTGCCAGTTCATTGACAGAATTCTTACAGATGTTGATGTTGGTAAGTATTACAGCCCTATATTTAAGAACATGAAACTATAAGGGTGCTGGAGCCCTAAAGTAGGGTGTCCAGAAAGGTTGTGCAGCTGTCTTCTGTGAAGACTTTTGAGACCCATCTGGATGTGTTCTTGTGTGGCCTGCACTAGGTGGGGTTGGTCTCTTCTGCCAGGCAACCAGCAACAGAACAAGGGGACAGAGCCTCAAGTTGTGCCAGAGGAGGTCTAGGCTGGATGTTAGGAGGAAGTTGTTGGCAGAGAGAGTGATTGGCATTGGAATGGGCTGCCCAGGGAGGTGGTGGAGTCGCTGTCCTTGGAGGTGTTCAAGCAAAGCCTGGATAAGGCACTTAGTGCCATGGTCTAGGTGATTGGCCAGGGTTGGGTGCTAGGTTGGACTGGATGAACTTGGAGGTCTCTTCCAACCTGGTTGATTCTATGATTCTATGACTATATGCTATTCTTTCTTTAAAAAACAATTGTGTGTAATAGTAAGTAAATGTTAATGCATACAGTGTTAATAAGTAATATTAAAGCTAATCTATATGCAGAGAATCATTGTCACCTCAAGTTGGGTCTGGAAGCCTTTTCATTTGTAAAAACACACTGTACCTTAATCCCAGCAGGCTTAATCATAGTGTGTTATATTAAAAAAGTTTTATCTTCTTAGGTGTGAACAGAATTTGTGAAGTTGATTTTTTGCATTGCTTTTTCAGAAATATCTCCTTTGTTTTTTGGTTTTTTTAAGTTGCTTTGGAGCTGATTAAGAAATCGGATTCACAGCCAAGTTCTGTAATGTTGCTTGATTTTATTCAACATATCATGAAATCTTCCCCTCTTATGTTTGTAAATGTGGATGGAAATCAGGAGGAAGCTGAATGCAATTGCATTGGTGAGTTCATTGAAAATATATATGTTGAAACAATGTTTTCAGGATTTAAATTTTCTGGCAGGGAACAAAAATAAGCAAAAGCCTGGTTTGTAAGTTCAGCTTTACTTATTTGTAAGTGAACATTTGTCACCTTTCTCTGGACACATTCCAGCACCTCAACATCTCTCTTGAATTGAGGGGCCCAGAACTGGACACAGTACTCAAGGTGTGGCCTGACCAGTGCTGAGTACAGGGGAAGAATAACCTCCCTCGTCCTACTGGCCACACTGTTCCTGATGCAGGCCAGGATGCCATTGGCTCTCTTGGCCATCTGGGCACATTGCTGGCTCATCTTCAGCTCCTACTACCTACCAGCACCCCCAGGTCCCTTTCTTCCTGTCTGCTTTCCAGCCACTCAGTCCCCAGCCTGTAGTGCTGCTTGGGGTTATTGTGGCCCAAGTGCAGAACCCTGCACTTGGCCTTGTTAAATGTCATCCCGTTGGCCTCTGCCCACCCATCCAGCCTGTCCAGGTCCCTCTGCAGGGCTCTCCTACCTTCCAACAGATCAACACCTGCTCCTAGCTTGGTGTCATCTGCAAACTTACTGATGCTGGACTCAATCCCCTCGTCCAGATCATCAATAAAGGTATTGAACAGGACTGGGCCCAGCACTGATCCTTGGGGAACACCACTAGTGACTGTCTGCCAATTGGATGTGGCACCATTCACCACCACTTTCTGGGCTCTGCCATCCAGCCAGTTCTTGATCCAGCACAGAGTAAATCTGGCCAAACCATGAGCTGCCAGCTTGGCTAGGAGCTTCTCGTGGCAGATGGTGTCAAAGGCTTCGCTGAAGTCCAGGTAGACTACGTCCACAGCCTGCCCCACATTCACCAGGCAGGTAACCTGATCATAAAAGGAGATCAGGTTGGTGAGACAGGACCTGCCCTCCTAAACCCATGCTGGCTGGGCCTGATCCCTTGGCCATCCTATAGAGCGACAAAGCTGGTGAGGGGCCTGGAACATAAACCCTATGAGGAGAGACTGAGGGAGCTGTTTAGCCTGGAGAAGAGGAGGCTCAGGGGCAACCTCATTGCTGTCTACAACTACCTGAAGGGACATTGTAGCCAGGTGGGGTTGGCCTCTTCTCCCAGGCAAGCAGCAACAGAACAAGAGGACACAGTCTCAAGTTGTGCCGGGGTAGGTCTAGGCTGGATGTTAGGAGGAAGTTCTTCATAGAGAGAGTGATTGGCATTGGAATGGGCTGCCCAAGGAGGTGGTGGAGGCACCATCTCTGGAGGTGTTGAAGAAAAGACTGGATGAGGCACTTAGTGCCATGGTCTAGTTGACTGGATGGGGCTGGGGGATAGGTTGGGCCGGATGATCTTGGAGGTCTCTTCCAACCTGGTTGATTCTCTGATTTATGATAGACTGGAAATCATGAATTGATTTGCACTTGAGGTAATGGAAATTTATTGGGACAGAGTTGACCTTGTTAATTACCGTTGCTTAATGATAGTACCCAGCTCATGTTGATGAGGTTCATGGATGTTAGGAACAAGTTCTTTACCATGAGCATAAGGGAACACTGGCACAGCTTGCCCAGGGAGGTGGTTGGGGCCCCATCCCTGGAGATACTCAAAGTGAGGCTCAACAAGGCTCTAAGCAACCTGATCTAGTTGATGTCTCTGCATACTGCAGAGGGGATTGGACTAGATGATCTTTGGAGGCCCTTCTGTGATCCTGTGCATTCATTGCCTCAGGGTTTTTCTTACAGAGGAAAATATCTGATACTACTCAGTGTGAACATTGTAGTTGTGGTTTCATTTTGTTTCTCTATCCCCACTTTGGCACATGCCTTCCCACTCCCATCCTTTCCTCTATTCCAATAAGATCTGGTGAAGAAGTGTCCCAGTGAAGGCTCTCTATTTAGTAAGCTCATATTTGTCTCAAGAAGTGTTACTTTGTTTTGTCCATAAGCAGCCTGCTGTCAAGGAGGTGCTCACAATGGGAGGATTTGGGTTTTATCCTAACAATTTTCTGTTTGTGCTTATTGTCCTAGAATTCAGTAACTGGATCATAACGAGGCTTCTGCGAATTGCTGCGTCTCCAAACTGCAACATGTTGCACAAGAACATTTGTGATGTTATTTGCTCTTTACTTTTTCTGTTTAAAATGAAGAGTTGCTCCATTTTTGAAGTACTAACAAAAGACTTACTTCGTCTTTTCCAAGATTTAATCTGCCTGCATGAAACAGATGCACAAAAATATTCCTGGGGAGATGGACTGGTCTGGCCAGTGACTGTAAAGAGATTTTTGAGCAGTGTAGGTGACAATGTGGGTTATTTAAGATTGGCACCATTACAATTGATGGGTGTGCCCAATGTAGAATGTTTAGAGGTTACTTTAATGTCCATTCTGACAGATATTGCTGCAGATGTGTTTTTTGTACGACAGGATGCTATTCTCTGGAGAGTAGGCTGCTCCCTGTTGGAGTATGGCAATCCAGAAGTTAAAGCTTTGGCAATGAAGTTTTTAGTAAAATTAATTCATTTAGGAGGACCTCCAGAACAGATGGCCACTGTTTTCTTCACAGTCTTCTTTGGAATTCTGCAGTCAGCTCTTGAAATGGATACTGAAGCATCAGAACTTTTTGGAGAGCCACTTTTGCTGTTGGTGAGGACATTGTTACCTTTCGAAGAACAGTCTTACAAAAATATTGAACCTGTCTACTTGAATATGCTATTAGAGAAGCTCTGTGCATTGTTTGAAGGTGATGTGTTCAGATGTCTTCAGTCTGAAAAGCTGAAAGCTGCATTTTGCCATATACTGCAGTATTTCTTGGAGTTTGTTCCAACTGGCTATGAATCTGCCTTACAAGTAAGAAAAGTCCATATCAGTGCCATATGTGGAATTTTTGTGAACCTGCTTGGAACTCAGGAAGAACAAGAGGTAGGTTGATTTCTAAAGCCCTGTTTAGTGTGTGAGTGGATTGTGCATAAATGCTTACATTTGTGCAAAGGAGAAAAATGTGTTTTTGATTCAACAATACTGACTTCTAGTTGCATTGTTAGATGGATAAAACCCTTGTTTCTCAACTGTTTCTCATATTGGTACAGGTCAGAGTTTTTCGGTTGGATGTAGCTGCAACCTATGTTTTCACATGGGTCTGCCTGTAATCATAATATCAAATGGGGTCAGGCACAGAGTGCACTTGTCTCAGTTCTAATTTAAATTTCCAGAGACTCAGATAAATTTGATAGAATCAATAACAATTTGTAGAGTGCCCTTCCCTCTTCCCCCTCCTTTCCCAAAAAGGAAGGAATTAGAAGTAGAGAGAGAGGAAAGGTAAGCACACCCAAATAAATCAATCTCACTCAATTTGGAAATTAAAAAGTTTAACAATAACTTAAAAGGTATCTGAGGAAGGGAAGTTACAAATGTTAGGGAAGGGAAAATAGCAAATACAAAATGGTATAAATACAACCTGATTGTGATGGCTTGGTCTGCCTCGTGGGTGATGGCCACGTGGTGAAACAAAAGAGAAAACCAGGAACTGATGGTAATGGTGGTATGCAGGGAGGTGCAGAGAGTGGTGTGGAGAGAGAGTGAAACAGGAAGTCCCCCTGCTTTTATGGGACAGGAAGGGGGAGTGGGCTAACCATCACTTGGTGGTGTTCAGACTCGCCCCTGGGGAGTGGTCAAGACCACCTAGGGTCAGGTTCAAGGTTACTCCCCCTGGAGGGTTAACCCTATACAGCACTCTAAGGACAGCTTTGCAAGAAATTAGCCTCCATCTGAGCTGCTCTTTTTAACCAGATGCTTGGATTTGTGTTTGTTTGGGACAAGCAGACAGAAAAGTTTAAATAATATGGAATGAAATGGAATAATTTGGGTTGGAAGAGTACTTTTAAAAGTCTTTTAGTCCAACCTGCTGAGTGTTCCCTCTACACTCCCATGTGTATCCTATCTGTTGTTTCTTAAGCTTACTGTGTGTGCCTTGGTGGCTTTGTGAGCAGAATATTACGACAGGAACTGAGAAACAGCTGTAAATCCTGCTTCTGTCTGGTAGGAACACAGGGAGCTTCATTGCTTATCAGAGTTTTCATCTTGCAATTAAAATTCTTCAAGAGAAAAGTTTTTATGAACTTTACCATAAAATTTTGAAATAGTCTATTATAAGTCAGGAACAATAATAGTAATATGCCTTTGATAAGCAAGGCATAGCATACATCATGGTATTGCTGTTTTTTTATCTATCCTAGTATCTGCTGAGCCCACTTTATGCAGCACTGAAAACACAAACAGAAGAAATTGTTCAGGAGCTTCAGCAGAACCAGCAGGATGCTTCCAATCCTGATGGCTGGAGCAGCAACAGTGAGGAAGTTCCAGAGAAAAGACGACGACTAAGCCGGCCAATAAAGCACCCGAAGAAATCACCTACACCAGCAATGTATGACACTTTCTTAATGATCACTTTTATAGTAACTTGGCTAGTGAATGACATTTTTTTGGAGGTAGTGTCTTTATAGAACCCACGTTGAATGATCTGGGAAAAGAACTAATTGATACTTTAATTAAAAAGACTATATTTAATGTGCTCAATGCAAGGTGTTTTCATTGTTATACTGTGAAAACAGAAAAAGCTGAGAGAATTCATGTAGAATCATGTATGTAGCTGTGCTGTTACATTGGATGTGCTTAAAACAGGTCAAGTGACCTCGTTCTTTGATGAACAAAGTCAGTTTTCTCAGCCTCTGCTGTGCTGGATTATTATGGACTTGCTCCATCATATTGTATTTGGGCACTCAAAACTGACTCCACCATACTCTAGGTGTGGGCTCTTGATAATACAGCCCATTATGTAGTTAACCTTCTTTGCACCAAGGTCACACTTCTCTTATATTCAGCTTTTCCACATCTGCTAGCCAGATGACCCTCAGCCTGTTCTTTTGCTTAGGTTTTTTTTTGTGCTAGTTGCAGGACTTTTTTTCAAGTCTCTTCATCTTCATGATCTTCTTGATCTTCTCCAGCCAGTTGAGTCATCTGAATAAGCAAATCTTTTATCCACAGGGTTACCTGTCTCATTGTAGGAAAAAATCAAGTTAGTCTGGCATTATTTGCCTTTGGTGCTGTCTGTTCCCAGGTACTTTCTTGTCCCATATGTGTCTGGAAATGAGTTAAAGATTTTTTTCCATAGCCTCCCCAGGGACTGGCAGATCTAGAATTCCTTGGATCCTGTTTTTGCTTTTCTCGAAGATGAGTGTTTGCCTTTTTATAGTCATCAGGAAGCAGCCTGGTCACTGTGACCTCCCAAGGCTTGTAGAACTACACCTTTGAAGCCTTTCAGATAACTGTTTTCCATTGTACTTAACTTCAGAGTTAGTATCTTGGTCTTCTGAAGAGCATGTTTAAGACAAAGCTTCATTTGGAAGCTTTCACTGGGCAAATATCTCAGGCTTTCATATGATGATCTATCATATTCTAAAACAATGATGGAAAATAATGAATATGGTCAAATTTCAGACTGAGTCCTGTAAACATGAAATTGAAGAGCCCTCTCTGGAACGCCATCAGCAGGAAAGCTGCATCCTTAGTGTTTACCCTTGAGGAACAATCTCAGACAGAGAATATTCTTCAAACTGTAGAAGGGATTGCTGTATTTCTGCAACTGGCTGCTCTGTGCATAGTTCATTGTTCTCCCCCAACAAAATCTACCAGGTAAGGGTACGACAACACCAATCGTTTCTCATAACATCTTGTGATGTGAGGCGATTAATGCTTGTCCATGCATCAGGACAAGTTTGGATAATCATAGAATCAACCAGGTTGGAAGAGACCTCCAAAATCATCCAGTCCAACCTAGCACCCAGCCCCATCCAGTCAACTAGACCATGGCACTAAGAGCCTCATCCAGGCTTTTCTTGAAGACCTCCAGGGACAGTGCCTCCACCACCTCCCTGGGCAGCCCATTCCAATGCCAATCACTCTCTCTGGGAAGAACTTCCTCCTAACATCCAGCCTATACCTACCCTGGCACAACTTGAGACTGTGTCCCCTTGTTCTATTGCTGGTTGCCTGGGAGAAGAGGCCACCCCCCACCTGGCTACAATGTCCCTTCAGGTAGTTGTAGACAGCAATGAGGTTGCCCCTGAGCCTCCTCTTCTCCAGGCTAAACAATCCCAGCTCCCTCAGCCTCTCCTCATAGGGTTTGTGTTCCAGGCCCTTCACCAGCTTTGTTGCCCTTCTCTGGACACATTCCAGCACCTCAACATCTTTCTTGAATTGAGGGGCCCAGAACTGGACACAGTACTCAAGGTGTGGCCTGAGCAGTGCTGAGTACAGGGGCAGAATAACCTCCCTTGTCCTACTTGCCACACTGTTCCTGATGCAGGCCAGGATGCCATTGGCTCTCTTGGCCACCTGGGCACACTGCTGGCTCATCTTCAGCCTGTATGTTTTGAAGTAGTACACTTTCGTAGTAGCTTTGTCTACAAGCAGTACGGTATTAAATGTTTATGGTCTGTTGCATTCATTATATGATTTCTATTTTAACAGTATAGATCATAAAGTAACTTATCTGGGTAACTCCGACACGTGTGAGAATATGCCAAGTTCCTCAGATTCAGTGCTGAATATCCAGTTCACATGGATTTCCTCTGATTTCATCACAAGAGTAGTGAAAGTCTGCAGAAACCTGTTAGAGGCTGCTACACAGATCACTAACCTAGAACAAGTGATTGACAGACTAGTTAAAATCTTTGATGCTTTGCTTTATGCACAAGGTGAGGAATCTTTTAACCCTTGTGTTAGAACTCCAATTTGTGTACAAAGAAAAAGCTTTCTGTTTAGAGAGCTTCCTTTGCATTCCTTTTTTAACTTGATTTACTAATCTTTATCTGCATTTAACGATCTTTATCTTTACAAGAGACTACATGGAGACTGTGCTGGTTTGAGGCTAAGGGGAATATTTTACAGAGAGAAATGAAAGCCTTAGCTGTGAGAAGAAAGAAAAAAACTAACAGTACCCTATATGACCCATTCTTCTGCTGAGAAATGCAACTAGTCAAAATATAGATAAGACACTTCTCACACACTTCACAGCTCTCTCTTCAGCCTTTGCCTTCTCTCTGGCAGTCTGGTCTCTGTAGCTGCCTCTGCCTTAACTCTAAGCTGATCTAACCCTTTTTCTTCTAACCTCCTTGTCATCTCTTTTTTTTTTGACATCTCACCTCAGATCTCCATATTTATCATGTGAGATATACGTGGGTTGATCTGGTTATTTCTGAAGGGAGGGAAAGAGGCAGGGGGAAGGGAGTTTGAGTAGGGAGCCCTCCTGGCAACTCTGATTTCTGGGAGGGGTATTGTGTTTCTATGTTACTTCTAATTTGTATATAACGGTATATATTTGTGCTTGTATATTGTGCTAAGCTGTAAATGTAGCTTTGTTCTTTAACTTCCAGCTACCTGAGTCTAGTCTGGGTGATTTTCTTATGTGGGGGGAAGTGGGTGACTCCCAAACCATCACAGGGACAGTGATACAGTGAACTTCTGGCACTTTTCTTTTTAACATGCATAGAGGCAACATCCCTTATTATCTCTGTTTCATTCCAAGATTTCAAAGCTCCTGACCAACTTCAGCAAATATGACACTTCATAACTATACCAAGAGTACTAAGTACTTTCATGGGTTTCTAAAAGTAGCTAGTAGGATGAATGACAGACTACCAAAAACTGAAGTGTGATAATGAGTTCAGCTTACTGGCTGTTCCAAACTCTACCTTTGTCTTTGTACAAATCCAGAGCTACCAAAGTTGCAGTCATTCTGCTGTTTACATATTGCATGCTGTCAACCTTTCTATGATTTTTTAAGATTATTTTAATATAGCACTAAATCATTTATTATTATGTGTCTAAAGCTTAGGATATCAGTCTGTGGGAATAGTTAATCTTTGGTAGAAGACTAAGGTTTTGTAGCAAATTAAGAGTATTTAATGTTTTATAAAGAATACAGAGATAGAAAAATGTAACTTTTTTGTTGTTTTGTTGTATTTTTTCCCCCTAGTGAAAATCCTGCTAAATGATCAAATTCTTAGTAACTTGTGTGAGTTGCTATCTCTACCCTGGATTTACAGTCTTCCTGATGACTCCTCATTTAAGCCATGTGCTTTTAGTTTTGATCTTCTAGCTTTGTGTCAAAAAACTGCACAGAGTTTCTGTAAGTATACTGTAGTGTACAAAATATGATATCTGTCTGGGATTGTTCTTCTAAAGTTCTTTTCTTTTGCTCTTAATGATGATTGATGGTAGTAAAAATGTAAACCAATTGATTTGTTTTCTGTTCTTTTTTTTTTTCCTTTAGCACTCCAGGCTCAGTCACACTGTGTGTTCCTTCTGTCTCTTTTCCCAAGAAACGTTTATCTAGACCAGAGAAGATCCATTTATCATTTGGCAGTGCAAAGTCCCCATGAAATAATTCGGGCTGCTTGTGTCAAAGGATTCTCTTTCCTGCTTCATCCACCAGATATTCAGTCCTACAATATGATTCCCAAAGCTCTTTTGTATGTATTAATGTTGCTTCTCTGTGTTCATGCAGGAGAAAAATGTGCAAATAAGAAAGATAGTATAAACACACCAAAAAATCCTCTCTATTTAATTAGAATTTTCTAGATCTTCATTTCAGAAGATGGCAGCAGGATAGGTGTAAGTGACAATATCTGCAATAGAATAGTGTTCCCTCAGTGCGTCACTGTACAAATTACTTCACTGGTTGTAGACCCCATTTATAATTAACCAATTTAAATTAAGGAGGGAGATTAGCTTTGTCAGTTAAATATACCTGATATTTGTCCATATGGCTCTTAAAATCTTTCACATCTACCTTTTGTATATGCATCTTGGTGTCTTCTGTCCTACTGTATCTAAGGAGGGAGAGTAGCTTTGTCAGTTAAATATATCTGATATTTGTCCATGTGGCTCTTAAAGTCTTTGAGATCCCTCTACCTTTTGTATATGCATCTTGGTGTCTCCTGTCCTACTGTATCTAGTCTTTGATTTCTTTATAATGTGCCAGACTCACCATGCCCAGTGCTACTGTGATGGTTTGGGTGTCCCTGCCCCCTCCCTCCCCCCACCCCCTGCATTGGAAAATCACCCAGACTAAACACAGAGGCTCTGGAAATTGAATGAAGCTTTATATTTACAGCTTAGCACACTATGCAAGCAGATATTTACAGTATATACAGCTATAGACAGAAATATACAAGTCAAAAGGTAATACAGAAACACAGCAGCCCTCCCAGAAACCTGAGTCCCCAGGAGGGGCTCACAACTGCCCTTCCACCTTTCCTCTACCCCTCTACCTTATGTTTAAGGTAGTTTTGAGGGTCGGCCAGGGGGATTAGGAAGCAGGTGGATTAGTCACACAGATGGCAGGTTAGGTTTGAGAGGTGCAGCCCACAAAGCCCAGACAGCAACTCCCTTATTTATGTTTGTGTTCTTGTTCTTATACATCTCAGCAAGCCTATGAGTGAAGTAGACATCACCATTCTTTCCTTTTCACAGCCTGTAATCTTGTTCTTCTCACCAAAACATTCTAGCTAGACTCAAACTAGCACAGCTACTCAAACCCTTTAACAGAACTTAAGGGTAACTGAAAAAAGGAAGATAGTTTAGTGAGACAGATCCTTAAACTAGCCTAATAGTACTTTCAGTATAGTTAGAGAATTCAGACTATGTAGAAATACAAATTTCTAGCTAAATGATCTATTGAAACAATTTCATGTTTGTTTCCATTTCAGAAACCAAATCAAAGATGAATCTGATCTAGTCAAGGAGGCTTGTGCTGCTATAGTTGGGAAATTAGCTTGTTGTCTTTCTGGTACATACAGTGTACAACCTTCCTTAACAGACTCTGCCATTAAGCATGCTACTTGTGATATTTTATGTAGCAGCCTTACTGTGACTTCTACTCATGAAAAAACTTGTTCTGTGCAAGCCTGTGTTTTCAAGCCATTTCTTACACTCCTTGAGAACAAAGTACCAAGTTCAGTAAAGCTAGGTATGTGACTTTACCTTTAGCAAAGCCATTACTGTACCTTGCTCTATCTTTTTTTTTTCTTTCTTTTTTTGGGTAGGTATAATGGTGCTTGAAATACTTTATTTTAGTTGATTTCACTGTTACTCTTTAATATTGTCAATACATTTTTTTTTGTTTAAACTACCTTGATTTAATTTTGGTCTATAGGAGAAGATCTGCATTTCAAATATCTTATTTGGCTTGACAATATTAACTTTCTTGGTTTAAAAAAAATAACTTTATAGCTTACTTGCATCACTGTTTTGTGCATTTTAGTAGATTTTTTTTTAATAGTATTACAATTAATTTTTTTTCCTTTCCTCCTCCAACCCATGCCACCCAGCTTTTATAGAAAATATACCTCATCTTTGCAAGCATCTAGATTTTAACACTGATGAGTCCAGTGTGAAGACTCTTCTTGGGTCTTTTTTAAATCTAATGGAAGATCCAGACAAAGATGTAAGAGTGGCTTTCAGTGACTGCATAAAGAACATACTGGAATCCTTTGACTCTGAAGAAGTATTCATAAAAGAGGTGAATTCATAATTTAATTTAGTTTGATTTTCCTCATTTACTATGTTTTGGGTTTCACTCATGTCAGACAACATTTCTGGTTTGTTTTCATGCCTTCCAGCTGTTTGTTTCACGAATGAAAGAAGCCTATACAAATGCCAAAATATCAAGGAATAATGAACTTAAAGATACTTTGATTCTCACAACAGGAGATATTGGAAGGTACTTTTGATAGTATCTTAAAAATTGCAAAGTAATGTCAATTTGTGATGCAAAGTAACAGTTTTGTTCGAGTGCCAATATAAGATTAAATTGCTTGTTTCATAATCAGCCTTTGTCCAGAGCCCTTTGTGACTATACTAAGCTGTTGATTGATGTGTAGTCTACCTCATTTTATTTTGCCCTGGCATAAGAAGTACAGATAAGCAATGCAAATGCAATGATGAGTCCTTTTGCATATGATAATTGTATATTCTTATGTCATTTTATTAATATAATTCATTTTTCCTTTTAAATTCTTCTGCTTACTTCTTAAGGGCATCCAAAGGAGATTTGGTACCATTTGCCCTCTTGCACTTGCTACACTGTTTGTTGTCCAAATCAGCTTCTGTGGCTGGAGCAGCATATACAGAGATTCGATCCCTGGCCGCGGCTAAGTCCATAAAACTGCAGGCGTTTTTCAGTCAGTACAAGAAGCCTATCTGCCAGGTAACAAGGAAAGAGATGATGCTTTAGAAAGGTGCATGGTTAGGTTCTTTGTGTATTTTGAAAATGGTGTTAAAGGTAAAAATTAATAGTGTATTACAAGGTGAAATCTCATAGGAGAAGAAAGAAATTATTTAAAGAACAGAAGCCCACAAACAATCGGGAAGGAATGGAAAATCTTTTACTTTGTGACAATATTTCACCCTCACCAGAGCAGCTTTTCTGTTTTATTCCCCTGATGTTGTTGACACTTCCAAATAGATGAACTATGGTTTTTCTTGCATTGCCACAAGAGGCTGTGGTTTAAGATTGGAATTTAAGTCAGCATTTGACAGAGATAATACTGACATGATTGATTTGTTCTTTTGTTAAACCTACTACCTAAAGACAAGTTCTGTTCAGAACAAAAATTATCAAAAGCAGACTTTCCTGGGTTTTTTGTTGGTTTTTTCTTATTAAAGAATCCAGAATTATAAAATTAAATGTAGTTATGTGGATGAGTATAGAACGGTACAGGTTGGAAGGGACCTCCAGAGATCAAGTCCAACCCATCTACCAAAGCAAGATCACCTAGGGCAGGTCATGTGGGAATGAATCCAGATGGGTCTTGGAAACCTCCAGGGAAGGAGACTCTGCAACCTCTCTGGGCAGCCTGCTAAAGGGCTCCATCACCCTTACTGTAAATAAGTTTTTCTTCATGTTGAGGTGGAACTTCCTGTGTTACAGTTTGTGTGCATTGTCCCTTGTCCAATCACAGGACACCATGGAAAAGAGCCTGACTCCTTCTACTTGACAGACACCCTTGAGATGTGTATAAACATTATGATGATCCACTCTCAGTCTTTTCCAAGCTAAGCAGCCCCATATCACTCAGATTTCCTCCTTAGAGAGATGTTCCAGTCCCTTAATCATCCTCATAGCCTCTGTTGGACATCCTTTCCCTCTTGAACTTGGGAGCCCAGAACTGGACCCACTACGCCATCTGTGGTCTCCCCAGGGCAGAGCAAAGGGGTCGGGGAACCTCCCTTGACCTGCTGGCCACACTCTTCTTAATGCACCCAAGGATACCATTAGCCTTCTTGACCCCAAGGACGCATTGCCGATCCATGGATAACTTATTATCTACCAGGTCTCCCAAGGTCCTTCTTCATGGAACTGCTTTCCAGCAAGTCAGCCTGTTCTGGTGATAATCAGGTTGTGTTACAAATAACCCTAGGTGTATATACAATAAATGAGAAATAAAACCAGATGCCTGAAAGAAGATGGAAGTCTTTATTTTTAGGGAGTGAAACAAGGAAAAATAATGTTAAATACCTGTTTCTTCATGCTTAGTTCCTGGTGGAATCCCTGCACTCCAGCCAGATAACAGCATTGAGCTCTGCATGCCAGGGTAATGAGCTACAGAAACAAACAGCTGCCCACCAGAGAGAGATGGCTTTGGACATGTTGTCTGAGATTGCCAACGTATTTGATTTTCCAGATCTAAATCGCTTTCTCTCAGTAAGTTGGTTGGATCTTTATATTTATGATTTTTACTTCTCCATGTTTGTATGCTTGCCCATTTCTATTTAAGTCCACATTTTTTTCTATACCTGTCACAAATTTGAATTTATTTTTTCCCCTAGTTGCTGTTATAATATAAAATATTTTGGGATTGCTGAAAGTAGGGGCTCAAGTATAGAGGAAGAGTTTTATCGAGTAGTTCCAATGATGGTTGTAGTGATAATTCAAGTATGACAGGTGATGGAGCTAAGGTCTGGTTACTGATTGAGTAGAGATTGGAGAGATTCTTCTTAAGACTTGATTTCTACATGATGTCTGCTTTGTTTCAAATCAAGAAAGCTGTTCCTCTCTGGATAGATTTATTTTTGATCTGGTTAGGTATCTGTCTTAATTAGTGTAAGTAGATTCGTACTCATACACTTGCTGCTTGTTGGTAGATGGGAAATGCACAGCTTTAAAGTAAGCAGCATTATAATTGGCCAGTAGGTTGGTGAAGTGTTGGTGGGTAGTTGTTTTTGTGTTGTGCTTTCTGTTCTTTTGGCTTTGGTTGCCTTTTGTTGTTGAAGTATTTTGTGGTTTTTTTGCTTTAGTTTTTTCTTTTTGTTTCTTTTATGATTTTCTGGAGAATCTGGATCATGCAAAAAATGCACTTGTTGTTTGCATCTTTGTCAGTATTGATTAGATGAAACAGCTCCTTTTATTTTCTCTGCATTTTAAATAGATCTTTCCATTTTATTAAAGTTCTTCTGTATCTGTACTTATGACCAGAGATGTGTGTTGTTGCACTGACATGAAGCTGAGCCCTGGAGAGTGTTTTATGTAGTTTTCCATTAAGTGTTGTTCTCAATTTACCAGCGGACCCTGCAGGTTTTGCTCCCTGACCTTGCAGCCAAGGCTAGTCCTGCAGCCTCCATGCTTACTCGAACCATAGCCAAACAACTGAATGTAAACCGGAGAGAGATTCTAATTAATAACTTCAAATACATCTTCTCACATCTGGTCTGTTCCTGCTCCAAGGATGAGCTTGAGCGGGCACTTCATTACCTCAAGGTAAGCTGGCATTTGCTGTATGTGCAGATTAGAAGCAACAACTGATGAACAGTGACCTTTCAGTTAAGGGACTGCAAAGCACAGATGGGGAAAACATACATACATGCAGAAGTTTTGTTCTTGCTGTTTATAGTCTGGTGGGTCTGAACAACTGTTGTAGGCTATTTTGTGAGTGAAAAACTCTACAAACATGTTTTGTGTTGTGATGGTTTGGGTGCTGGAATGGGCTGCCCAGGGAGGTGGTGGAATTGCCGTCCCTGGAGCTGTTCAAGGCAGGATTGGACGTGGCACTTGGTGCTGTGTTCTAGCCTTGAGCTGTGTGGTAACAGGTTGGACTTGATGATCTCTTCCAACGCTGGTGATACTGTGAATACTGTGGGTGTTCCCTGCCCCCCTCGCTTTAGAAATCACTCAGGCTAGGCTCAGCCAGCTCTGGAAATTGAATGAAGCTTATATTTACAGCTTAGCAGAATATACAAGCAGATAGTTACAGTATATACAGTTATAGACAGAAATATACAAAATAAAACGTAATACAAAAACACAACTCCCTTCCCAGAAACCTGAGTCCCCAGGAGGGGCTCTCAACCGCCCCTTCACCTTCCCCCTACTCCTCTCAACCTTACCCCAGTCCCAAGGAAGAATGGAGGTTCGTCCAGGGGGTTAGGAAGCAAAGTGGATTAGTCCAGAATCGAGGGTGAGGTTAGAGCATAAGAAGCAGCTCAGCCAGTGGCCCCAGTGCAAGTGGTTATCTAATGTTTTTATTTCTTGTTCCTATACATCTCAGCAAGCCTGTGAGCGAAGTAGGCATCACCATTGTTTTTCTTCCACAGCCTGTAATCTAGTTCTTCTCACCAAAACGTTCTAGCCTGCTTCAAACTAGCACACGTGTAACATTGAGCTGACTGGAAGCTTTTTCTTTGATTTTTGTGGTAAATAGACAAGAGCCTCTTGATGTGCTAGTTTGTGAAGAAATGAAGACTTGGCTTCTGTTTGCTTTTTGATTATAGAATGAGACGGAGATAGAACTGGGCAGCTTGCTGAGACAAGACTACCAGGGACTGCATAATGAACTACTGCTCCGTATAGGTGAACATTATCAACAAGTCTTCAATGGTTTGTCGATATTGGCTTCGTTTGCATCTCATGATGATCCCTATCAGGGACCCAGAGAAATAACATCACCTGAACAGATGGTAAGAATTTTAAATATTCATGTTCAGCTTTCTTCAATACTTTTTTTTTCCCTTTAGAATGGCAAATTGTCTTATCTCAAACTCTGAACATCACTTTTTTGAAGCAAAAAGTGGAGGAAAATCTGGCATTTCATATGAAATGTGTTATGAAAGGCAGATATGTACCAGTTATGCATTAAAAAAAACAAACCCACAAAACAATCTGAGTAAAACCCCAAACAGACATCCCCCATCCTCAAAATCCTACTGAAAATAAGTAAGAGTCTTTCCTTGACACTGATAGAGAGCAGTGTTGTATGGATTTGCTGTCTCTTTCAGAATTAGCATTTCATAATTGCTTTTTAATTTCTTAAGCTGAGGAATCTGTTAGTAGTAAAGTTATTTGACTTATTTACTTTTTCTCCTTCTCCACAGGGTGATTATCTGCAACCTAAGTTGCTTGGTATCTTGGCTTTTTTCAACATGCAGTTACTGAGCTCCAGTGTTGGCATTGAGGATAAAAAAATGGTGTGTGAACCTGATTTTTGATATTAAACCAAAGATAAGCAAGGGCTGTTTCAATATTCCAGGCTCACTACTGTGATTCTGCAGCTGTCTCTGAAGTCTCAAAGACACTGATACTCTGTGTAAGCTCAAAAGGGTTTGGTTTGCTTCTGCAGCAGTTGGCTGATGCACATATATGAGTCAGACAAGGTAGTTATGGAGGAGGAACCTAAGTGTATGTTTGGTATGTGTGAAACACAGTGGAGGGTGAGAGAATATGGGAGAGAAGTGGAGTTACTGCAGGGAACTGGGTCATAAGGGTACCAGAGGGCAAAGCTAAAGAAAATACCATGCACATGTATGAGAAACTAGATTTTATTGGGATTTCTTCTCACAGGACAGCTCCATTAATCTTCACACTAGAGAGCATTTAGAGCAATTTGAGATCACAATTTAAGATTGAAGTCTGAACATTCTGCCTCTTACCACGAGAGGGGCCTTTTGACCACCTCACAGAGGTAGTGCAGGTGCTTTCTGTGGAGAGTTTTTCAGTGCTAGAATGTGTGTGACCTTTACACCCATGGCCTACATTTTGTCTGTTGTTCCCTAAAGCTTTATGCATCTCAGATATCCACAATTAGATACTCTCATTTTCATGGCCTCATGTTCTTAATTTGTATAGCATTGCTTCTGCTGCACCTTCTGTCTTTTCTGGTTCTGGTTTGTGGGGTTTTTTTTGTTGTTGTTCTTGGTGAGTTTCACTGAGCTTTCTCAAGCTTAGGTTTGTTCCTGTGTTCCTGTTTGTCATGGTGGACATTGTACTACCTTGTTTGGTGCACTGTTACACGGACTGGAGTATCTCCTGGTTTTCCTCCATCTCAGCATTTCTCTTCTGTCCTTCGTTAACCTCACTGACAACTGATCTATAACCTGTTCTCTGAGGCATACCAGTCACTTCTGCAAGTTAGTTCTCTTGGTTTGGTTGGTTGGTTTAAATGCAGGTTTGTTTCTGTCTGCATTCCTGTGTGAGGTACCCTGGGTGATTCTGTCTTGGCAGGGAGGTTGGACTTGATTATCTCTGGAGGTCTCTGCCAAGCTCTAAAGTTCTGTGATTTCCAAAACCTGCTGTTCTCACTTTCAGAAACTTCAGACATACAGACAAGCATGTCTTGTAACAGTCTTCTATAACAATTAACTCCCTTGATATCCACACTTCTTCCTTCTTCAATGTGTCACCAGCCTAAATAACAACTTTTCACTTGATATTACTGCTATTGCAAATTCCCTTTCATTCTCTTTTCTTCTATTTCCCAAATTCTTTATTGAAATATCAAAATGAATTTTATGTCTTGTAATGTATGATTTCTCAACTCAGGGTGGATTGGTTTTACTAGACAATACAGCTTGCATAAGTTTTGCTATCTAATACAGTAAAATGACATTTATTTATGTCTAGGCTTTAAACAGTCTGATGTCTTTAATGAAGCTCATGGGTCCCAAACACATCAGTTCAGTAAGAGTGAAGATGATGACTACACTCAGAACAGCTCTAAGATACAAGGATGACTTTCCAGAACTGTGTTGCAGGTGAACTGATAATGTACCCAAGTGGGGACATAACCAGCTGTTTCTGTCCTTGAGTACACTTTTGTTTTCACAGAATGCTTTAGGTTGGAAGGGACCTCAAAGCTCATTCAGTTCCAACTCCCTGCCATAGGCGGGGACGCTTCCCACTGGAACAGGACACCTCTGGGGAGGGAGCATCCACAACCTCCCTGGGCAACCTGTGCCAGTGTCTCACCACCCTCACTGGAAAGAACCCTTTCCTAACATCTACTTTGAATCTTCCCTCTGCCAGTTTAAACCTATTACACCTCATCCTGTCTTTACAAGACCTTGTAAATAGTCCCTTCCCAGCCTTACAGTAGTTCCCCTTCAGATACTGGAAGGTCACTATAAGGTCTCCTCAAAGCCTTCTCTTCTCCAGACAGAGCTAAAATAACTTAAAATGTTTCTCTTGACTAACCTTAAATGTCTTCATGCAAACAAGAATCCTTGATTGCTATTGTTTTGTTGTCCTTTCTTGTTCAGAGCCTGGGATTGTTTCGTTCGAAGTCTGGACCATTCCTACCTTGGCTCCTTGCTTAGTCATGTGATAGTAGCATTATTGCCCCTTATACACATCCAGCCAAAGGAAACTACAGCAGTGTTTCACTTCCTCATAGTTGAGAACAGGTACTCTATAAAATATTGGCAGTTGTATGGATTAAATCCTGTAATAGGAATGGGGGCTACCTTACATTAAAGTTGTGTAGCACTGACATGAGATGTAAAATTGCCATTTTAAATTGTATTTGAGGTTAGATGATAGCCTCATCTGAAAAGCTTTTTTTATCCTGTCCCTATGAAAATCTATGATGCTGTGGCCAAGTTACAACCCACTCAGACCCCTTCCCCTGCCAGATTTTCTGATTCTGTATCTTTGCTGGTACAGAAAGTTACATTCTTAAGATTTTTCTGATCCAACTAATGTTTACTGTGTTTTTTTTATGTGCTTATTTGGTAACCATTAGAGATGCTGTACGAGACTTTTTACATGAAATATATTTTCTGCCTGACATTCCGGAACTAAAAGAAATTCAAGTTGTCCTTCAAGAATACAGAAAGGTACAGCATCTTTTGTTTATTGATTTTTCAAAGCATCAAACATATTCATGATGAGGAAAACACCTGAAGTTTATTGACAGCCAGCAGTGTGCCCAGGTGGCCAAGAGAGCCAGTGGCATCCTGGCCTGCATCAGGAATGGTGTGGTCAGCAGGAGCAGGGAGGTCATTCTGCCCCTGTATTCTGCACTGGTTAGACCACACCTCGAGTACTGTGTTCAGTTCTGGGCCCCCCAGTTTAGGAAGGACATTGAGATGCTTGAGCGTGTCCAGAGAAGGGCGACGAGGCTGGGGAGAGGCCTTGAGCACAGCCCTACGAGGAGAGGCTGAGGGAGCTGGGATTGGTTAGCCTGGAGAAGAGGAGGCTCAGGGGTGACCTTATTGCTGTCTACAACTACCTGAGGGGTGGTTGTGGCCAGGAGGAGGTTGCTCTCTTCTCTCAGGTGGCCAGCACCAGAACAAGAGGACACAGCCTCAGGCTACGCCAGGGGAAATTTAGGCTGGAGGTGAGGAGAAAGTTCTTCCCTGAGAGAGTCATTGGACACTGGAATGGGCTGCCCGGGGAGGTGGTGGAGTCGCCGTCCCTGGAGCTGTTCAAGGCAGGATTGGACGTGGCACTTGGTGCCATGGTCTAGCCTTGAGCTCTGTGGTAAAGGGTTGGACTTGATGATCTGTGAGGTCTCTTCCAACCCTGATGATACTATGAAATAATATTTATTGATAGCTGGAAATAATATTTATCTGCCTCCAAAACAAAAGAATACTTTGAGCTGGTTTTTGGTCCTTTAGGAGTGAAATATGCTCATGTTTTAACAGGCTTATTTCTGTAGCCTCTCCTGAACACTGACTTCTCATCTTCTGAGACTAAAGAGATTGTGAGATTAAAAGTATGAGCTATAGTAATAATCACATTATAAGATTGTGTTACTTTTAAGTCGATCCATCTTCCATATTCCTTTTAAAGATAATGAAGTGTCTATTTTTAGGAGTACTTTGTGATCGATTTCTTTTGCTTGCCCTCAGAATAGATAGGGAATAGATGAAAGTAGTAATTATTATTGGATGGGAATGAGGTAATGAAGTTTTTTACTTCTGATTCTAGATAGTGAGGTTCTGATTTATATTATAAAGATGATGTAAATAAAAATTACAGCACCTTTCTGAGGCAAGCATTTAAAGAAATAGACAGAAGACATGGATGGATGAAGGCAAAAACCAAAGAATGATTTGCATTGGAAGGGACCTTAAAGATCATCTAGCTCCAACACTCATGCAGTGGGCAGGGACACCAGGCTGCTCAAGATCCTGTCCTTGAACAACTCCAAGGAGGGAGCATCCACAATCTCCCTGGGCAACCTGTTCTAGTGTCTCACCATCCTCACTGTAAAGAACTTCTTGCTGATGTCTCCCTTCTTACAGCTTAGATTGATTGCCCCTTCACTTATCACTACAAGCCCATATAAAAGGTCCTTTCACAGATTTCCTGTAGGCTCTCTCCAGGTACTTAAAGGTGGCTGTAAGGTCTCCCCAGAGCCTTTTTTTCTTCAAGCTGAACAACCCAGAACTGGACACAGTGTTTCAGCTGGGATCTCAGAAGAGCAGAGTGGCAGGATCACCTTGCTCATCCTGCTTGACATACTTGTGATGCAGCCCAGGGCATAGTTGGCCTGGGCTGCAAGCACCCATTGCCAGCTCACTTTGAATTTTTCATCAGCTGACACCCACAAGTCCTCAAAGAATGCAGGCAGAAAAGTAGTTTGCATGTGTTCTCATTTGTGTTTTTTGAAGTAACACTTAACTGTTTTCCTGTTATATGTAATGCAAACTTCTCATGTTTTATTTTGTTCAGGAGTCCTCCAAATGCACTGACTTGCAAACAGCACTGCAGCTCTCCATGAGAGCTATTCAGCATGAGAACGTGGATGTTCGTATTCATGCACTTACCAGCTTGAAGGAAACACTGTATAGAAATCAGGTATAGAAAACCTTCCTCAGTAGTGTGAGTAGTTCAGACCCCAATAAGATGCTAGGGGGCTGAGGGCAGGGAAACTCTGACTGTGAATGAAGAAATGTTCAACAAATGGGAAACAGTAAGGATACAAATGGCAGCTGAAGTAGAAGGTATGACAACAGCTGAATGAATGCAATTGAAAGTATCAACACGTGAAGGGGCAGTTAAGTGAAAATGAATGTAGGAAAAAAGAGAGGCTCTTGAGACACAGAAAGAAAATGAAATTAGTAGGGAAGTGTATGATAATGAAACACCCTGATTAATTGAGGCTCAAATCCCTCATTAATTTATTTGTACTTCCTAGGATAAATAAACAATAACAAATTCCTTTTGGGTGGTTGGACTATAGCTACAGTGCCAGTATTAGAATCACTAACCTAAAGCCATGGGTAAATGAGACACAAAGTAAGACCAAGCTGCAGATGGAAAATTTATGGGATTAGAATAACTTATTGTTCAATAACTCCTTTTTATTTTTCAACTTCCTAGGAACAGTTGATAAAGTATGTGACAGACAGTGAGACTGTGGAGCCAGTCATCTCCCAGCTGGTAACTGTACTTCTCATTGGCTGCCAGGATGCCAATTCTCAAGCCCGACTCCTTTGTGGAGAATGTTTAGGTGAACTGGGAGCCATAGATCCTGGCAGGCTTGATTTTTCCACAAGTGAAACTCAAGGAAAACATTTTACATTTGTGGTAAGAAGTGTTGCTATATTAGTTCACAGGAGTTTAGAAGTTTAAGATGAAGGATTTTTTTTAGTAGTACTTAGATAAGAGGTTTCCTACTCCTTTAGAACCTCTGAAAATCTATACTTGCTTTCTCATCTAAATCAGTTTGGAGTCAGGCTTCAAAGTGACTACTTAGAGATTAAAGGTACAGCTATTACTCTGTTTTAGTAAAACTGATGTTCTGTTTGTGCTTGAGGCTGGTGTGGAGGATCCAAATTTTGCCTATGGATTATTAATGGAACTAACCAGAGCATTTCTTGCTTATGCTGATAATGTTCGTGCACAGGACTCTGCAGCATATGCCATTCAGGTAAGATATGTTGCTAGCTTTGTATTTTCTCTTCACAAATGATTTCCTATCACACCTGTGATGGTTTGGGTGTTCTCTGCCCCCCCACACTTTAGAAATCACCCAGACTAGACTCAGCCGGCTCTGGAAATATAACTGAAGTTTATATTTATAGCTAGCACAATATGCAGGCAGATATTTACAGTATATACAGTTATAGACAGAAATATACAAGTTAAAGGTAATACAGAAACACAACTCCCCTCCCAGAAACCTGAGTCCCCAGGAGGGGCTCTCAACCGCCCCTTCACCTTCCCCATACCCCTCTCAACCTTACCCCAGTCCCAAGGAAGAATGGAGGTTTGGTCAAAGGGTTAGGAAGCAAAGTGGATTAGCCCAAAATGGAGGGTGAGGTTAGAGAGATGCAGCTCAGCCAGCAGCCCCAGCCAGAGTGATTATCTAATGTTTTTATTTCTTGTTCCTATACCTCTCAGCAAGACTGTGAGCAAAGCAGACATCACCACTGTTTCCCTTCCACAGCCTGTAATCTAGTTCTTCTCACCAAAACACTCTAGCTAGCTTCAAACTAGCACAACACCAAACTTAGAATGATGCAATATAAATGTACATTTTGAAGTACCTGGTTAAGCATTTGAAACGTCTCCCATACAGCTTTAAATTGCAATGTGAAAGGTTATTCAAGATAGCATTTTGAGGCTTTTAAACTCCCAGGACTCACTTAAAATTCTGGGGATTGGTCAGATAAAAGCTCTGTCTGCTTTTGTGTCACAATATTTTAGGAGAGGCCTGATGTTTCAGAGGTAAGTTAACAGTCCATCCACATGTAGTGATTCAAGGAGCAATCCTGAGAGTGACTTCAAAATGGTTCAGGTTCCATAGGCAGAGATAAAAAGCACAGTATCACAGTATCACCAAGGTTGGAAGAGACCTCACAGATCATCAAGTCCAACCCTTTACCACAGAGCTCAAGGCTAGACCATGGCACCAAGTGCCACGTCCAACCTTGCCTTGAACAGCCCCAGGGACGACGACTCCACCACCTCCCCGGGCAGCCCATTCCAGTGTCCAATGACTCTCTCAGTGAAGAACTTTCTCCTCACCTCCAGCCTAAATTTCCCCTGGCGCAGCCTGAGGCTGTGTCCTCTCGTTCTGGTGCTGGCCACCTGAGAGAAGAGAGCAACCTCCTCCTGGCCACAACCACCCTTCAGAGAGCCTTCAGTAAGCATTCCTACAAGGATTTCTGCTTACACTTTTAGGAAGCAACTGAAAGGGAATACACCCTTCTTTTCAGACTCCAGTCTTTTGTGCTGGTTTGCCAACTCCAAGCTGGTTTGGTTGTTATTTGGGTTTTTTAATTATTGTACATATCTTTGTGAGAGCTTCAGGGCAATTCTTTGCTTTGGGAGAAAATAAATAGCCTCATGTAGTCCATGGAGTGAGAAAAATTCATTACCTTGTGCACAAAGAGGAATCAGACTAACTTCTGGTTTATTGACAGGTGTGAGGAAAGGGGTAACTGGAGGAAGCAATGTTACTTGAAATCAGCACTTCCTAGTAACAGGGGATTAACAATGCTAGAGGAAAGTTTTTTGTGGTCCTAATTTCTGAATTAAGCATTCTGTGATTTGAGTCTCATTGCTTCTGTACATACACCAGATTTTGTTATTACTGTGGTCATCAAATCTTTTCATTGCTAACTTGGCCATGTAAAATTCTGTATTTTCAGGAGTTACTGTCGATCTATGACTGTAGAGACACAAATACTGACAGCCCAGGCTCCAGGCTTTGGAGGAGGTTTCCTGAACATGTGCAGGAGATCTTGGAACCCCACTTAAATACAAGGTGTGTGACAGCTGAAGCAATATTTTTTCATAAAAGCACTTTTTTTTTCTTCTCCAGGCTATCAATAACATAATTTGGTTTTATGATGGTTGCTTTTCTGCAAAGAGTGATATGTGTATACAAAATTCAAAGAATGTTGCCTTATATAAAGTTGAATTAGCACTTTGAATATAATTCTCTAGAAACTATACAAGCAGAATCCTGGATTCATGCTTTGCCCAGATCTGTCTTTGTCCCCAAGACATTGTCTTAGACAATGTTTTCAACCTTTTGTTTCTGTTTTCTTTCCTCTGTACAAATTCTTACTTGGATCCATTAACATCATTTTACTGCTACTCTTTGTAGAAGTAGGAGTAGCTCAATAGGCTTTAATTTAACTTTTCTTTTTGTTGAATTAATGATAAAAACAATATGAAGAAGACTTCAAATTACTTCTGCACTTAAATTTGAAATAATCAACAATCTTCCTTTCTGTTTTCTATGACAAGATTTGTCTTCTTGGAAAACAAACCCTTTGACAGTTCTTGGTTCTTATGTGTTCTGGTTTTGACAAGAAAAGTCCAATACTCAAATATTTCTCAAACTGCAGTTCTTAAGATTGATTTGAACAGCACTTTGAAGTATATCTAGAAATTCTGGTAACATGTTAGGTTGGTTGTATTTCATGTTGTGTTTTAAGAAGCTCTAGAATAAAAATTGTTGATTGCTCAAAGTATTTTCTTAACTCATGTTGAGAAGGTGAAACTTAATATTATTTCAGTTAGGGAACATCATAATTACCAATGTGCTATTTGTTTTCAGTGTACTAAATGGATATTTCAAAATTACAGGTACAAGAGTTATCAAAAGGCTATAAATTGGTCCAAGGTGAAGAAGCCAATTTACTTAAGCAAATTAGGGGATAATTTTGCAGAATGGTCAGCAACTTGGGCAGGTTACCTTATAACAAAGGTAAGGGAAAAGGGGTAATTGGAAAAGACCTTAAAGGCATTGTGTCAAACCATAACCTAATATCTCCCTGTACACAACTGTTAGACCATGTCCTTAAGCACCTCAACCAAACATCTTTTGAACACCTCCAGGGCTGGTAACTCCAACACTACCCTGAGCAGTCTATTCCAGTGTCCACTGACCCTTTCAGTGAGGAAATTTTTCATAATATCCAATATAAACCTTCCCTACTGCAACTTCAGACCAAGAGATCTATGTTGGTTTATACAACATAGATCTTCAACCTTGTTTTGGCTTCTGGATATGCCTATTTGCTATTAGGCCTGTTAAAGCACTTTCTACATCTTGCACCACTAAGATAGCCTCACACCTTCCTGTCCCCAGCAGTGTTGCTTCTTGACTGGGCTTCACAAATGGTGTCAAAGCCACAAGTCTAGAAAGTTTGCTCTTGTCCAGAGACTCTTGTGTAGATGAGGGCACTGACAAATGCTTCTGAAAAGTATCTGAAATGCTTCTTAGTTTCTGAAAGATTTCTTTTATTTCTTTATAGATCCACAGTCCCAGCATAAAAAACAAACAAGCAAACAAACAAAAAAACCCCTAAGCCACCAACTTGTGTCTTTGTTCCTTTCCCTTTCACCTTTCCAACATAAGTGACCCACCAAAAATTTCACTTCTAAGTTAGCTGCATAAAGAAGTGAATTTAATCACGATAGCTCAGTAGCTATTTCCTTCTATTTCAGACAAAAGTTGAATGCCTTCACAGAATCATAGAATGGTTTGGGTTGGAAGGGACCTGAAAGATCATCTAGTTCCACCCCCGCTGTCACGGGCAGGGACACCTTTCACTCAACCAAGGCCCTGTTTGGTCTGGCCTTGACACCACCAGGGAAGGGACATCTACAATCTCCATTGGGGAGCCTGTACCAGTGTCTCACCACCCTCACTGTAAAGAATTTCTTCCTAATCTCCAGTCTAAATCTCTCTTCCACCTCAAAGCCATTGCCCCTCCTCCTGTCATGACAAACCCTTGTGAAAGTCCCTCCCCAGCTTTCTTGTAAGCCCACTTCATATTTCCTACTTCTTGTAAACTTTTAAGGGTAGCAGGGAGGGTGACTGCAACAGCAGACTCAGCCTCAAGGCTTTTTCTACAGCCAGTGGAAACTCACAGTGGTGTAGAAAACACTTCTGTGTGTAGAACATGTAAGTAATGCTTTTTGTGGTGTCAGAATTTAGTATATTCAATAGCAGCTGGCATCTCTGCTGCAAGTTTAAGTCTGATAATCCTTCTGTAGGAGGCAAGTGTCTGAAAATTATTTGATGGAACAGAATTTGTACTTGTCAACCAAAAGCAACCTGTTCATTGTTCAAGCATTTGCACTGCAGCAATGATACTGGAAACGATGTTTTTCTATAGGTGCGACATGATCTGGCCAGAAAAGTTTTTGATTGTTGCAGTATTATGATGAAGAATGACTATAAAGTGACAATTTATCTGCTTCCACACATCCTTGTTTATGTTTTGTTGGGATGCAGTCAAGAGGATCAACAAGAGGTGAGATGCATAACATAGTAGTGTTCTTCACGGCAGTGTTGAGGAACTGTTCTTCCTAAGAGCTGCTCAGCAGTGCAGAATGACTGTAGACTGACAGAAGATAAGTTGTAGAGGTGTTAAACCTCTTTTCCTATGTTACTAGTATAAAATTTCTTCCAAGACTTGAATATACTCACACAGGTTTGTGTGGAACTAGGTTTATGTGGATTTCCATCTATTCTTCAGCAGGGCCTACTATGAGATATTATGCAGTTAATTATGACTGCAGCAACATTAAGAATTAGAATGCTACAGAGAGGAAGTGAGTGCAGCACAAACAAGGAATAAATTGAACTTGTGTGCTTTCAAGAATTCAGACCCATAATTTTTCCTCTCCTTTGCATGTACTTATAAATTAAGTGGAAAAACTGTTTGGCTACCAGATTCATGCAGAGCAGAATTTCTAGGTTCCCTGTAGCAAAGGAGGGATGTGACACAAAAAAGTCATTCCCTCAGCTTGCTTTCAGTTAGCTTTAACAGAAGTGTAAGAGACTGGAGAATACTCCATTAATTTGAAATTTCACAATTAAGATACCTGTTTTTAAACAGTGTGGCTGTCTAGAGATGTGTGATGATTCTTCTTGTCTGAGCAAGTACAGCCACAGTAAGCATCTGTTCTCTGTGTTAACTCATTCTATTGACTAAAACAAACAGGAAGCAGATCTTTCAGCATGGTATTTACATAAATGTAAGTGAAAAATAGATCTGTGACTTAGTAGTCAGTAGATCATAGAATCCCAGAATTGTTTTGGTTGGGAAAGACTTCTGAGATTATTGAGTCCAACTTTCAACCTAACACCATTATGGCTGTTAAACCACGTCCCAGAGTGTGAGATCCACATGTTTCTTGAACTCCTCCAGGGATGGTGACACCACCACCTCCCTGGGCAGTCTGTTTCAGTGCCTGACCAGATAACCAGGTAACTTGACTCTTCTCAAGCTTTGAAGTATTGCATGCTTAGCAGAAGGGCAGCAGTGTTCGTTGTGTCTTGGAACCTATAAAGTCAATAATTGTGCTGGCTATTCCAAAGTCAAAAGTTTGCTTTGCAAAGGCTTCCTTCTCTATGGCATCTGCTGACAACAGCAGTTACTTAGAATCATAGAATCAACCAGGTTGGAAGAGACATCCAAGATCATCCAGTCCAACTTAGCACCCAGCCCTAGCCAGTCATCTAGACCATGGCACAAAGTGCCTCATCCAAGCTTTGCTTGAACACCTCCAGGGATGGTGACTCCACTATCTCGCTGGGCAGCCCATTCCAATGCCAATCACTCTCTCTGTGAAGAACTTCCTCCTAACATCCAGCCTATACCTACCCTGGCACAACTTGAGACTGTGTGCCCTTGTTCTGTTGCTGGTTGCCTGGGAGAAGAGCCCAACCCCCACCTGGCTACAACCTCCCTTCAGGTAGTTGTAGACAGCAGTGAGGTCACCCCTGAGCCTCCTCTTCTTCAGGCTGCACACCCCCAGCTCCCTCAGCCTCTCCTCACAGGGCTGTGCTCCAGGCCCCTCCCCAGCTTTGTTGCCCTTCTCTGGACATGTTCCAGCACCTCAACATCTCTCTTGAATTGAGGAGCCCAGAACTGGACGCAGCAGTCAAGGTGTGGCCTGACCAGTGCTGAGTACAGGGGCAGAATAACCTCCCTCGTCCTACTGGCCACACTGTTCCTGATACAGGCCAGGATGCCATTGGCTCTCTTGGCCACCTGGGCACACTGCTGGCTCATCTTCAGCCTAATATCTACCAGTACCCCCAGGTCCTTTTCTGCCTGGTCGCTCTCCAGCCACTCTGTCCCCACCCTGTAGTGCTGCCTGGGGTTGTTGTGACTTGGTTTGCTGTCTCTTCCCCTTAAGACTGTGGGAAAAACCGAACTTGCAAAGAAGTAAGAAATGATTAAAATGTACAACTAATTAAAATACCTAGTGTTTTAGTTTGGTTTGCATGTTAATTGCTGTTTTCTATGATTTCAATGCTTGTGTGGCACTTCTGTCTTTTATCTGGTTTGTGTAGGTTTATGTGGAGATTATGGCTGTTCTGAAACATGATGATAAGTCTACCAGGAGACTTGAAGACAGTGCATCTGATCTGAGTCAGCTGAGCACACAGACAGTGTTTTCCATGCTTGATCATCTAACTCAGTGGGCTAGACATAAGTTCCAAATACTTACTTCTGAGAAAAGCGCTAGTAAGTCTAGCAAAGACAGAGGTGATCTAAAAAGTGAGTGGTGCTTATTTTATATAAAGTGGCATTTATATTCTTCAAATAAGTATTTAAATTTGCTGCTTGAATTACAGCCATTTAAAATGCAGTATTTCTACAATACTCTTTATGATTTCTTACGAGTGTATTGGGATTTCCACTCTTCCCAGCCCAAATACCATTGGCATTCAAAACACTGGGAGAAGTTTAGACTGAAATAAAATGAAATGTTAATTTCTTGGTAGTTATCTAAAGGTTGAGTTTAACCTACTCTATCCCTCCTTGAAAGCTTCAGGAAGTTCACCAGATTGCTGTAAATGCATTATTGTTGACAGAAGGGAAAAAAGTGTTTTTTAATCACATTATCCCTCTAAGTTATGAAATGAATTTGCTGAATTTTGATGCATAATTTTTTGAAATGAAACCCCAATGGACAGACACTCTAAAATGTCTTTTTTTTTTCCTGTAGCATCAAGTGAGAACTATGGAGAATATCAAAATGTGACACGTTTTCTGGACCTCATCCCTCAGGATACATTAGCTGTGGCTTCCTTTCGCTCAAAGGCTTACACAAGGGCTGTGATGCACTTTGAATCCTTCATCACAGAGAAGAAACAAAATATTCAGGAGCATCTTGGATTTCTTCAGGTTCTGAATTCTTTTTTTGGGTTTGGTTTATTTTGAAATTAAAGTGGACTGTGATGGATGGAGCCTTCTTGGAAGAGTGGAAGAAGCAGCCCAGAAAAGCTGTAACTTTCTGTGAAAGCTTAATGTCAGGAAGTCCTAAAGTGTGGTTCTCTGTTTCAAAGATGTGTGACTATGAGCATGTTATATAGAAAATATCTTTTTCCTATCTTATACTTGTTTGTAATGTTCATTTTCATTTCTGTTTGGATCAAGAAATTGTATGCTGCTATGCATGAGCCAGATGGAGTAGCTGGGGTCAGTGCAATTCGGAAAGCAGAACCATCTCTCAAAGAGCAAATCCTTGAACATGAAAGCATTGGCTTGTTGAGAGATGCAACAGCCTGTTATGATAGAGCTATCCAACTAGAACCTGATCAGGTAAGTACAAGACAAATAATTTTTGATTTTTATATAGATATATGATTAAATTTTAAATCTATTGAACAAACATGAAATAAAGTCAAAAATATCTCATAGAATCATAGAATGGTCTAGGTTGGAAGTGACCTCAAAGCTCATCCAGTTCCAACCCCCTGCCATAGGCAGGGACACCTCTCACTGGAGCAGGTTGCTCAAGGCCTCATCCAACCTGGCTTTAAACACTTAAACACCTCCAGGGAGGAAGCAGCCACAGCCTCCCTGAGCAACCCATTCCAGTGTCTCACTACCCTCACTGTAAAGAACTTCCTCCTAGCATCTAGTCTAAATCTCCCCTCTTCCAGTTTAAACCCATTATCTCTCATCCTGTCATTACAAGACCTTGTAAATAGTCCCTCCCCAGCCTTCAGATACTGGAAGGCCACTACAAGGTTTCCTCAAATCCTTCTCTTCTACAGACTAAAGAGTCCCAGCTCTCATAGCCTATCCTCTTAGCACAGGTGCTGCAGCCCCCTGATCATCTTCATGGCCCTCCTCTGGACTCTCTCCAACAGTTCCATTTCCCTCTAGTGCTGAGGGCCCCAAAACTGTACACAGACCTGTACATCTCATCAGAATACAAAGTAAAATAGAAACATAAGAGTTTAGAGTAGCAGTTTCTGAATATTGGTACTGTTTTATGAACTGAAACAAATCTTTTATGTAGTTCACATTGTTATTTTTAGGCTTGGGTTAATTGTTGGATACTTGTATCCATTTTTTGCTAAGACAACTTGCTGATTAAAGTTTAGCCTTTGCTTTGGAAGGCCTGGAATTGGATTGTTCAATATCAGCCAGTACTGCTTCATGCCCAAAGAACCATTACAGCAAGTTAACAGTTTTTAGTCACAGTAATTCTGATGTATAATTTTTTATTGTTGACTTGCATGGAAAATAATAATAAGGACAATTAGAAATAGATAAAGGAGAACACTTATAATTACTTGTCTTCCACTCCCCCCCCCCCCTTTTTTTTTAATGGAACATTTAAGGTACTGTAAAGCTGAGCAGTACTGGAAAATTATGTTGCTTTTCCTGTGCCTAAGTGAACATCTGGTGATGTGATAGTAAATGCAGAAAGAAAGCTGAAGACAGGAACTACCTTTTCCATATCTGAAACACACTTCTAATGGAAATGGGTAAAAGTTTCCTAGGCTGGGGTATCCTTATGGCTTTTTGTGCTCCCTATAAAGTAGAAGTTATCTAGCACAGCTGATAACAGATACAGTAAATAAAATGTTTTGATAACCCTACTTGTTTCCCAGAGTATGGAAAACACTTGTATGAAGCGTGAAATTGCTTTGAATTTTGGGATAATTTTCTTCTTGGGACTTTTTTCTTCTTGTTAGTATTTATTTACATGAAATTTAATACACAGCTGGGCTGGTTTGAGGCTAATTGGAATATTTTACTGAGAGAAATTAAATCCTTAGCTGTGAGAAAGAAGAAGAAAAAAAATTCAGTGCTGAATATCCAGTTCACATGGATTTCCTCTGATTTCATCACAAGAGTAGTGAAAGTCTGCAGAAACCTGTTAGAGGCTGCTACACAGATCACTAACCTAGAACGAGTGATTGACAGACTAGTTAAAATCTTTGATGCTTTGCTTTATGCACAAGGTGAGGAATCCTTTAACCCTTGTGTTAGAACTCCAATTTGTGTACAAAGAAAAAGCTTTCTGTTTAGAGAGCTTCCTTTGCATTCCTTTTTTAACTTGATTTACTAATCTTTATCTGCATTTAACGATCTTTATCTTTACAAGAGACTACATGGAGACTGTGCTGGTTTGAGGCTAAGGGGAATATTTTACTGAGAGAAATGAAAGCCTTAGCTGTGAGAAGAAAGAAAAAAACAACAGTACCCTATGTGACCCATTCTTCTGCTGAGAAATGCAACTAGTCAAAATATAGATAAGACACTTCTCACACACTTCTCAGTTAGTTCTCACTTCTGGCTGTGCCCTCTCTCTTGTGGGTCTCTGTGGCTGCCTCTGCCTTAGCTCTAATCCAACCTAACCCTTTTTCCTCTAACCTCCTTGTCGTTTTTTCTGACATCTCACCTCAGATCTCCAGATTTATCACATGAGATATACGTGGGTTGATCTGGTTATTTCTGAAGGGAGGGAAAGAGGCAGGGGGAAGGGGGCTTGGGTAGAGAGCCCTCCTGGGGACTCTGATTTCTGGGAGGGGTAGTGTGTTTCTGTATTACTTTTAACTCCTATATACACAGATACAGAAGTTATATACATGCTTGTAAATTGTGCTAAGCTGTAAATATAGCTTCATTCCTTAACTTTCAGCTGGCTGAGTCTAGTCTGGGTGATTTTCTTAAGTGCAGGGGCTGAGTAACACCCAAACCATCACAACAGCTCTGGTAATTGTATCAATAAATGACTATCAGAATTATTTGTGGTAAGGTGCTTTTTGATAATTGATTTAAGTTCTTTGTTAAAAAGGCATTTTACATATTCACTTAGCTTATAGTCCAATTGGTTATGTCTTTTCTTACTACAAAAATCACCCAAATGGGCCTGTTCCTTCCTTCAGATTGTCATGAATTTCGTTCATCTATGTGTGGGGTTTTCTAATTTCTTTTGTTTTTTACTTTCCCTTCTCTTTCTAGATTATTCATTACCATGGTGTAGTGAAGTCTATGTTAGGCCTTGGTCAGTTATCTACTGTAATTACTCAGGTCAATGGAGTGCTTGCAAACAGGTACAGTAATCACCAAATGCAATGCTTATGAGTGATATGAAGCTCTTGTGTCTCACCTAAGTCTCAGTAGTCAATTTTGCACATTCTCAAGCATTTGAAGCTTATCATAGAATGATTTGGATTGGAAGGGACTTTAAAGATGATCTAGTTTCAACCCCCCTGTAATGGGCAGGGATATCTTCCACTAGACAAGGCTGCTTTAACAATGCTAAGCTAGAAGCTGTAACTTGATCCTGTATGACTCAGTTCTATACACCTCCTACAGCCTAGAACAGAAAATTGAGTGGGAGAGTAAATACTGCAACTCATTCTTTTGTAGCAGCATCTAACTTTAAATACCTAGGGACTAACTCCACATAGTCTGACATTTCAGCTGAAGCTCTTTCATGTTGTTGTTTTAAATCCCAGCAAACTCTTCTTAACATCAGCAGCTCTTCTCAGCTACTTAGGTTTGTAGTATAGGAACAAAACCCAGCTAAGCTTGTGAAATGCAAAGTTACACTTCAATTTTCCAAGTTACTTACTGCTCTGAAATGCCTTGAACTTCTTTTAACCACACACTTTGTTCCTCATCTCCAACATATGCCACTTTAGTTGGGGGCACTGAATTTCCCATGTAGAGCTTCTGTGTGCCATGAGGTTCTTCCAAATAAAACCTTGAGAATATTATCAGAGAATCACTAAATCACAGAATGCATTGGGTTGGAAGGGACCTTTAAAGGTCATCTAGTCCAGCTACTAATTTAACCATATAAAATTAACCCAGACATAACCAATTATGAGAAAAAGTTAAGACAGATAGAAATTACTTGTTAAAGACATGAAAAAGTTGCAGCATCATCTTCTCTACCCTTTCTACAACAGGCCACACAGTGTAGTTCATCATAGAATCATGGAATGGTTTAGGTTGGAAGGGACCTGAAAAATCTTGTAGCTCCACCTTGCACTAGACCAGGTTGCTCAAGGTCCTGTCCAATCTGACCTTGACCACCTCCAAGAAAGAGGCATCCACAGCCTCCCTCGGCAACCTGTTCCAATGTCTTGCCACACTCACCGTACAGCATTTCTTCCTAATATCCAGCTGCAAACCATTCCCTCTAGTTCTATCACTACAAGCCCTTTAAAAAGTCCCTCCCCAGCTTTGTTGTAGGCCCCTTTCAGGTACTGGAAGGTCTTCCCAGAGCCTTGTCTTCTCTGGGCTGAACAGCTCCAATGCTTTCAGCCTGTCTCCCTATTGGAGGTGTTCTGGCCCTTTGGTCATCTTTATAGGCTCCTCTGTACCTGCTCCAACACCTCAGTGCCCTTCTTGTGTTGGGGATCCCAGAACTGGATCCAGTACTCCAGATAGGGTCTCACGAGAGCAGAGTGGAAGGGCAGAATTCCCTCCCTCATCCTGCTGGTCACATCTCTTTTGACACTGCCCAGGACATGGTTGCCTTCTGGGCTGCAAGCACACTTTGCTGGTTTGTGTTGAGTTTTTCATCAGCTGACACCCATACACCCTTTTCCTCAAGCATATCCAATTAGCAATGTGAGGACAGAAAACTTTCAGTGCTTTGTGAATTATTTATTTCAAGACTTCCACTAGTGCTGGTGCTTTTTATCTGCACCATGTGCAGTGTCAGTGTGTGCTTTAATTGTTAAATAGAATCTTTCAGTCATTGTCTTGCATGTTACAGACCATATCTATTCTGTAACTGTATAAGATAAATGCATTGGAAGATGGCAGGTTTTGAAATGTACCCCAGAAGTTAAACACAGTTGGAAATTGAATTTGTGGAATGGTGGTGTACAGCTACTATTTGTTATCAATGCATATCCTTTGCTTTTATTGAGTTTTATTAGAAGCAAGCTTACCTTGCTTCTCTTCAAGTAAAAGGAGTTTTATATAAAGAATATTTTCTATTATCATCCAGAACTAACATATGAATTCAACACAATCTTGTATTGTCTTCATTTTCTTGTAATAGGTCTGAATGGATTTCTGAACTGAACACTTACAGGGTGGAAGCAGCATGGAAACTGTCAAGATGGGACTTACTGGAAAATTATTTGGCTTCAGGTAACTTAGCAGGATATCATGATATGAATAGTTTGTTGTATTTCTGAACAATTGGATGTTTTAATCATCTACTTCTACTGGTGGAAGGTTGATTCTGACAGTATATTTCTGTGAATGGATTTGATTGTAAACTGTATAGCCTTTGAGTAAGGGCAGAGTTCTTCTGGTTTTGTTTTGGGGGGTGGAATTCTGGACTTGTCCAGCATTTCTAAAATTCAGTTAATTAGCTCCACAAAAAACTTTTCAGTAGTATGTTAATACAAATCAGCAAGTTCAGATTAAACTACTTAAAAGAAGCAAAGTTTGAGAGGCCTTTTTTCTTTATCTTTTTCTTTTTCTTCTCACCAAAGATATGAAGTCCACTACTTGGAGTGTCAGACTAGGACACTTACTATTATCAGCCAAGAAGAAGAATGAAGCAGCCTTTTATGAAACACTCAAGGTTGTTCGAGCAGAGCAGATTGTACCCCTTTCAGCAGCAAGCTTTGAAAGAGGATCCTATCAGCGAGGATATGAGCACATTATCAGGTTTCTGATTTTCCTGTCACTATTTCCAAACAAAGAAGTTACATAATCAAGTATGCAGCAGCAAGAATTTTCCACTCCCACAATAAATGGTACTGATGCCATTAATTGGGAGTATATATTTATCTGCCATGAAAAATAGTCACAATAAAATTGAGTACAGTCATTCAAAATCAACAAGCAAGCTCGTTTAAGCTCCATTAACTTAAGAGCATTGCTTTGAATCTGCATGGTGGCCTAACCCTGCCAATGGTGGGGGGTTGGAACTAGATGATCTTAAAGGTGTCTTTGAACACAAATCATTCTATGAATCTAAATGTATTCCCTTAGGTTATGACCAAAGAAGAGTAAGACCTGAAACCCTAATCTCTTTTTTTGAGTAAACTTTTTGATTTGGCTGTGGTAGAGCAAAAAGCTCCTAGCCTCTTTTTAATGAAAAAGGCTCCCAGGTGAAATCCATATCTCTTAATTACTTCTTAATTCTATGTTTGGGCTAGTAATTTTTGCAATGTTATTTTATTTGGGAAAGATTTAGGTTGGGCTTCATGGTAGTAGAGATCACCTTCACATCCCTCTACTCACAGCATCCATCTTTTCAGACCTCCCATCTTGTTATTGCCTCCATGTTGGTGCAAGCCAGCCTTGATTTAGAATCATAGAATATTTTGAGTTGGAAGGACCTTTAAAGGTCTAGTTCAAACTCCTTGAATGAGCAGGGACATCTTCACCTAGAGCAGGTTGCTCAGAGCCCCGTCCAACCTGACTTGGGATGGTTCCATGGTAGATGCCCCATCTCTAGAAACATTTTGAAAGGAGGGCCATGAAGATGATGTTATGAGGGATGAACACAAGCATAAACTTCTTTCTGTTTGATTGTAAATCACAGAAGGGAGGTAGGTTATAGACTAGATGAGCTTTTAAAGGTCAACTTCCAGTCTTGAACATGCTACATGCTATGTCCCTGCTTTGTTTCCCTGTAATGAAGATGACTTCTCTCCTGTGCTTAGACAGCTGTTTCACAAAGCAACTTAGCTAATGCCTCTTTTCAACAGAAAAATACTCATTTGTGGTTAGACTCAATGATCTTTAAAGGTGTTTTCCAACCTAAATGATTCTCTGAGTTTTAAGCATTGAGAAAGAGAACAGTTTGGTTTAGTTGTTGTTAGAAGCTCTTGAAGTCCCCGTTTCTCTGTCAGAGACACTGCACTTTAGACTGCCAATGAGATTGTGGGTATTTATAAGCTCTCAGCTTTGCAGTGACAACTAATAACAATGGTATTTTGAAATAAATGGAATAACTTCTTTCAGAGAGAAGGTGTTTAAGTAGCAGACTGCATCTAAAATGCCTTTTTAAAAACTCTGGCTAAAAGGAATGGATCAAAGTAGTCTAGACACAGCCTTTTCAACTGATCTTCATTGTCTCTGTTCAGCAGCTTGGCAAAGGAGTAATGAGAAAATAATTGAACAGTTTTGCAAGACCTTGATTTTGTGTCTGGTTTTGCTGCATTCCTACTGTTTGAAATTACTTTCCTGGTCACCTTTTGGAAAGAAAAAAGCAAAAGCTATCTCAAATTTGCATGTACCTCAAACAGCAACCCATTTTCAACAATATATTGCTTTTATTTTGCTGACACAGGTTGCACATGCTTTGTGAGTTGGAACATAGTATTGGACCAATGTTTCAGCAACCAGATGGTCACCATGGTAAAGATTCCCTGAACTGGTGTGCTCGTATTGAAATGACCCAAAACTCTTACAGAGCAAAAGAACCCATTTTAGCACTGAGAAGGGCTTTGCTTAGTCTCAATAAAAGGTGAGAACATGACTACATCTTGTCTGCCTGTATTGTATTTTCAGTAATACTCTGATTTTTCCATATGCATGTGAGAAGAGGGAAGATAAGAGAATTCTGTGGAAATTTATATTGTAAATAAAATTGGTCCTCTCAAACATGTATCTTCAAAACAGAAAGGAAGAGGAGTGTTTACAGGAGAGATAAGGCAGAAAGACAGGGGGCAAGACTAATTGTTTCTAGGCCTAACTGGTAGAATGGTGAAATGGATATATTGCAAATAATTCTAAGTGGTTGCTACATAATATATAGGTTATTGAGAAATTGTATTTGCTTTTGATACTACCTCAGATTGTAAAGCAGCTTTCTTGACTGATGTTCTTCATTTTCTGCAAAATCTCTCTGCAGCCAGGATTACAGTGAGCTTGTTGGTCAGTGCTGGCTCCAGAGTGCTAGAGTTGCAAGAAAAGCTGGTCATCACCAGACTGCATATAATGCTCTTCTGAATGCTGGAGAATCTACCCTCTCAGAGCTTTACATAGAAAGAGCAAAATGGCTCTGGTCCAAGGTAAAGGAAATTAAAATGTAACTTATTTACTTACATGCCAGAAAGTAACCTTTCTGTTTCTAAAAGGAGGGGAGAAAAAAAGGCATGCAGCCAGTATATGTAAAACAAAACTGGGACTATCAACACGTGCTGATTGCAGTTGAGCTGTGGGAAGTTTTACCTCCAACTGCTAGACAGCCCTTTTCAGCATCCATTGACTTGTCTGGCAGCTATGTATAGAACTGGTGGATTACTTGCCCCTGTCAAAGCAAGCCAAGCAAACTTAAATTACATTAATAGCAGATCTTTCCTTAATTTCTATATTTTTAACTAATAGAGGTGGGCAGCAAACATGAGAGGAGTTACTGTGGTAAACATAAAGGAACAGCAATGCCAAGTAGTAAAGGGAACGGAAGAGTCAGCTGGATATTACTGATTTCAGATACTGCAGCCAGAATGCTGTGAAGACATTCAGGGACACAGCTTTGCCCTTAATTGCAGCTGTGAGATGGAAATTTTAAATCTCTCTTATTTAAAGCACATAAAATGTTTTCTTTATTCCCTTAGGGTGAGGTCCATCAAGCACTGATTGTTCTCCAGAAAGGAGTTGAGTTATGTTTCTCTGAAAATAAAGCACCATGCAGTAGCAAAAGTCAACTCATCCATGGTCAGGCAATGCTGCTAGTGGGCAGATTTATGGAAGAGACTGCTAACTTTGAAAGCAATGCAGTTATGAAAAAGTATAAGGTAATTTGATACACTGGTGTTGAAATAAATACTAAGAACAATAATAATAGATACTTCAAAGCTATTCTTATGCTGCTGATGTTAACTAAGGATAATGTCAATGAAATAAAATAGTGTAACATTGTGGAGATGGGAAGTTCTTCTTGTAAAAATGTAATTGTCTGCATTAGGTTTAATATAACACACAAATAGAGGAAATCCACAGTTCCCAGCAATGAGAGCTAAGATAATATAACTCTTAACATAAAAACCAACTTACAGGTCCATGGCTTTTTTCTAATGCATGCACTAATTAAAATTCCTTACTGAAAGGTGGGTTACTCAAAATAGGTAGTGAAATAACTTGGTGACACATTGTGCTGCTCTTCAGCATTCCTTCTTTCTCTGGTAGTGACTGAAGCTTTAAACATGCTCACAAGAACTAGAAGAACTGCAGATCTTTATGCTTCCTTAAAAGTAATATGTCTCCTATTGATGTTTTGGCATTTGACTGGGTTAATACTTACTTCTGTCTTACTAATTAAAATGCTTCTGTATCAGTCAGAGAAAAATCTCATTTGTATGTGACATCAAATCAGGATTGAAATGACAGAAACTAATGACATTTCTGTGGACTATATTACGATACTAATGCTCACAATTCTCTACTGTCTAAATCCTGGTGCTGGGAACAAGCCAGTGCTGTTAGAGAATGGATATGCCATTTGAAAAGGTATTTCTTGATGTATGTCATATAATCTCTCGTTTTTCATCTAAGCATTGTGATTTGGAAGGAAGTTAGAAAGGTGAAAAACAGAATCATTTATGTCAGAAAGGACCTTTGAGATCTTGGAGTCCATCAGTCAGCATCCTACTATTTCACATTCAAGAAACTAAAAGAAACCCATTATGGAGTTTAATCAATAGGATCAGGGACTTGATTATCATTTTTTTTAATGTAGTTCTAATATTTCCTAATAGGGCAATCTGTTATCATCTTGTTTTAAATAATCTTGCTGTCTCCAAATCCAAAAGATACTTCAGGAACAGTCTTACGGCTTGCACAGGAATTTATCACAATCAGAAAAAAATTACAATCTTTTGGGCTAAAGGCACAAAACCTTTTTGCACATACTTTACTTAAAGCTAAGTAATAAAGCATTCTTGTTAATTGAGATTATTTTTTTTTGTTTCATTTTCAGTTGAGCATCCTTTCAAAAGTAATTATCTGTTTAATGTCGTTGCAGGATGTGACAATTTTCTTACCAGAATGGGAAGATGGACATTTTTATCTTGCTAAATACTATGATAAATTAATGCCAATGGTAACTGACAACAAGATGGAAAAACAAGGAGATCTGATTAGATACATAGTTCATCATTTTGGAAGGTTAGACCCTAGAGGGCACTGTGCTCAGTTTCTACAGAAGAACGAGTATTACATTGTGGAGAAGAAAAAAAAAATCTAGGAATATATTGTCTTTCAACAATTCAGACTGAAAGTTTTATGCAATATTGCAAAATGATACTGCATGCTTCCTTTTTGTTTTCATACGTAACTAATTTTGCTTCTGACAAAACAATTCATAGACTCATAGAATCAACCAGTTCATCCAGTCCAATCTAGCACCCAACCCTGGCCAGTCAACCAGACCATGGCACTAAGTGCCTCATCCAAGCTTTGCTTCAACACCTCCAAGGACAGTGACTCCACCACCTCCCTGGGCAGCCCATTCCAATGCCAATCACTCTCTCTGCCAACAACTTCCTCCTAACATCCAGCCTAGACCTCCCCTGGCACAACTTCAGACTGTGTCCTCTTGTTCTATTGCTGGTTGTCTGAGAGAAGAGACCAACCCCCACCTGGCTACAAGTCCCTTCAGGTAGTAGTAGACAGCAATGAGGTCTGCCCTGAGCCTCCTCTTCTCCAGGCTAAACATCCCCAGCTCCCTCAGCCTCTCCTCATAAGGTTTGTGTTCCAGGCCCTTCACCAGCTTTGTCGCCCTTCTCTGGACATGTTCCAGCACCTCAACATCTCTCTTGAATTGAGAAGCCCAGAACTGGACACAGTACTCAAGGTGTGGCCTGACCAGTGCTGAGTACAGGGGCAGAATAACCTCCCTTGTCCTGCTGGCCACACTGTTCCTGATGCAGGCCAGGATGCCATTGGCTCTCTTGGCCACCTGGACATACTGCTGGCTCATCTTCAGCCTACTATCTATCAGTACCCCCAGGTCCCTTTCCTCCTGGCTGTTCTCCAGCCACTCAGTCCCCAGCCTGTAGTGCTGCTTGGGGTTGTTGCAAGAAAAAAATTCTAGGAATATATTGTCTTTCAACAATTCAGACTGAAAGTTTTATGCAATATTGCAAAATAATACTGCATGCTTCCTTTTTATTTTCATACATAACTAATTTTGCTTCTGACAAAACAATTGTCTGCCTTTTTAGCTATTTCACCTGCAGTTTTGATTAATAAAACCAAAGCCTGTGTATATTAGTAAGCTTTTAGTTGTTGTTCAAATTTCTAAAAGCCAAAATGGAATGTGAAACAAGGATGTAAAATTTGTATTGCTTCTAATATATACCAATAACATGTTGTGTTTTAAACGTGTAATCACAGGTCTCTGCAGTATGGAAACCAATTCATCTATCAGTCAATGCCAAGAATGCTATCTCTATGGCTGGACTTTGGAGCAAAAGCATACGAATGTGATAAAGGTAGAACCTTTTTTCCCAGGGCATACTTCTTCCATTTTACTTTTGAACATACAACTGAAAAAGTAGTGGAGTATATTTACTGTTCTTTTGTCAGACTTAGTGCCTGAAATGAAGTGCTACTATTCTCTTCAATTACAGGATGTTAATGTGCAGAAAAACATTAATTACTTGAATGTAACCCTCCAGAATATTTTATAAACACATGATGATGTAGTATTGTTCCTCAGATATCTTGATTAACAGATTTAGGAGGAATTCTTGCATAGAATCATAGAATCAACCAGGTTGGAAGAGACCTCCAACATCATCCAGTCCAACCTAGCACCCAGCCCTAGCCAGTCAACTAGACCATGGCACTGAGTGCCTCATCCAGTCATTTCTTGAACACCTCCAGGGACGGTGACTCCTCCACCTCCCTGGGCAGCCCATTGCAATGCCAATCACTCTCTCTGGAAAGAACTTACTCCTAACATCCAGCCTATACTTTCCCTGGCACAACTTGAGACTGTGTCCCCTTGTTCTGTTGCTGGTTGCCTGGCAGAAGAGACCAACCCCATCTGGCTACAACCTCCCTTCAGGTAGTTGTAGACAGCAATGAGGTCACCCCTGAGCCTTCCTCCAGGTAGCACACCCCCAGCTCTCTCAGTCTCTCCTCATAGGGTTTGTGTTCCAGGCCCTTCACCAGCTTTGTTGCCCTTCTCTGGACACCTTCCAGCACCAACATCTCTCTTGAATTGAGGGGCCCAGAACTGGACACAGTACTCAAGGTGTCACCCATCATCTCTTCAAAGCTGGCTCACAAGTGATACTTTTGGATACCCTTGCTAATGTAGTGTTAGGCTTTTGGCACTTTTTTTTCTGTTAGCCTCGGTTCCAATTGTTGAGGGAATTTTGCTGAAATGTAAATGGGGGGAGATGGAAGGGAAATATGTTGTAGGCAGCATCAAGGCATGTGAAACTACTACCGTAGGTGCATTTTGAGCAGGAGAATTCTGTACAAATGAAAATTGCAAACATTGCCTGCCAGTTTGGAGTGGAGCAGCTAGTTGTGGCTCCTTGATCTTGACCTGCTTCTATACATGAGTCAACTGAATTTAGCTTTCAGGTACACCAAGTGCTGCTGTCTGTGTTGTTGACATGCTACTCATGCTGTGTCCTCAGGCAGGGGGGAAGATAGGAGCAGCTGTGCTAATTTCATCCTTTGTAAAGGCTGTCTTAACTTCCTCTCCACTAAAGACCATGAGAATCCTTTTACCAGTGAAACAGAAGGAGGGGTTTGGGTTTGTTCCATGCCATTGCATCACTTTAGAGAAGCAGTAGATACTTCATTTTAAGAGTGTAAGGAGAGCTCTTCTAGCATTGTTTGTTCCATGTTCCTGTTGTCTGTACTTGTTTATTTCCTGTTCTTCTGGTTAGATAAATATCATAAAAATGAAGTAATTGTATGCTATGTTTAAAAAACCCTCAATGTAGGAACTTTTTGAGTCATTTTGGCTTATGAAAGTTACCAACAAAACACGTTTCTTGTAGGCTTGATTTACATGACTACTTTCTGCTGGTGGGGAAAGGACTATGTCTTGTCCTCTTCTGTTTTTCAGCTGGTCGTTCAGAGCGTGTGCAAATGAAAAATGATTTAGCTAAAATAAACAAGGTGATTACAGAGCACACAAATCACCTGGCACCTTATCAGTTCCTGACCGCTTTCTCTCAGTTAATCTCCCGAATTTGCCATTCTCACGATGAAGTCTTCACAGTTCTGATGCTGATTGTTGCTAAAGTGTTCTTAGCCTATCCACAGCAAGCGATGTGGATGATGACTGCTGTGTCCAAGGTACCTTGATAATTATAGCTCCAGCTTTATTAAGATCATACAATTGTTTGGAGGGTTTTAGGATTCATAGAATCAACCAGGTTGGAAGAGACCTCCAAGATCATTCAGTCCAGCCTAGCACCCAGCCCTATCCAGTCAAATAGACCATGGCACTAAGTGCCTCATCCAGTCTCCTCTTGAACACCTCCAAGGACGGTGCCTCCACCACCTCCCTGGGCAGCCCATTCCAATGCCAATCACTCTCTCTGTGAAGAACTTCCTCCTAACATCCAGCCTATACCTACCCTGGCACAACTTGAGACTGTGTCCCCTTGTTCTATTGCTGGTTGCCTGGGAGAAGAGGCCAACCCCCACCTGGTGACAATGTCCCTTCAGGTAGTTGTAGACAGCAATGAGGTCTCCCCTGAGCCTTCTCCAGGCTAAACAACCCCAGCTCCCTCAGCCTCTCCTCATAGGGTTTGTAGTCCAGCACCTTCACCAGCTTTGTTGCCTTTCTCTGGACATGCTCCAGCACCTCAACATCTTTCTTGAATTGAGGGGCCCAGAACTGGACACAGTACTCAAGGTGTAGCCTGACCAGTGCTGAGTACAGGGGCAGAATAACATCCCTTGTCCTGCTGGCCACACTGTTCCTGATGCAGGCCAGGATGCCATTGGCTCTCTTGGCCACCTGGGCACACTGCTGGCTCATCTTCAGCTTACTATCAGTACCCCCAGGTCCCTTTCCTCCTGGCTGCTCTCCAGCCACTCTGTCCCCAGCCTGTAGCACTGCTTGAGGTTGTTATGGCCAAAGTGCAGTACCCTGCACTTGGCCTTGTTAGATCTCATCCCATTGGCCTCTGCCCACCCATCCAGCCTGTCCAGGTCCCTCTGCAGGGCTCTCCTACCTTCCAACAGATCAACACCTGCTCCCAGCTTGGTGTCATCTGCAAACCTACTGATGCAGGATTATTTCATTGGTTTGATTGTTTAATTTAATTAATTGTTTAATTAACTTTTTCCTCTTTCTTTTCAGTCCTCTTACCCTATGCGTGTCAGTAGATGTAAAGAGATTCTAAACAAAGCTATTCACATGAAAGAATCTTTGGGAAAATTTGTTGGAGATGCAGCACGCCTTACAGATAAGCTTCTGGAACTGTGCAACAAACCGGTACTTCAAACAATAAACACATGACTGCATGTGGTAGGGTTAGGGAAAAAGCTTATACAAAAGCTTCTGATAGCATTTGTTACACATTAACTTACTACAGTTTAACAGAAACCACACTAACTTGTCAAAGAGTTGGAGGTTTTACTTGATAAAAATGTTGGAAGTGTAGACTATTTCGAGCACATGTGAAAAACTCCAGTACCTTTCACAGTGTGTGGGCTTTGCATCATTCTGTGCTTTCATGGCTGATTCTTTCCCAGTGACTTCCAGAGAGCTTTACTATAAAAATAGGCTGGTTATGTTTTCATGAAGAAATGATAATAAAGGGAAAACTGTCTTCTTTTGTGATTCTGTATTTACATGCAGAGTGAAAAATGCCCATCCCATGAAGACCAGCTGTATTTACTTTTGACAACTCCCATTTCATTTGAAATGTCATTTGCCATTTTTCTAATTGCCTTAAGCATTTACTATTCTGTTTGTTAGTTGGAACTAAATGATCTTCAAGGTCCCTTCCAACATAAATCATTCTATGACTCTATATATCTATGACATGAAATAGGGGTAATATTTCACTGTGTGAAGTGCTTATTAACTTTTGAACAATATTCTTTTTTCAAGGTTGATGGAAACAGCTCAACATTAAACATGAATATTCATTTCAAAACACTGAAGAGATTAGTAGAAGACCACACATTTAGTCAAATTCTCATTCCTTTACAATCAGTGATGATACCAACTCTTCCTTCAGTTCCTGGTGCACATGCTAACCATGACCCTTTTCCTGGCTGCTGGGCCTACATTGCAGGCTTTGATGATACGGTAAGCCTCTAGCTAGCACCTCGTTAGAAGCTTCTTGTTGCACAAATACAGCTGCAAATATAGTTTAGCTTCCTAGAAATAGAGGAGTGAGTAGGGAACTTCATAACTGTGGTTGCAAAATCTGAGTGGCTTCTGTCCTCTCAACCCAAACCCAGCGTCTTGCTACTTCCAGTTAATCACAGCATCATTAAGGTTGAGATCACAGAGTGCAAACGTAACCCAGCTACCATGACCACTAAATTATTGTGGTCTGCACATTTCCTGAACACCTTCAGGGATGGCAACTCCACCACCTCCCTGGACAGCCTGTTCCAATACCTCACCACTCTTTCAGTAAATAAAATTTTCCTAACACCCAATCTAAACCTTCCCTGGCACAACTGAAGCCCATTTCCTCTCATCCTGTCACTAGTTACTTGGGAGAAGAAACCAGTACCTCACTACAACCTCCTTTCAAGTAGTTGTAGAGAGCAATAAGATCTCCCCTTAGCCTTCTCTTCTCCAGACTAATCAACCCCAGCTCCCTCTTCCTCCTCTTTTATGATATGTCCTCCAAACCTCTCACTACCCTCATTGATCTTCTCTGGACACACTCCAGAAAACCAATATCTTTCCTATACTGTGTTAATGTACTGTAGTCCAGAGAATAAGTGCTGACATGACTGGCTGCAGTGGTTCATTACAGTGAGATGCTTCATTTTCTGTGATCTGATACAGGTGTTAATAAAGAATTTATTGGTTTCCTTAGGTAGAAATCCTTGCTTCACTTCAGAAGCCAAAAAAGATCACCTTAAAGGGTTCAGATGGGAAATCTTACATTATGATGTGTAAGCCAAAAGATGACCTAAGAAAAGACTGTCGGCTCATGGAATTCAACTCCCTCATTAATAAGGTTTGATGAATTAAGACAATCAGATGTGTTACACTTACTGACCAGAACAAAATAATGAGCTATCTAACAAATAGAACAAACTTGCCTTGAGATGAAGCTTCCAGGAGGATGAAAAAGAAACCTTTTATTAAATAAAAGAAACCTTTTATTTCACTGAAAATCAATAGCTATTGATAATGTATAATGGACTTGTGAAAACAGTAACAAAATACAACATTTTGCCAAAACAATTGCTTATTCCAGCAAAAATACATAGGAAAGGTGATTTACAGTAAACAAACAGCTGCAATCTTTGTGCTTCCTATTTCTTATGCAGAATTTTCTAATATTTTAAATGAGAAATATGTACATTCATCTTTTTACACTAAAAGTTTTGCTATACTTCTCGTTTCAGATGTGTTTTTTTGCTTCTCAGCAATACGTTAATGTACCTTGTTGACTGAGGTTAAAGTTAATGCTAGGATCTGTGAAACACTGTAACACTTAGTTCAAATGGTGCCTTGAAGGGATTTAAGCCATGTATGTGTTCTGCAGTTTCACTCTTTCAGTGCAAAAATTTTCTTTAATTTACAGATGACTTTTTTGCTAACGTTTGCAGACAGCAAAGCTGTCTTAGTTTCTAGACTGTGTGATTGGAAACCAGACAGAGCTAGAATGGTTTGTGTTGTTGTGTGATGGTTTGGGTGTTCCCTGCCCCCCACACACTTTGGAAAATCAACCAGACTAGACCCAGCTGCTCTGGAAATTGAATGAAGCTTTATTTTTACAGCTTAGCACAATATACAAGCAGGTATTTACAATATTGACAGAAATACACAAGTCAAAAAGTAATACAGAAACACAACAGCCCTCTCAGAAACCTGAGTCTCTAGGAGGGGCTTTCAACCACCCTTCCTCCCACCCCTCTACCTTACCCAAGAATTTGTCTTATGCTCAAGGTAGATTAGAGGGTCAGCCAGGGAGGGTAGGAAGCAGATGGATTAGTCACACAGATGTCAGGTTATGTAAAAGAGAGAAGTTCAGCCCCAGAGTGACAGAGAGTGACTCTCTTTTCTGTGTTTATGTTTTTGTTCTTACACATCTCAGCAAGCCTGAAGTAGACATCACCACTGTTTCCTTTTCACAGCCTGTAATCTAATTCTTCTCACCAAAACATTGTAGCTAGGCTCAAACTAGCACATGTTGATACATTTTGAATCTCATTTTTCTTTTGTGACTAGTGCTTAAGAAAAGATGCAGAGTCCCGTAGGCGGGAGCTCCACATTCGAACCTACGCAGTTATTCCCTTAAATGATGAGTGTGGCATAATAGAATGGGTGAACAACACTGCTGGCTTAAGAAATATACTGATAAAACTTTATAAGGAGAAAGGTAAGAAGCATATCTGTTTATTTTTAAATTGTTTCTACAGTAATTAATAAATGAGACAAACAGCAGAGATCAAACACAATTCTGGGAATCACAGCCACATGTATTTTTACTGTTTGCAATACATTGCTATTGATATGGTAGACACTTAGCCTTAAATGGAGGAGATCTGGTGCCTCCATAAACACATTCCTTACAAGAACTGATAGCAAAAACCCCATTCCTTACAAGAACTGATAACATAACCATCTTAACACATTCTTTATGTGATGATGTAACTGAGTTCAGCAGCTGTGTCAGCAGCACAGAGTAACAGAAAAGATTGTGGACTTTTCCTTTTAGATTTGATTGTTGTTTTAATTTCTGTTACAAGATCATTTATAATTGAATCAAGGTTGAGAGCAGAACAACATTCCAGTGAAAACATCAGATTTCTTTTTAATTTCTTGGTAACAAAGCAGCTTTCTGGCCAGTGTAATAAAACTTGGGAGTGAATTTCTCATGTTATCTCTAAGTATGCAGATGTCTGGGAGTTTATTAACTCCAAACATCTCAGCTGAATATAACAAAAGGCTTTGTGAAGGTGAGGAGTTTTTGCATACATATTTTCCCTCATTCCACCATATGGCAAGTAGTAAAAGTGGTAGTTTGTTTGCCAGGCCTTAAAGATCATCTAGTTCCCACTACTCCCCTGCCATGGGCAGGGACATTTCCTACTAGACCTGGTTGCTCAAGGCCCCATCCAATTTGGCTTTGAACACTTCCAGGCTTGGAGCCTCCTTAGCTTCTGTGTGAAACTGTTACAGTCCCTCAAGAAAAGCCTGGATGAGGCACTTAGTGCCATGTTCTAGTTGATTGGATAGAGCTGGGTGATGGGTTGGACTGGATGATCACAGAGGTCTCTTCCAACCTGGTTGATTGTATGATCAGCCTCATGGAGAAGAATTTCTTCCTAATGTCTAATATAAATCCAGCTTCTTCCAGTTTGAAGCCATTACACCTCATCCTGCCTTTTATTTGCTCTCTAGAACCCCATCAGAAGCATATTCTATGGGTTATTTTCTGTTTGTTCATTTATTTCAGTTTGATGGAGATGCATGTCTTCTCTAAGAAAACTTAATTGGAATACTATGTCTAAGGTTTTAGATCTGGGATTTTTTGGGGGGTAATTAAGGAGGTCTGTTACAGGTATCTATATGACTGGAAAAGAACTACGTCAGCACATGCTTCCTAAGTCAGCACCTTTGCCTGAAAAGCTGAAAATGTTCAAAGAAGTCCTTCTACCTCGTCATCCTCCTCTCTTTCATGAATGGTTTCTTAGAACATTTCCTGACCCCACTTCATGGTGAGTGACTGGGATTGGGTTAGCTCAAGAACATCTGCTTTGTGTATTTCACTCAACATTAATGTTTCTACTGAATTGCTGGTGGAGCACCTGGGTAAAATGACTCTTTGTTCACCAGTATGGTTAGATGGTCACAGAATGGTTTGGGTTGGAAGAGGCCTTAAAGATCATCTAGTTCCCACTCCCCTGCCATGCGGAGGGACATCTCCTACTAGATCTGGTTGCTCAAGGCCCCATCCAATTTGGCTTTGAACACTTCCAGGCTTGGAGCCTCCTCAGCTTCTCTGTGAAACCTGTTACAGTCCCTCAAGAAAAGCCTGGATGAGGCACTTATTGACATGGTCTAGTTGATTGGATAGGGCTGGGTGCTAGGTTGGACTGGATAATCTTGGAGGTTTCTTCCAACCTGGTTGATTCTTTCCGCTTTATTTCCGTGACTTACATGCTTTCTTAGAAGAGGCATGCACAACTAAAATTGGTTACATGTGGAGAGTACAGGGTTACATGTGAGGCATACAGAGGGTGATAAGCAATAACATTCTGAGGGGTCAGCCCTTGGGCTGGCTAACTCTGCCCACTGCAGCTGCATGTGGGGTACTCACTGTTTACAGTTTGGGCCCGAGACGGGCCCAAGGAGACTTCACAGCACAGGTTGTTCGTGTTTATCATTTCATGCCCTGTTAGCAAAAATCTCTCCACACTGAATCAAGGCAGATAACCCAAGGAAGTGACTTAGACATCTGATTCTTATTTCTGCAGGTACAACAGCAGGTCAGCCTATTGTCGTTCTGTGGCAGTTATGTCAATGGTGGGTTACATACTTGGTCTAGGAGACCGTCATGGTGAAAACATTCTGTTTGATTCTCTCACTGGAGAATGTGTGCATGTGGATTTCAACTGCCTTTTCAATAAGGTGAGAAATGCCACTTGTTGAACTTGCTCTTTATTTTATATACATGGAAGTTATAAATTTCTACTGCCTTGGTTTATTATTTGATTTTTTTTCATGTTTTAATTACTCTTTTAAAACTTTTGACATGTCTGTTGTGTTATCCTCTCTCAGTTTCTAATTCATATCCAACACACAGCCTGGGATGCATCAGGAGTATGTGTTTGTCCTCTGTATTCCATTACTTAAAGCCACCTCTTTGATTTAAGCAATGTTGAATGAACTCAAGTGGATACATCTAAAATAGCCCAAATTTTAGAGTGTTTGTTTTGTGATTTATTTTTTCCCCTTCTCTCCACTACCACCCTCCAGAAAGAGCTGTAACTGTTATATTTAGAATTCTGCTGCTGTGAAGTTTCTTTGTTTTCCTCCCACAAATTTAGCACAGAAATCCCAATGGGTTTGTAAAAAGAAACTGCAAAACTTGGGGGGGGTGTTAAATTTTGGTGTTTCTGCTGAAAGATGTTCTTTTTAACTCAGATAAATGCGGTAGAGATATTGATAATTTATTTCTACTATATAGGAAGTTTAAGTTGCCCTATATAGCCATTCATTTGCCAGGATGGAGTACACAGGCTCTTCTCACTTGCTCCCTGGGATAGGACAAGGAGCAATGGGTGTAAGCTGCAGCACAAGAGGTTCTGCCTCAACACAAGGGGGAACTTCTTTACTGTGAGGATCACAGAGCACTGGCACAGGCTCCCCAGAGAGGTTGTGCAGTCTCCTTCTCTGGAGACTTTCAAGGCCTGTCTGGATGTGTTCCTCTGTGATCCATGTTAGATAGTATTGTCCTGCTCTGGCAGGGGGGTTGGACTCGATGTCTCCTTGGGTCCCTTCCAACCCCTAACATCCTCTGAGCCTGTAATTTACAAACAAGCAAAAAAGAATGGGTTTTAAGGTTACATGGATACTATAAAAGAAACACTAGCATTTTGCTTGAGACTATGTAGCAGCTATATTTAGAATAACATTTTATACCCAGTACTAGTGCATTAAAGCAGGGAAAAAGAGGTTATTTGGACACTGGTATCCTTTATGCACTGAAATTTCCCATGAAATGCTACAAGAGGCTATATGATCTGGGCAACTATCTCCTGTCAGCTTGGAAACTGCCCCTGACAAAATGAGGGGTAAACTCTAAAACCAGTGTAGTTGTTCCCCTTTATTTAAAACATTAAGGGCATACTACTCTTTTTTTTTCCATTCATGTAAAGGGAGAAACCTTTGAAGTTCCAGAAATTGTACCTTTCCGTCTCACTCACAACATGGTTAATGGGATGGGTCCAATGGGAACAGAAGGTCTCTTCCGGAGAGCTTGCGAAGTCACAATGCGGCTTATGCGTGATCAGAGGGAGCCTCTCATGAGGTATGGCAATTGCTTGTGCCACAAACTCACAAAAAGCTGCCTACAGGCTGAACATCTGAGACAGAAACTGCAGGTGAACGTGCCAATTCCAGCATCTGCCTGTTATGCAGCTCAGTTTTACTATGGTCTGCTGTTAAATACAAACCAATAGAATTCCTGTGAGTACTGTGTTCAGGTCTGGGCACCACAGTACAGGAAAGACATTGAGGGGTCCTGGAAGGTTTCCTGAGAAGAGCAATGAGGCTGGTGAGAGGTTTGAAGGGCATGGCATACAAGATGCAACTGAGGGAGCTAGGGTTGATTAGTCTGGAGATGAGAAAGCTAAGGGGAAATCTTATTGCTCACTACAACTGCTTGAAAGGAGGTTGTAGTGAGGCTGGTATTGGTCTCTAGTCCATGTGTTGCTTGTTGGACTAGTTGCTCATCTTTCTTTCCAAGATTCTAATTTGCAGTAGTTCACATGTATGGAATTGTATCTGTTGCTTAGGTTTTGTGATGGTTTGGGTGTTCCCTGCCCCCCGACACTTTGGAAATCACCCAGACTAGACTCAGCCAGCTCTGGAAATTGAATGAAGCTTGTATTTACAGCTTAGCACAATATACAAGCAGATGTTTACAGCATATACAGTTATATACAGAAATATACAAGGTAAAAGGTAATACAGACACACAACCGCCCTCTCAGAAACCTGAGTCCCCAGGAGGGGCTCCAAACTGCCCCTTCACCTTCCCCCTACCCCTCTCGACCTTACCCCAGTCCCAAGGAAGATTGGAGGTTCAGCCAGGGGGTTAGGAAGCAAAGTGGATTAATTAAATGGCAGAGAGGCTAAAGAGAAATACATCTCAGCCAGTTCCCCAGCAGAAGTGAGTGTGTTACCTATGTTTGGATTCTTACTCTTATGTCTCTCAGCAAGCCTATGAGTGAAGTAGACATCACCATTGTTTTCCTTTCACAGCCTGTAATCTAATTCTTCTCACCAAAACATTCTAGCTAGCTTCAAACTAGCACACCATGTAACTAGTGACAGGATGAGAGGAAATAGGCTTCAGTTGTGCCAGGGGAGGTTTAGATTGTGTATTAGGAAAATTATGTTTACTGTAAGGGTGGTGAGGTATTGGAACAGGCTGTCCAGGGAGGTGGTGGAGTTGCCATTCCTGGAGGTGTTCAGGAAATGTGCAGATGTTTTACACTTCAGGATATAGTTTAGTGGTTACGGTAGTTGGGTTACAGTTGCACTCTATGTCTTAAAGACCTTGTCCAACCTTAATGATTCTATGATAAACCTTTAGCACTACCTTCAGATTCCTGTCAGTGTTCTGGTTTTGAAAATAAAATAGGTATTATGTATTTTATCCTTTTAATTATTTTTTCTTTATTTAGTGTCTTAAAGACTTTTCTCCACGATCCTCTTGTGGAATGGAGTAAACCTGTTAAAGGGAACTCGAAAGCACAAGTAAACGAAACCGGGGAAGTTGTCAATGAAAAGGTGAGTTTAAAACAAGCATAGCATAAGGTATTCAAATGGAAAATGTTCATTGTGGTTGCAAGTTACATATTTTCTAATTGAAACCTTAGCCTACAAGAAAAGCATACACCAAATGACTAAGAGGGCATGAATAAAACATTTGATGCAACCATTGGAATTACTGCAACAGTGGGTATTGTTTGGAGGCACTCGGTGCCATGGTCTAGTTGACTGGATAGGGCTGGAGTGGATGATCTTGGAGGTCTCTTCCAACCTGGTTGATTCTATGATTAGTTTGAGGCTTGATTATTAGGGTGATGGTTGGACTCAATCTTATCTATTTTAAAGAATGGTTTTTAAAAGAGAGTAACCTTTGTTTTTGAAGTTAAATGGCATATACATATGAGCCATGCATTATATTAGCATACAGTTTTCAAACAAATCCTAATAAATACTTCTTTTAGAAGTGGAAGTTCATGGATAATAGCAATATTCTTTCTTTAAAATGCTTTTCTGTTTCCAGGCCAAAACCCATGTCCTTGATATAGAACAACGTCTCCAAGGTGTTATTAAGACTAGAAACAGAATTAAAGGCTTACCCTTATCTATTGAAGGGCATGTTCATTACCTGATTCAAGAAGCAAGTGATGACAACCTGCTCTGCCAGATGTATATGGGCTGGGCTCCTTATATGTGAAGTGCTTTCCTTTTGGAATTATACTATTCACAAGTGCTGTATACTTGTGTTTTGTATATGGATAGAAGGAATACAAAGGAACTGCTTAAAAATTAGGCTGCCTCTTCTCTGAAGTGTGTTCACACTGTTGAAAGAACACACTCTGTAAAATACTGCATATTGTTGTAAACAGCTTGCTTGAAATGTGAAAATCTGTTATTAAACTTTTATACTGGTGTGCTGCAAAGTGAGTCACCTTTTTCTGCTGTCTACAACTTCTTAAAGGGACTACCTGAAGGGACATTGTAGCCAGGTAGGGATTGGTCTCTTCTCCCAGGCAAACAGCAATAGAACAAGGGGACACAGTCTCAAGTTGTGCTGGCGAAAGTACAGGCTGGATGTTAGGAGGAAGTTGTTGGCAGAGAGAGTGATTGGCATTGGAATGGGCTGCCCAGGGAGGTGGTGGAGGCACTGTCCCTGGAGGTGTTCAAGAAAAGCCTGGATGAGGCACTAGGTTGGGCTGGATGATCTTGGAGGTCTCTTCCAACCTGGTTGATTCTATGATTCTGTGATTCTCCTGCTAGTTCAGAAGGGCTTTCTAAACGTAAATATTTGGCTTGTGCTTTCAACTGTGTCTAGAATAACATTAGGGATTTGAAGACTACTGTGAAGAAAGGGTGAAGTCTTACACCTCTGAAGGTGTTTACAATTGGGACCTTTGGAATCTCTCTTTTGTGTGGCGACGCAGAGAGCACTAAGGCGGTGTTACCTTTCACAGGCGTTCTATCAGAGGGCAGGCAGAGCCTTACAGAGAAATGTAGCACCAGGGAACCTACTGCTTTTCACCTCTCTCCTCTCTGCTGCCCGCGGAAGGCTGGTCGCGGGAGCTCCTGTTCAGGCTTGTAGGGGATGGAGCGAGACCCGCACCCCTACGCCTTACAACAGCCAGCAGGGGAGCGCCGCTCCCGGCCCCGGCTGGGCAGGAAGGCGCCGGGCACCGACACCGCCCCGTACTCCCCTGCGCCAGCGGCGCAGCCTCTCTCCACGGTCGGCGAGGGGCGCTCTGCGCCGCGCTCTGTGGCCCAGAAGGCCCGGCTGCTGGCGCCGCTCGGTGGCCGGGAGGCCCGGCTGCTGGTGCAGCGCGCCGCTCGGTGGCCCGGTGGCCCGGCTGTTGGTGCAGCGCGCCGCTCGGTGGCCGGGAGGCCTGGCTGCTGGCGCCGCTCGGTGGCCCGGTGGCCCGGCTGTTGGTGCAGCGCGCCGCTCGGTGGCCGGGAGGCCTGGCTGGTGGCGCCGCTCGGTGGCCGGGAGGCCCGGCTGTTGGCGCCGCTCGGTGGCCGGGAGGCCTGGCTGTTGGCGCCGCTCGGTGGCCGGGAGGCCTGGCTGGTGGCAGTGCGCGCCGGAAGGAGGGCGGAGCGCGGCGCGGGTTGTTTAGGTCCGGTGGGGCTGTGAGGCTGACGGATAGTAGTGGTCATGGGGGTCCCTAAGTTCTACCGGTGGATCTCTGAGCGGTACCCCTGTCTCAGCCAGGTGGTGAAGGAGCATCAGGTGAGACGGTAGCGGAGGGCCACTGCTTGCCAAAGGCCCGTCCACTCTCGGTGCTGGGGCGGCGGAGGAGGGGGGATCCTGGCCGGCCTCTCGGCGGGGCGGGGAAGTGGGCCTGGGCCCTGGTCGGGCAGCCGTGGCCCGGGCTTGTAGCTGTGAGCCGGAGCCGCGGCTGGTTCGCCGAGACACCGGTGGGCGCGGGGCTGGCGGCCGCGGCTCTTGGAGCTCCGCAGCTCGAAGCGGCCGAAAGTGGCGGGGTGGTGACGCGCGTCTCGGTGGAGAGCGAAGTCGAGGCTTTGGGAGTCCCTCTGAGAGCTTGAAGACTCGCCCGAGGTGGCGGCTGGTGCGCAGCGCTGCTGGGGGCCGCCGGTGCGGCTCCGCCGCGCAGACAGGGCACACGCAGGCACCGGTTTCGGAAGCAGCAGAACCGAAAACAGGCTGTTGTTGAGGAAGTGCGAGCCCGGGCCCCGTCTCCGAAGCGTGGCGGTGACCGGCTCCCACCGCCGGGCTCTTTCCTTTGCTTTCGGTTTCCCCAGCCCCTCTGAACTCCGTGGAGCTTTAATCTCTCTCGGGGAGCACCAGGTCGGAGTTACCGGGCTTAGAAAAGTTCCAGCTGCTGAGGACGAATGGCAGAGTAATGACGAGGGGCAGGTTTTACAGCCCTGCTACGTGTCCGTGTCACATGCGTGGGCAGTTTGTGTTAGTAGTAAAACCGAGAACTGTGTTAAAATCTGGGAAAGGAAAGCTCTAAACAGTGCTTTTAAAGCCATGCTGAAAAAGCCTGGCTACGGCAGGCAAGTCATGTTTAGCGCTTGTTAGACAGAACTTCTCCTTTTCCCGTTACCATTTTCAACTGGTGGTGTGTATGTGGTCTTACAGAGCCTGAGCAAGGTGTCCCGGCATGAGCTGGGCGATGATTGAAGGCAAGTCCCGAACTGTGGTGGTGATACTGTGTTAGAACATAGAATCATGGAATCACAGAATAGTAGGGGCTGATGGGGACGTCTGGAGATCGTTGATCCGTGCCCCCTGCCAAAGCAGGATCGTCTAGGGCAGGTCACACAGGAACGCATCCAGACAGGTCCTAAAGTCTCTGTTCTCTACAGAGACAGCCTGTTCCAGTGCTCGGAAAGCAGTTTGGTTACTGAGTTTCACTGTACATCGCTGATTGTTTTGCACAGCAGTTATTGCAGGCGGCTGGAGGTCCTTCCTGTGCCTGCCTCTTCTTTCTTCTCTTCGTCATTCAGCTTTATGAAGCAGTTCTGTTACTCTAGATGTCCAACAACACACCTTTCAAAATGATGTAAAGACACATCAGCAGCAATACTACAGAAAAATCTTAAGTCAGTAATACCTTTTCTGAGTTGAATTGACAGAAGGGCTTTTATGACCAGTCATACTGGGAGATTAAAGAACAGATCTGTTGGTAGTGGCTTTTTCAGATATTTAGCAGAGTTTGTGCTCTCTTGTGTTGCTTGTGTATTGTTTTCCTTTAGAAGACAGTTATTTTAATCATAGAATCAACCAGGTTGGAAGAGACCTCCAAGATCATCCAGCCCAACCTAGCACCCAACCCTAAACAGTCAACTAGACCATGGCACTAAGTGCCTCAGACAGGCTTTTCTTGAACACCTCCAGGGATGGTGGCTCCACCACCTCCCTGGGCAGCCCATTCCAATGCCAATCACTCTCTCTGGCAACAACTTCCTCCTAACATCCAGCCTATACTTCCCCCGGCACAACTTGAGACTGTGTCCCCTTGTTCTATTGCTGGTTGCCTGGGAGAAGAGCCCAACCCCACCTGGCTACAGCCTCCCTTCAGGTAGTTATAGACAGCAATGAGGTCACCCCTGAGCCTCCTCTTCTGCAGGCTGCACACCCCCAGCTTCCTCAGCCTCTCCTCATAGGGTTTGTGTTCCAGGCCCCTCACCAGCTTTGTCGCCCTTCTCTGGACACATTCCAGCACCTCAACATCTCTCTTGAATTGAGGGGCTCAGAACTGGACACAGAAAAGGCTGCTGGAACAACAGAGAACTAGACAAAAAACACCTTCAGAAAAAATGGAAGTTATAATGGGGCTACTGCTCTTGGTGGTAATTGCCACTCTCTAGACTCTAAGTATAACTGAAGAGGCAGTGTGCAGTGGTCACAGTAGAAGCTGGTTGACAGGAGAGCCCTAAAGCTTCTGAAAACAGCTTTGCTTTTTGAATGCTGTTGGAAAGTACATACTCAGTTTTGTAGTTTTTACTGTTTATAGTGAAGCTATGCAAGACTGAATCAGTGTGGGAGGCTGTAAAAAAAAAACCAACAACCTAAAGTCATGCTTCTTTTATGGAAGAGATGTTTTTTTGTCATCTTTTCCTTATGCAATGTAGAAAATTAATCAACCACAGGGATCAGAAGTCCTGAGGTGCTAGAAACAGCCAGCACAGGACAGGATTAAATTTGTTCACCTTTGTTTCTTCACTAAGAAAATCATAGTAACGATTGCAAGTGTAAACAAACCCTATACCAGGCAGGATACTCTCAGCCCATGTGTGCAGTAGGTTCCAGGGAGGGCTTCCCACCTCAACGTGTCCTCAGCCACACCTTGGGCAGTGATTGTATTGCTAAGCATGTCACCAAATGAGTGCTAACTACTGCTTTTGTAGATTCCAGAGTTCGACAACTTATACCTGGACATGAATGGCATTATACATCAGTGTTCACATCCAAATGATGATGATGTTCACTTCAGAATCTCAGAAGATAAGATTTTTGCTGATATTTTTCATTATTTGGAAGTTCTTTTTCGTATTATTAAACCAAGGAAGGTTTTCTTCATGGCAGTTGATGGAGTAGCTCCAAGAGCAAAAATGAATCAGCAGCGTGGGAGGCGCTTCAGGTGAGAATGTTTGTTCTTGTTCTGTCTTTAGGATAGTAAATGCTTAAAAAAATCCAAACATGTACTTAAATGTGTGCCATGAAAAATAAAATATGTGAAGAATGGTTGTGCTTTTAACAGTAGTTTTGATTTTTAGTTAAATGAAGGTGACAGCTTGTAAAATGTTGATACTTAAAATTAGGGGTCCAGAAAGGTTTGCTTGTTACTTAGTTTTGTTGCTAGATGTAGGGCACAAGAAGCTTTTTCCTTAGGAAATTTTTGGTGAAGTAAATCTGTAGTAGAGCTCATAGCAGTATCTCCAATGACTTTATAACCTGTGAGACTCTTTGGTATTTGTGAATGCTAATTCCTCGTTGCTGACTGTACTGGAGTGTTCTTTGATAGTCAAAGAAGAAATAAAGTTTCTAATGGAACTTTGCTTTCCCGTTGATACCAATTAGCACCCTAGCTCAAATACAGAGCTACAATTAGACTTCACAGTAGTTTGACAGGTTTCACGTATGTATGCCCTGGGAGATCTGGAAGCTTCTTTGAAGACTTCCATAAGGAGAGTCAGAGAGTGCAGGGAATGTCTTGAAATGCAGCAAAACACACTGGTGGAAAGAGATGATAGTAAATGTTTTTGAGCTACTGAAGGGTGATTTTGATTTTTAGCTTGTTTTGAAGGGTTTTTTTGTGAGGGGAAAAAAGAAGGTTGAGAGGAAGAAGAAATTAAGAAAGAATTCTAAGTAGAAATGGGGCAAATTTTGGTGCAAAATTGAGCGAAGGATGAAGAACTAAGATATCGGTGGCTTTCTGATGTTGATGAAATCCTTGGTCAGGAAAGGCTAGGATTACATTTATTTGTTTGTTTCTCCATTATTCTAGCAATAGATTGTAAGTTAACTTCTCCTGTCTCCAATGTATTCCAAACTTGTTTTTTATTTCACCACATCAGCACTAATGTTCTGGTATAGCAGATCCCAGATATTCCTACTGTTTCAACATTGCCTTCTTTTCATTCTGATCAGCCACTGAATTATCATCTTGGTAATCTATATATTAACTGTGTTTGAGTAATAACAGATCATAGTCATTACTAGGGGAAAAAAAGCCCTGCTTTTAAAGCCTTCCAGTTGTATTGTAAGCAAGTTCAAACTCTATACAGGAGTTAAATTTCTCTTCCTCCCCTCCAATGCTGGGTTTTTTTTTAAATCCTCTTTCAAAAATTGATTATTCCTATACTGTCAGTAAAGCTGTTCTTAGGATACTAACATGTGAATAAGATGATTCTCTGCTCTCTCTCTCTCCAATTCTTTTGTTTTAGGTCAGCAAAAGAGGCAGAGGAGAAAATAAAAAAGGCATTAGAAAAGGGAGAAACTCTCCCTACAGAAGCCAGATTTGACTCCAACTGTATTACGCCAGGTAAGATAATTTGCTGTTTCTGAAATGTCTTTGTATTGCTGTTGCTGCATCTCAACTTTGGCACTTTTTCCCCTCTTCTGGGGTATGGGCTATTTGGTATAGTAGTATTAAAGGTAGTGATTCCATAGAAATGTTTGAATATGGTACACTGAAGCATAAGCCATGGGCTTGAAAGCAGGACATTGAGCTGGGTGAAAGTTTAGGGTCATAGTGCCTCTGAAATGAATGTGGTGTGTGTAAAACAAGAGGCCTCAAGTCTTATCTAATTGTTTTATGGTTTTACAGCTTTGTGCCTGTCTCTTACCTAGAAGCCATGGCTGTATCCTTAGGATTAATTTGATATACTCTCTGGAGGACTAGATAAATACATGTTTTGTTAAGAAAAGTTATTGTGTGTCTTGTTAGGAGATAAGAAAGATGAAATTAATATATCCTAGCAATTAGTGTGTAATCCTGTGCAAATACATGTAACCAATTAGAGTCTAACATGATTTAACCATAGAATGATTTAGTTGGAAAAGACCTCTAAGATCATCAAGTCCATTTTTCAATCTGACTCCACTGTGGCCATCTCTGAGCCTGCAAATCCCAGTACGTGTGATGCCAAATGGGCCCATGTCTGTCAGTCCTGCCAGCATGTTTTAGCCTGACCTCCAATCTCTCTCTCTCATATTTTGGCAGACCTGCAGCTGTTTTTGCAGAAGTAGCTCAAATACACACTGAATATTCTGAAAATAGACATTTTAATTTCTGCTTCTCATTTGTCCTATCATGTCTTACTATAAAGAACTCTTCTGCATCTCTTTCTATAAGATCAACATTCAATATGGGGTTCCTCTCACTATTCACTTGAGAACTGTTCCTTCTAATGTTTTACATTTCGTTATCTTCTTCTTTGAAAGAACATTAAGGGCAGGGATGTCCCAAATAGACCTGTGAGTCTTGAAGCTGGGTTCCCGTTCCTGTTCTCTTTCCTCACCTGCCATAGAGACCTGAAGAAAAACTGACAAATACTTGCATATGAAACATATTTCTTGGCCTCAGCATTGAGATAATCATTTGAATTTTCTTTACTGTATAAGGAATGTATAAATGAAAGTGCAGACTACTTGCATATTCATTTGTAGCCTTCTGATGAAAAGTACATAAACCCATGCTTGGGGTACAATAAACTGGAATTGCTTGCTTCAGGCATCTCCCCATCTCTTCTGCTGCCTATGGCATTGTAGCCCATGGCAATGGGCTTTTTCTGAACTGGAGAATAGACTCCATAAAGACCCAAGGAAGCTTGGAACAGAAGTTTTAATAACTTCTAGCAGGGTTGGAGTACAGCCTCATTTTTAAAGAGTTTTTAGGTTGCTATGAAACTTCTTGGGTGGTGGCGGGTGGAACTACAGCTACCTCTTGCAAAGCTTTTCCTTGGGTTAGTGCTTTTGATATTTAAATGCAGTTTTGGATGACTAGTGAAAAGCTGTGTGTTTAACTTAAGCTTTCTGTTTTCAGGAACTGAATTCATGGCCAGATTGCATGAGCATCTGAAGTATTTTGTAAATATGAAGATTTCCACAGACAAATCCTGGCAAGGAGTAACAGTTTACTTATCAGGCCATGAGGTCATTGGTAATGTTTTATTTTCAATAAATTTTAGTTTGTAGGAAAATACTTAATGATGAATTTTGGATTTTTTTTGTGTGTGTGTTTATGTGCAGACTCCAGGGGAAGGTGAGCATAAAATTATGGAGTTCATCAGATCAGAAAAAGCAAAGCCTCATCACGATCCAAACACAAGACACTGCCTCTATGGCTTAGATGCTGACTTGGTATGTGCAGCTGAAATAAACAGAAGTTTGTGAAGTGTGTTTAGCTTCTGAAATAGAAGCCCTTTTGTACAGGGTCTAAAATGTTATTAAACAAGAATGTCATTTTGTATTCCTGCAAACGTTTGAATTTGTAATGAAAGAGAAGAGCAGAATTTCTTTATACTGCTCATATCTTGGGTAACAGTTTTGGTTTGTTGTAAATTAAGAGAGGGCACAGTCTCAAACTGTGCCAGGGGAGGTCTAGGCTGTTAGGAGGAAGTTCTTGCCAGAGAGTGATTGGCATTGGAATGGGCTGCCCAGGGAGGTGGTGGAGTCACTGTCCCTGGAGGTGTCGAAGCAAAGCCTGGCTGAGGCACTTAGTGCCATGGTCTGGTTGAGTGGCTAGGGCTGGGTGCTAGGTTGGACTGGATGATCTTGGAGGTCTCTTCCAACCTGGTCGATTCTATGATTCTATATTAAGTACAACCTTTCTAATATCTCTTTGTAATAGATTATGCTGGGATTAACAAGTCATGAGGCACACTTTGCGCTCTTAAGAGAAGAAGTCAGATTTGGTGGTAAAAAATCTCAAAGGTGAACTCATTTAACTTTGCTTTTATTTCATATGTGATGAAATTAAATCCGAAATATACTGAATCCCTAAACTGGGGTGGTTTTATTAATTGCTTACTAAGCTAATACAGTCACAGTTTATTTTTGTGTTACAAAGTTCATGAAATTAGAGAAATCCACTTGTTTAATTGTACAGTTGAATTAGTTCAAGTGAGAAAATGTGTGCTCTTAGGACAGCTGATAAGAAAAATCCTTAGTGCTTTGGTGTGGTGTTGTGCTTCTTTCTTCGTATTAAGAGTGGAGCAGGCCAGGCTAAACTGATGTTGTTTCCATAATTCTCTTATGCAAGTATTGACTTCTAAAAATGTATTCATAACTCTGAAGTTTTGTGCATGTAAGTAAATTAAGAGTGTTTATTTCAGTAATTACCCTGGTAAAGTGACTGACAGGATACTCTTACTCTGGCTTTGCCCACTTGAGATAACTTGTGGGTTATGATCGATCATAAAAATGTGATTTGCTCCTCAACAGCTATTCTGAAGTAATAGAAGAATTAATTTTGTGACTGTTACTGTGGCTGAAGTTCTTTATATTTGGTGCATGTAAGGAAAGGGTAGGAGAGACAGAGAGAAATACACTTTTGTGATACAAAAGCATTTTGGAGAGTGCTAAGTCATAATGTTTAGACAAACACGTCACTTTTGCTGCTGAGCACATGTGTTTGTGGCTAAGGGCAGGGTGATGAAGCTGGTGAGAGGTTTGGAGCACAGCCCTATGAGGAGAGGCTGAGGGATCTGAGGGTGTGCAGCCTGGAGAGGAGGATGCTCAGGGGTGACCTCACTACTGTCTACAACTACCTGAAGGGAGGCTGTAGCCAGGTGGGGTTGGTCTCTTCTCCCAGGCACCCAGCAACAGAGCAAGGGGACACAGTCTCAAGTTGTGCTGGCGAAAGTGTAGGCTGGATGTTAGGAGGAAGTTCTTCACAGAGAGAGTGATTGGCATTGGAATGGGCTGCCCAGGGAGGTGGTGGAGTTGCCATCCCTGGAGGTGTTCAAGAAAAGCCTGGATGAGGCACTTAGTGCCATGGTCTGGTTGACTGGCTAGGGCTGGGTGCTGGGTTGGCCTGGATGATCTTGGAGGTCTTTTCCAAGCTGGTTGATTCTATGATAATAAATACCAGAATGAGTGCACTTTTTCATAGCCCTCCACAGTCAGCTTTTCAGTAGTGGTCATTCTGTTGGTGGTGTTGGTGTGCAATATTGTAGTGTTTTTAAAAGATCTTAAATCTCAAAGAAAATAATTATTCCTTCTTAAAAATTAATATAAATGGAAATGTGATGACCTTTTGAGGAATAAATTAAATACAGCATGGAACAAAGAAGCAAGGTGTCATTGAAGCCCTAGAAGGGTGGATTTAGACTAGATAATAGAAAGAAGTTCTTTACAGTGAGGGTGGTGTTCAGGTTGCCCAGGGAGGTTGTGGGTGCCTCTTCCTTAGGGTTGTTCCAGGCCAGACTGAACAGGGCCTTGAGCAGCCTAGTCTAATGAGAGGTGTCCCTGCTCATGAGAGATTTGAAACTAGATGATCTTAAGATCCCTTCCAACCCAAACCATTCTATGATTCTGTGATTGTTTGGGTCACCAGACCCAGCAGTGTTCAATATTAACTTCTGGATGATAGTGCTCATTATAGGATTTTACTTCTGGAAGTCACCAGAATTGCTTTCTGTGAGTATTTTGACTTAGAGTTGAGGCAGAATGGCTCTGGAGTTGTTACAGCATCAACATGGATGTGCCAATATGGAAATGACATTCAAAAAGTCATAGAATTAGGTCTGAAGTTCTCTGTGGCCAAGTGTGGCTTGCAATTTGTCTTACACTCGTGTGTCACACACCTCCTCCTCAGAGGCCTTTGGGCAAGATGCGCTGCATGTCTGCAACAGTCAACTGTTTGTGCTGGTTTGCTCCTGCAGGGGATCCCAGCTGGTTAACAGTGTGTGCTGGTTTGTCACTGCAGGGGATCCCAGCTGGTTAACAGTGTGTGCTGGTTTGTCACTGCAGGGGATCCCAGCTGGTTAACAGTGTGTACTGGTTTGTTCCTGCAGGGGATCCCAGCTGGTTAACAGTGTGTGCTGGTGTGTCACTGCAGGGGATCCCAGCTGGTTAACAGTGTGTGCTGGTTTGTTCCTGCAGGGGATCCCAGCTGGTGAACAGTGTGTGCTGGTTTGTTCCTGCAGGGGATCCCAGGTGGTTAACAGCGTGTGCTGGTTTGTTCCTGCAGGGGATCCCAGGTGGTTAACAGCGTGTGCTGGTTTGTTCCTGCAGGGGATCCCAGCTGGTTAACAGTGTGTGCTGGTGTGTCACTGCAGGGGATCCCAGCTGGTTAACAGTGTGTGCTGGTTTGTTCCTGCAGGGGATCCCAGCTGGTTAACAGTGTGTGCTGGTTTGTTCCTGCAGGGGATCCCAGCTGGTTAACAGTGTGTGCTGGTTTGTTCCTGCAGGGGATCCCAGCTGGTTAACAGCGTGTGCTGGTTTGTTCCTGCAGGGGATCCCAGGTGGTTAACAGCGTGTGCTGGTTTGTTCCTGCAGGGGATCCCAGCTGGTTAACAGTGTGTGCTGGTTTGTCCCTGCAGGGGTTCCCAGCTAGTTAACAGTTTCTAGAAGGTGAAATAGTCCTTCATGAATTCAAAACACATCAATGGTTTATCTTTTAGTGTAGGAATTAACTGATTTTGGCCTAACCTTGGCTCAGGTAGTGTTTCAGTGAAGAGAGGAGAACGCAGCAGAATGCAAGTAGACTGGTTTATCCATAAGTTAGCAGCAGAATGCAAGTAGACTGGTTTATCCCATAAGTTAGCAGCAGAATGCAAGTAGACTGGTTTATCCCATAAATTAGCAGCAGAATGCAAGTAGACTGGTTTATCCCATAAATTAGCAGCAGAATGCAAGTAGACTGGTTTATCCCATAAGTTAGCAGCAGAATGCAAGTAGACTGGTTTATCCCATAAGTTAGCAGCAGAATGCAAGTAGACTGGTTTATCCCATAAATTAGCAGCAGAATGCAAGTAGACTGGTTTATCCCATAAGTAACCTGTAGATGTGTGTTGGATTTTTTTACTTTGTTGGTGTGTTGAAGCCAATAGGTGATGCAGATGGAGCTTATTTTGAACTTGAGCATATTGTTTTCTTACAAGAAGTATTTCAAATGGCTGAAAATGCAACCTAGCCATTGTAGACATGAATATGCATACTCTAAATGTACTCAGATTTAAAAGTTTTGGGTTTGGTGCAAAATTAGGTGAGCTTGATCCTTTCTTGGACAATGGGATAATTACTGAAGGAATAGTTGATGTGCTGTGGACCTCAATAAAGCTGCCATGCTTCCTCCAGGCTGTTTCCCATGCAGTGCAGTCACATTTGGTGCTTGGAAGGTTCTGCTGCAAAATGGTGTTGATTCAAAACAAGTGAATGCTAAACTAGATGTAGGGAAGAAATGCCTGTACGTTACTTCAATTTCTGCAGTGATATAATCCTAGTGAGATTACTTATTTTAGGTAGCCTTGGATTTATTAATTATTTATGGTGAAAGACTGTTTGTAAGTAACTAACTTTGTGTTATGAATCATTTACAGAGCATGTGCACCAGAGGAAACCACGTTTCATTTGTTGCACTTATCCCTGATGAGAGAATATATTGATTATGAATTTTCACCGGTAAAAGTAAGTCCTGATGGAAGTTGTGACTCAAGAAACATTTGAGGTCTTGTTGTGCAAGCAGGATAATAACAATTATGCTCCTGTGCTTTTTTTCTCTTTTTGTTTATTTGGGTTTTTCTGTTTTGTTCCCCCACTCCTCAGGACAAGATTTCCTTTGACTATGATATTGAAAGGATAATAGACGATTGGATCTTAATGGGTTTCCTTGTAGGAAATGATTTTATTCCTCATCTACCTCATTTACATATTAATCATGATGCACTGCCACTACTTTATAGAACATACATGGCTATCTTGCCAGAACTAGGAGGTAAGAACACTAAGTTCAGTTGTTGGAAGTAGAAACATTAACTGTGTTATTACTTATTAAGGTTTTTAGATATATTAGAATATTGGGCGTTTCTTACACTTGTTTCAGACAGCCACCAAGATTGCATTCTGTTATCTGTGGAGTATTTAAATGTTGAACTTGTGAAGTTGCTCAGTTTGAAAACACACTTGATTTTCCCAATAGGTTACATCAATGAAAATGGGCATCTGAATTTACAGCGCTTTGAAAAATATCTCACCAGATTGTCAGATGTAAGTCACTTCAAAATTGCACTGTGTAGAATGCTATAGTCTGTGCAATATAACCTCGATGTAGTGCCCTAAAATCCACCATGCTTCAGTTCTAATAAACTGTTACATGACTCTGTTTTACAAGTGGTTCTGACTAAACAATCCCAGTTCCCTCCGCAGCTCCTCATAAGACTTCTTCTCCAGGCCCTTCACCAGCTTTGTTGCCCTTCTCTGCACATGCTTCAGTAGTTATTGTCTGATTTTATCATAGCATAAGAGGAAAAAGATTGAATCACCTGATCTTGTTTTAGCCAACATCTTTTAGTACTGCAAGTCAAATGAGGATTCGCCATTAGAATTGTGATTCTTAATTCTCATTTAATAGTGAGCAGCAGTACTGGGCAAAGTGCTGCAGGCAGCAGTGGTTTTGCGTGCCCTGCTGGTTGGTTTCTTGTGGGGTGAATTATGTCTGAAGGTCTTGGAGTGCACTATTTCTTGCAAGTTTTTAATGAAGATCACAGGTAAAGAGCAGCGAAGATCACAGGTAAAGAGCAATGAAGTATTCATGTCTCTCAGAGACAGACATGAGCGTTCTTCATCAATTAACTTCATCAATACAAGAGGCAGTCCTGTTAAGTGCTGTTGCAATACTCAATTCTAGAGAGGAGAAAACATGTAGACCATGTAGAAATGGAAAAATCTCTGCTTTCTGCTGAATTTGGAAGAAGGAATTTCATTCTTTGTCTCTGCTTCATCTCTGTCTTCTGATTCTTGGGTGAAACTGTCCAAGTGTTGGGTGTGTGGCACAAGACTGTTACCCAATCTCTTTATACATCTGTTACTTCTAGAGTCAGTAATAAAGTATGGAACTTACCTAACCTTTTGTTACCCAGTGCTGCCTTACTGGAAGAAAATAAACATGGCTTGGTTAAATGTTAGGTACTGGTAAGAAAAAAGATTTTCAGTATTAATTTATCAGTTCAGTCATATCTCTGTTGCTAAATGATATGTGCAAATGATTCCAGATGTAATCTGATGCACAGACTAAAAATACATTTGTTAACATAGTACTTCAAGCTTGGTGTCCCTCAAATATTTCTAAACTGCTTTTTATCTTCCTGCACAGTTTGATCGGGAACACTTCAGTGAAGTCTTTGTAGACCTAAAATGGTTTGAAAGTAAAGTAGGCAATAAATACCTCAACGAGGCAGCTGGCATTGCAGCAGAGGAAGCCAGAAAAAATAAACAAAAGAAACAAAAGGTTAGTGTATTACATGCACAGTTTGGGGAATAAGAATGCTACTTCTTGCAAATCAGTAATTTGATCTTAGACAAATTAAATGGCATAAACTTCTGGTTTGAGATATGGTTATCCTTCAGTAAATGCCTTCAGAGTGTGGAGGAGCAGCAGGGATTTCCTTCAGGTATAATCTGTCACTGTGTGTAGTTACTCTGGGTTTTAGTGCAGTTTGTGTTTGTAAAAGCAAGATGTTAGCTCTTCCATTCATAGAGTGTGCTTTATTTGTTCTTATTTGCCACAGAATTTGGGAGCAGCCCTGTAGGATTAGTCAGTGTTATAATTCTGCTTACTGAAATCTACTCGGTACTGTACACAAAAGCCAGTGCGTAGTGTGAGGGTGAAAGAAATGTTTGTCTTGTCTGATTCTCTAAAACATCATTCTTAGATCCTTACTTCTTCCAAAAGTAATTGTAACAATTTGCTGATGAAAAACTTGACGACATCCTGGTGTTGTAGCATGGTGTAGGTGGAAAAGCTTACATGCATACTGCAGAGGTTTGGAAGTTGTTGTATGTTGGAAAACAAGCACTGTAGTATGATGTAGGTAGAAATGCTTGCATGTGTACTACACAGGTTTGGAAGCTGTTGTATGTTGGAAAACAAATACTTAAATCTATATTTACAGGTGATTGAGGTTTTATTTGAGTCTGCTCCTTTTCTGTTCTGTCCTTCTGTCTGATAGAATAACGTTCCCTAGACAGTTGCAAGAGAAGGAAACTGAATCAGTTTTACACTAAATAATAGTACTTAGACATCTTGAATTATGATTTTGGGTTGCAGATTATGTAGTTCTGAATGAGATATGTGCATCTTCATCTGTATTTTTACTTCACCTCAAATATTAATTCAATAGGCTGAGGAAAATTCTATATGCTTGGCTGCTTTAGAAAAAAATGAAGCTGATGTGACCCCTAAAAGTAAGTGCAAATAAATTTTCTGTATGCATGTAACAAAAAGCTTGTTAATTTTTATATAGATTTGGAAGATCTGTAAGAACTTCATGTCACAGAACTAAATGAATGAGTTATGTAGTTAGCTGTGGGAAAATGAGACTGCATATCACTGGCATACAGTGAGAGGAAATGACACTATTGCTTTTGAGGTGCTTCTTGCCTGACCTGTATTTCTATGATGAATTAAAGGAATGAATGAGCAAATCTTCAACAACATAATGGTTTTGGTGACTGTATGCCTAAATATTTTGTAATGCAAATGGAGACACTTGTGGGAAATGTCTTTGGCTCATGTTCTGAAATGTAGTGTAAAAGATAAGTAGTACTCCATGACATGAAGATCATATTGCTGATAAAAGATTAAGCTATGGCATTTGTTTTAAGATTTTCTGGTGGCTTATGTTTTCTCCTCTCTACTTGTAACTGGGCCTGAAAAACAGGAGACAGATTGCCTGTCTTGAAAGGAAAATAAATCAGATTTCAGAATTTCTTTGCATAGAGATTTTGCTGGATTGTTTCCTGCTGTTTTCAGTGCAAAGAAGGTGTGAGCAATTGAAAGTGTGACTTGAGAAATTAAATTAAGGCATTAAGTCAAAATGTTAACTTTTATTCTTTGTTTTTATGTGAATGCTTTTTCAGCTGTATTGGAAGATGAGCCAGAAGATGATGATATGTTTGAAACTGAATTTAGGCAATATAAAAGAACTTACTACATGACCAAAATGGGTGTAGAAGTAGTTTCTGAGTAAGTCTTTTTTTCTTTCTTCTTTAAACACCAAAGACAGGTCTTTGGACATGTCTGATACAAGACAGAGTACTCATCCATGTCAAAAGCCAAGGACACATGGCAGTGTACCACAGCAGTGATGCTTTTGCCTAATGCAAGAAGGAGCTGTAAGGTTTCTGTAACAAGTATTTTGAGGACAAGAGAGCAAAAATCGTTTAGCATTAAATGAATCTAAAAACCCCTGGCCTTACTGGGTTCCCCAAATGCTTCATCTTTATTCCTATGTACAAGGTCCAAGTGGTTTTTACATACCAGTAAAAATTAGTACATATTTTTCCTTTTCCTTTTAAGTGACTTCTTGGCTGATCAAGCTGAATGCTATGTCCAAGCAATACAGTGGATTTTGCATTATTACTACCATGGAGTTCAGTCATGGAGCTGGTAAGAACTGACAAATTGCTGTAGATCAGTCAATATTTCTACCTTGTATGCAGGGAACATCTAATATAGTTCTGCTTGTTTCTGGTTTGTGAACACTGCTGTGCTATCATTAAGCATCTAAAGAAGAGGCTTTCTTCCCTGCAGGTACTATCCTTATCATTATGCACCTTATCTGTCAGATATTCGCAACATCAGTGAACTCAAAATCAAATTTGAACTGGGGAAACCTTTCATGCCATTTGAACAGCTTCTTGCTGTGCTTCCAGCCGCTAGCAAAGATCTGCTACCTAAATGCTACCAGGTAGGGGTTAGAATTAAATTACATTTACCTGTTGCCTACTGGTTGTCTGCTTTATTTTGAAGAAACTCTCTTTTTGGTATTTTTGCATGTCCTCTTAGTTATATTCTATCTCTACATTTTAAGTGTATGGTTAAATATTTCTACTGTCACAGGACACTGTGAAGTTAGTAATAAATACAAGATTTTACAGTCTAAAACTACGACAGTTACATGATAAATGTTGAATTCCTGTTCAGCCTCGAACTGGAGAGCCCTGCAGAGGGACCTAGACAGGCTGGATGGGTGAGCAGAGGCCAATGGGATGAGATTTAACAAGGCCAAGTGCAAGGTTCTGCACTTTGGCCACAACAACCCCAAGCAGTGCTACAGGCTGGGGACAGAGTGGCTGAGAGCAGCCGAGAAGAACGCGACCTGGGAGTACTGATAGATAGTAGGCTGAAGATGAGCCAGCAGTGTGCCCAGGTAGCCAAGAGAGCCAATGGCATCCTGGCCTGCATCAGGAACAGTGTGGCCAGTAAGACGAGGGAGGTTATTTTTCCTCTGTATTCAGCACTGCTCAGGCCACACCTTGAGTGCTGTGTCCAGTTCTGGGCTTCTCAATTCAAGAGAGATGTTGAGGTACTGGAATGTGTCCAGAGGAGAGCAACAAAGCTGGTGAGGGGCCTGTGAGGAGAGGCTGAGGGAGCTGGGGGTGTGAAGCCTGCAGAAGAAGAGGCTCAGGGCAGACCTCATTGCTGTCTGCAGCAATGAAGGGAGGCTGTAGCCAGGTGGGGTTGGTCTCTTCTCTCAGGCAACCACCAATAGAACAAGGGGACACAGTCTTAAGTTGTGCCGGGGGAAGTACAAGCTGGATGTTAGGAGGAAGTTGTTGTCAGAGAGAGTGATTGGCATTGGAATGGGCTGCCCAGGGAGGTGGTGGAGTCGCAGTCCCTGGAGGTGTTGAAGAAAAGTTTGGATGAGGCACTTAGTGCCATGGTTTAGTTGATTGGCTAGGGCTGGGTGCTAGGTTGGACTGGATGATCTTGGAGGTCTCTTCCAACTTGGTTGATTCTATGATCTATTCTGTGAACTGATTTTAATGCCAACCTCTGTCTCTTCCTAGAATTATTTCTAAATTATATCTGATATTGCTTAATTCTTCTATTGTATTTTCATAGCATTTGATGATTAGTCAAGATTCTCCTATTATAGAATATTATCCACTGGATTTTAAAACTGACCTAAATGGAAAGCAGCAAGAATGGGAAGCTGTAGTGCTAATTCCGTTTATCGATGAGGTAAGTTCTTTCAACATGTGATGTCTCTAAAAGCTTCACAACAAAACTGCTAAACTTCTTAACTTATCAACATTTAAACATGCAATTAAATGGGAGTTTAAAATAACACTTGATAAGGCTACAGGAAAACATAAGTGTTTGCTGCCTGGAGAATAAGGCTAGATTAAGCTACTGTCGGCAAAGTTAGCCTCAAGCAGAAGTCTTAAGTAAGGGATGTGGACTTTCTGTGATTTGTTCATGCAGCTATTCAAATACTTAGTTGTAGATTCTTTATGAAGGAAGGTTATTCCTACATATATATAAAAATATGGAATGTCTGAGAAACACTTTACCAAAAAACCTCCAACTCAGTCATTTGGGTTGGACCAGGTCCAGAGGAGGCCACAAAGATGATCAGAAGGTTGTGGAGCGCCTCCCCTGAGGCAACAGTTTAGGAGAGTTGGGGCTGTCCATCCTTGAGAAGGCTGTGAGCAGACTTTATGGTGACCTTTCAGTACCTGAAGGGGTCTACAAGAAAGCTGAGGGTGGACTTTTTAGAAGGGTTTGTGTTAGGACAAAGAGAATGGCTTTAATCTGGAATAGGGTAGATTTAGCATGGATTTTAGAAGACATTCTTTACAGTGAGGGTGACGAGGAATGGGTTGCCCAGGGATGCTGTGGATGCCCCCTCCTAGGGGGTGTTCAGCAAGGGCTGGATGGAGAGCAGCTTGACCAATCTGCTCTAGTGGAAGGTGTCCCTGTCCATGGTGAGGGTTTAGAACTAGGCAATCCTTAAGGTCTTTTCCAACCCAAATCATTCTATGACTTGTATGGAACATCTCTTCATATGAACACTAGCAACTGTTGGAAGCCTTCTAACTACATCTAAAACTGTAAAACATTATCAGAGACAAGTACTAAAATTTCCCTTTTGTGTATAAGGTAACAGTGCTACATACTTTGTAATACCTTTTAGCAGATGAAATGTGAGCACATCAAAGAGTAGATGCCTATCACCTGTTCACATAGTTTGGACTGAAGTGCTGACAGCATTTAGTCTTGCCCCAAAAGACAGTGGCTGCTATTTGAGTGACCTATAAGGCTTTGAAGTTTTTCAAGGCTGGATGTTAGGAGGAAGTTGTTGGCAGAGGGAGTGATTGGCATTGGAATGGGCTGCCCAGGGAGGTGGTGGAGTCACCATCCCTGGAAGTGTTGAAGCAAAGCCTGGATGAGGCACTTAGTGCCATGGTCTAGTTGACTGGCTAGGGCTGGGTGCTAGGTTGGACTGGATGATCCTGGAGGTCTCTTCCAATCTGGTTGATTTCATGATTCCATGACCATTACCTGATAGTGTTCAGACCCACCCCTGGGGAGGGGTCAGACCCACCTGGGGTCAGGTTCAAGCTCATTCCCCCAGGAGGGTTAACCCTGTACAGCATATTAACCAGAAAAGCGTGGCTGTCTCCTTTCCCAGCGTAGAGCTTTCTGTGCTCGTTTTTGTAACCATGTGCTGATTTCTCTATAACCTAGAAACGACTGCTGCAGGCCATGGAATCCTGCAATAAGTGCCTAAAAGAAGAGGAGAAACGGAGAAATACTCACAGTCCTTGCTTAATGTACTGGTATGACAGAGATGCAGAGTTTCAGTACATGTCCCCATGGCCAGAGAAATTCCCTGCTATAGAAAGATGTCGTACAAGGTAACACCAGCATAACCGTTGGAGACTACAAGTAGATGGAAAAGTGTATTAGCATTTTAAGCACAGCTTGTGTATGCCAATTGTGATGGTTTGGGTGTTACCCACCCCCCCTACACTCTTATGAAATCACCCAGACTAGACTCAGCCGAGCTGGAAATAAGAATGAAGCTTTCTATTTACAGCTTAGCACAATATCCAAGCAGGTATTTGCAATATCTGCAGCTATAGACAGAAACAGGCGAGTTAAAAAGTAATATGGAAATGCAACAGCCCTCCCAGAAACCAGAGTCCTCAGCAGGGGCTCCCAACCACCCTTCCACCTCCTTTCCACCCCTCTACCTTACCCCAGACTTTGCCTTATGTTCAAGGTGAGTTTTGAGGATTGGCCAGGGGAGTTAGGAAGCAGATGGATTAGTTACACAGACATCAGGCTAGAGAGAAGAGCAGGCAGCCAGAGAGCAACTCTGTTATCTGTATTTCACAGAATCATAGAAATACAGAACTCTCTTATCTATATTTATGTTCTTGGTTTTATACATCTCAGCAAGCCTATGAGTGAAGTAGACCTCACCATTGTTTCCTTTTCACAGCCTGTCATCTAATTCTTCTCGCCAAAGTATTCCAGCTTGCTTCAAACTAGCACCCCAGTATATACACTGAAAGATGTGAAAGGTTGAATTAGGTGTTAATTGTTGTGGAGAAACATGGTAAAATTATTTGTCCTTTCTCTTCAAATGTTACAACACAAAACACTGCTAAGCTTGCAAGAACCCCTTAAAGGATTACTAAACTCTGTGTGATGATTTATCAGCACACTGATTCCAGACCATTTGTTAAAAATCTAGGCATTTGGATCCAGAGCAGAGGGGAACACAACTATGTTTCTCACTTTCCTCTCACTGAAAGTAGCTAGCTTTATTTAATACAGACTGAAGTTTCAAGATTGGATGGAAACATAACCTTAGCAGTAGTCCTACTCTGGCAAAATAGAATAGGAATGGCTGTTGCAGGATTACACTTGATGGAGATTGGATGGAGACATCACCTTAGCAGTAGTCATACTTCAGCAAAATAGAATAGGAATGGCTGTTGCAGGATTACACTTGATGGAGATTGGATGGAAACATCACCTTAGCAGTAGTCCTACTTGAGCAAAATAGAGGAGGAATGGCTGTTGCAGGATTACACTTGATGAAGAGTGAGGATGAATGACTATATGGATATATCTGAATGTAGCACTGCAAGATTAGAATTTGACAGTAAGAATGACTTAAAATTGTGAGATTGGGACATACTGTGGCAAGCAGTTTCATCTTTCTGAATGAGTATTTTCAGCACTAGCAAGGGGCTTTGCAGTCCTATTTATAGATTGCGTGTGACTTAGATTAGTTGCCACCTTAGAGGAAAAACAAAGGGTTTGCCAATTAGTGTTTGAATGAGTAATGAGCTAACAGCTAACCCTGTTAGCTCTAAGGCAGATCTGAACTCACAGACCCCAGGTCAGACCCCCAATGATTCTGTGATTCTGCATCTGAAAGTTGATCTGTGTGAGCAAACGTCATACAACTTTGAACTTCTTTTTTAGGTACAAAACGATACCGTTGGATGCTTGGCATGTAGACATAACCCACAATAAGATAACTAAAATGAACAAAAGTGTGTTATATTTTTGTGGATTTCCTACTTTAAAGCACATTAAACATAAGGTAAAAGATTTCACTCTTTCAGCGTTTTTAGTGATATTTAACAGATAACTGTGTAAGAGTTTGAGTAAGTTTTTTTGTGCTGTTTTCTTCTTACCCAGTTCTATCTTAAAAAAAGTGGTGTGCAAGTATTTCAGCAAAGCAGCCATGGAGAGAACATGATGTTAGAAATCATAGCTGATAATAACTCAAAAGAACAGGTGAGTATCCAGCTCCTAACAAAACAACAGCAAAACAAAAACCACTAACAGAAACTCATAGGAAAAACAGAACATAATGTGAGACTTAAAACTGCAGCTGTTGGCAAAGTCCTGGTTATAAGTGCAGTTTATTTCAATGAGTTGTAAAATGTATGCTACAAACATGTCACTAATCTCAAGTTGTCAGTTGGATTATTGTCTCCCAGAATTCCTAGTGATTTAATGAAAAAAGGACATAGAAAGCCTGTACCAGAAATGTAAATCAACCCAGGCCGTACAACTAACATATGCTACATCTAAACAAACACACTCTGTATATGGTCCTTTGTGCTGCAAAATGAAACCTGATTCTCCACTTCCAGTTGTAGGCTCTGTAATGTGTATCAGTATTATAATCTAATAAGCTGAAATGAGCCTTTTTTTTCTTTTAGAAGCCAAACTTGCCTTAACTAGAGTAGCTTTTAGTGCAAAACCAGTTTGAAAAAACTTATTGTTTAGCATACTAAAAGATTTTTATTGACTTGGTGTTTGATGTTTTGGGTTTGTTTTTTTCAGCTGGTAGAAAATGTTGCCAGTTTGATACTTGGAAAGCGTGTTTTTGTTAACTGGCCACACCTTGAAGAAGCCAGAGTTGTTGCTGTGTCAGATGGAGAAACCAAGTAAGAGGCATTTCATAGAGAGTTGTCATCTTGTTCTGTTCAAAATAAGCTCCTTCAGGCTGTACAGAACTTTGGCTGTTCTTCTAATACTAGCAAACAGCAAATCAGTTCACATGTACTAAAGGCTGCTTGGTGGAGGAATCTTTAACACAGACCTGAGGATTGGTTAGCTCTGTAAAAGTCCAGCCCCTCAATATTCTGCTATAGATGTGGAAGTTTGCAAGAGCTCATTCTTAACTTTGAGGGGAAAATGCACGTGCAGAAGTCCCCACAGAGAACGTAGAGGAGAATGTTTCTTTACAGTCTTCCTGTCAGCACTTGCACTGATACTTGTCATTATAAATAGAATGATGAAAAACTCAGCACAAGCTGTCAGTGTGGGTTTGCAGCCCAGAAAGCCAACCGTGCTCTGGGCTGTATCACAAGAAGTGTGACCAGCAGGGTGATGGAGATGATTGTCCTATTCTGCTCTGCTCTTATGAGACCTTGTCTAGAGCCCTGTGTCCAGTTCTGGAGCACCTCGGTCAAGGACATTGAAGTGCTGGAGCAGATCCAGCGGGAGGCCACGGAATTGATCAGAGAGCTGGAGCACCTCCTCTGTGGGCACAGGCTGATGGAGCTGGGGCTACTCAGCCTGGAGAAGAGAAGGCTCCAGGGAGCTAGGGAAGGAATTTTACATGTGGTTGGAGCGATAGAACTAGAGAGAATGGCTTTAAGCTGGAAGAGCATAGGTTGGGACTGGATGTTAGGAAGAAATTCTGTACAGTGAGGGTGGTGAGACACTGTAACAGGTTCCCCTGGGAGGTTGTGGATGCCTCCTTGGAGATGTTCAAAGCCAGGTTGGACAGGGCCTTGAGCACTGTGGTCTAGTGGAAGGTGTCACTGCCCGTGGCAGGGAGTTGGAGCTGGATGATCTTTCAAGGTCCCTTCTCAACCAAACCACTCTGATTCTATGATGAACTACACTGTGTGGCCTGTTGTAGAAAGGGTAGAGAAGATGATGCTGCAACTTTTTCACATCTTTAACAAGTAATTTCTAACTGTCTTAACTTTTTCTCAAAATTGGTTATGCCTGGGTTAGTTTTATATGGTTAAATTAGTAGCTGGACTAGATGACCTTTAAAGGTCCCTTCCAACCCAATGCATTCTGTGATTTAGTAATTCTCTGATAATATTCTCAAGGTTTTATTTGGAAGAACCTCATGGCACACAGAAGCTCTACATGGGAAATTCAGTGCCCCCAACTAAAGTGGCATATGTTGGAGATAAGGAACAAAGTGTGTGGTTAAAAGAAGTTCAAGGCATTTCAGAGCAGTAAGTAACTTGGAAAATTGAAGTGTAACTTTGCATTTCACAAGCTTAGCTGGGTTCTGTACCTATACTACAAACCTAAGTAGCTGAGAAGAGCTGCTGATGTTAAAAAGAGTTTGCTGGGATTTAAAACAACAACACAAAAGAGCTTCTGCTGAAATGTCAGACTATGTGGAGTTAGCCCCTAGGTATTTAAAGTTAGATGCTGCTACAAAAGAATGAGTTGCAGTATTTACTCTCCCACTCAATTTTCTGTTCTAGGCTGTAGGAGGTGTATAGAACTGAGTCATACAAGATGAAGTTACAACTTTAATAGCTTTGCATTATTAAATTTAGATATAGCCCTTCTCTTCTGGAGTCTGGTTGTCTGTCAGGACTCAACTGAGTTACAGTACCTTCCTGTTTTATTATCTGTCTTTTGTTTTAACTGCCTTAATTACCTCAACCCCACTGTGAAAGTAATATGTGTTTAAGTTACCACAGTGACAGCTGTGCAGCAGTGGAGAAGGAATTGATCAGGTTGTTTATTCTGGCTAAATTTTATAAAACAGAAAGCAAACTATTAGAATACTTTTAATAAGAGCTTTTATTTTGTCCCTAATAGCAAATTAATTCCACCATGCCATTGGAATGGGCTGCCCAGGGAGGTGGTGGAGTCACTGTCCCTGAAGGTGTTGAAGAAAAGCCTGGATGAGGCACTTAGTGCCATGGTCTAGGCTAGGGCTGGGTGCTAGGTTGGTCTGGATGATCTTGGAGGTCTCTTCCAACCTGGTTGATTCTATGATTCAGTTCTGTTTATTGTAATCAAAACTAATTATTTCACTTTGTGTTCAGCTACCAGAGAAGAAAAGGAATAATTATTCATGAAACATCAGTAGTTGTATATGCTCAGTTACTCACTGGTAACAGATATCAGCTAAACCAAAATGGAGAAGTCTATTTGGAGAAGCAGTGGTCAAAACAAGCTCTTCCTTTTGTTTACCAAACTGTTGTCAAGGTAAGTACAGAAGTTCACTGTCTTCTTGCACACAGCTTCTTACCCTGTTGGGGTGGGGGAGGTTGCACAGAAATAAAATGTAGGCTCCTTTGAAAAAATAAGAAGATCAAAAGCAAACAACTTACCGTATAAAAAACTAAAATGTGCTTAGACAAGCATTTTATTACAAATTTGGGACCCTCTTGCATAGTTTTGAGATCTTACTGAAATAAAAGGCTTTTGTAACCTTTTCATCACTGATATTTTGGTGGTGGTGCCCTGTAAGTTAGCATAGTTGCTTGTGTAACAGTATTGGCATTAAATTCATTGCCTTGGATGAACATAAGCATAATCCTGAGTTGGATTGTGACTTAGAGTAAACATCTAGTTATGTGAACTTATTCTACTGAAACCAAATGATAATTAGCATTATCAATTTTGTCTTTCTCACATAGGATATCAAAGCCTTTGACTCACGTTTTTCAAACATCAGAACTTTGGATGACTTGTTTCCTCCTGGAAGCACAACCTTTATGCTGGGATCTCCTTACTATGGCTGCATGGGTGAAGTTAGTTCAAATAATTCCATCGATTTTTTTCCCCCCTGGATTACTTGATTTGCAAGCCTAAAAATCTAAGATGTTATGTGGCAGTAGCAGTTATTTGCTAGTTAAAATTCTAAATCAAATATTCACTGCTGGTTTAGTTACAGAAGGAGGGTCTTTGCTGTTTTTGTTATCACTGTTGCTGTTGTAACACGAAAAAAGGGAGCATAATAATCTTGAATTTAAGTTATGCAGCAAAACCTCTATTTTGTACCACTTTCAGTTGTGGGTTCCTTTGCTTTACTGCTTTTTGACTTTTATCTATGACGCAGCAGTGTGATGGTTTGGGTGTACCCTGCCCCCCCCTACTTTAGAAATACCCAACTAGTCTCAGCTGGCTCTGGGAATATAAATGAAGCTATTTATTTACAGCTAGCACAATATACAAGCAGCTATTTACAATATATACAGTTATATACAGAAATAGACAAGGTAAAGGTAATACATAAACACAGTTCCCTTCCCAGAAACCTGAGTTCCCAGGAGGGGCTCTCAACCACCCCTGCACCTTCCCCCTGCCCCTCTCAACCGTACCCTAGTCCTAAAGAAGAGTAGAGGTTCAGCCAAGAGGTTAAGAAGCAAAAGTGAGTGGAAGGTGAGGTTAGGGAGCTGCAGCTCAGTCAGAAGCCCAAAGCAGATTGCCACAAAATGGCAAGAGTGTTACCTAATGTTTTCGTTTCTTGCTCAGCAAGACTCTGAGGGAAGCAGACATCACCACTGTTTTCCTTTCACAGTCTATGATCTAGTTTCTATCACCAAAACATTCTAGCCTGCTTCAAACTAGCACAAGCAGTGTGCAGGTCAAAGCAATACAATGAATCTCAAAACACCTATGTGCCTAGTGGAGGAAAACTGTCGATGTAGTAGGCTATGAAGTCTAGTGGCCAAAGCCTGCTGGCTTTAAGTAACATTTTTCATGTGTTGTGTACCTCTCCAAGGTTCAAGATTCACGTGATGTGGTCACAGAAGGCAGAATTCGTGTCGTTTTCAATATTCCCTGTGAGCCCCAGCTTGATCCTTTAATACAGAATCAGCATGTAAGTGCTTCTGGTTTTCTAATCAAATCAAATATACTTTGTGATCTAAATATATCAATGTTAGTAGGCTAAAGATGAGCCAGCAGTGTGCCCAGGTGGCCAAGAGAGCCAATGGCATCCTGGCCTGCATCAGGAACAGTGTGGCCAGTAGGACAAGGGAGGTTTTTCTTCCCCTGTACTCAGCACTGGTCAGGCCACACCTTGAGTACTGTGTCCAGTTCTGGGCCCCTCAATTCAAGAGAGATGTTGAGGTGCTGGAACATGTCCAGAGAAGGGCAGCAAAGCTGGTGAGAGGCCTGGAACACAAACCCTATGAGGAGAGGCTGAGAGAGCTGGGGTTGTTTAGCCTGGAGAAGAGGAGGCTCAGGGCAGACCTCATTGCTGTCTACAACTACCTGAAGGGAGGCTGTAGCCAGGTGGGCTCTTCTGCCAGGCAAGCAGCAATAGAACAAGGGTACACAGTCTCAAGTTGTGCCAAGGTAGGTCTAGGCTGGATGTTAGGAGGAAGTTGTTGGCAGAGAGAGTGATTGGCATTGGAATGGGCTGCCCAGGGAGGTGGTGGAGGCACCGTCCCTGGAGGTGTTCAAGAAAAGCCTGGATGAGGCACTTAGTGCCATGGTCTGGTTGACTGGATAGGGCTGGGTGATAGGTTGGAGTGGATGATCTTGGAGGTCTCTTCCAACCTGGTTGATTCTACGATTCTGTGTTAATGATTTTGTGTAAAAATTCTCATCCTTTGGGAACTGCCAATATTTGTTTGTTTGTTTTAAAGAAATACTCTGTGAAATACAACCCTGCCTATATTTTGGCCAGCCGTCTTGGAATAAGTGGCTATCTCGTCTCCAGATTTACAGGGAGTATTTTTATTGGAAGAGGATCAAAGAAAAAGTAAGTTCTCTGTGAGTTTTGACTGTAGAGAAACTTCTAAATCTAACAGAGCTTGGCAGAACTTCGGTGTTTGAGTCTTGATCTTGTGCAGTAAAAGGCTGGTTTGTGATGTGAAGCTTTCCTGAAAGCTCATTTGCCGTAAATGAAATTCATATGCAGTGCTTTTCTCTCCTATCATAAACTTCTTTTTCATTTTTTGTTTATTGGAGAGTCCTTCTCTTAGGTTCAATATAGTAGAAAAGACAGAAATTGACTTCCTTGCTAGCTATTTCCATAACTGAAGCAGAGTTTGAGCTGACTTTGCCACATCGGGAATAAAAAGTGGTATTGGGTTTTGGTTTCATTGTGCTTCTCATAACTGCTAGTACAAACAGCCTGTAATCACAGGATCGTTTCAGTTGGCAAAGACCTCTGAGAGCACTGAGTCCAACCATCAATCTAAGAGCATCAAGGGCATTAAACCATGCTACCTGTGATTAGTATTTTTTTTAAGACTAATGGCTAAAAGTATAAAAGGGAGGCAGTTGCTGTAGTTCTCTGAGTTTCCTAGTGTGATGGTTTGGGAGTTACCTGCCCCTCCACACTTAAGAAAATCACCCAGACTAAACTTAGATGGCTGGAAGCTAAGGAATGAAGCTATATTTACAGCTTAGCACAATATACAAGCAGATATACACAAATATATACAGCTATATACAAGTTAAAAGTAGTACAGAAACACAATACCCCTCCCAGAAACAATCAGAGTCCCCAGGAGGGCTCCAGACCCAATCCCATCCTCCCTTCCCCCTCACTCTTTCCCTCCTGTCAGAAGTGACCAGATCAACCCACGCATAGCTCGTGGTAAATCTGGAGATCTGAGGTGAGATGTCAAAAAGACAACAAGGAGATTAGAGGAAAAAGGGTTAGATTGGATTAGAGTTAAAGCAGAGGCAGCCACAGAAACCAGAGCAGCATAAAAGTGGGCACAGCCCAAATGAGAGCTGAGCAATGTGTGAGAAGTGAGTGTCTTATCTCTGTTTTGTCTAGTTGCATTTCTCAGCAGAAGAATGGGTCATATAGGGTACTGTTGGTGTTTGCTTTCTTTTCACAGCTAAGGATTTAATTTCTTTCAGTAAATACTCCAGTTAGATGCAAACTGGCATAGCTAGGACAACTTGGTAAATTCCAGGTAGACTGTAGCTGATTAGGTCTCAGTTGAGGGAGAAAGATAAATTATTCCCTGATGTGGTTGCTTAGATCTCATTTTAGGATAACTGTCAGCCAGCAATGTGCCCTTGTGGCCAAGGCCAAAGGCATCCTGGGGTGCATCAAAAAGGCTGTGGCAAGCCAGATGAGGGAGGTTCTCCTCCCTGTCTGTTCTGCCCTAGTGAGGCCACATCTGGAATGTGGGGTCCAGTTCTGGGCTCCCTGGTTCAAGGAGGAGAGGGATGTGCTGGAGAGGGTACAGAAAAGGGCTACAAAGATGGAGGGAACTGGAACATCTCTCTTATGAAGAAAGGCTGAGAGAATTTGGCTTCTTAGTCTGGAAAAGGGAAGACTGAGGGGAGTTCTCATAGATGCTTATAAATACTTCAAAGGTGGGTGTCAGGAGGATAGGACTTTTTTTTTTCACTGATGCCCAGTGACAGCACAAGGAGTAACAGGCACAAACTTGGACATAAGAAGTTCCATCTGAACATGAGAAGGAACTTTTAAAGGTGGAGGAGCACTGGGCCAGACTGCCCCGAAAGGTGGTGGAGACTCCTATCTTTGGAGATGTTCAAAACCCACCTGGACGTGTTCTTGTGCAACCTTCTTTAGATGAACCTGCATTGTGAGGGGATTGGACTCAATGATCTCCAGAGGTCCCTTCCAATGCCTACCATTCTGTGATTTAAGGAAGTGAGATAAAATATTCTCTGGTCTCCTTTGCAATGAGGACATCTACCATAGCACAGCTTTTTCTCCTACAGCCTTCAGAGTGCTAACAAGCAAATGATACAATGACTTGGGGTTTTTTTGTAGTTTAAGGCTGAGAATAAAATTCTCTGTGTTTTTTACTGTGTGCATGTTCTGCGACAAAGGGATGGGGAGGCAGCTTGATGCAAGCTAAGTTCCAACTTTATTAGGCAACATACAGGACTTATATACTTTGTCAGAAGGTATCAGAAGGCTTAACATTTTTACATATTGATTAGTCATTTTATCACATGCAAAATTGTCTTTTCTTCCAATCTAAATTCTTGTCTGCCACATCTGCTTCCCGTGGAGCAGTGGTCTTAGCATATTCATCAGATAAGAAGGACAGCCTTGGCCTATTCATCAGGTAGCAAAGGACCTGTCTCCTTGCTTCTTCTGATATGCAAATTCTCATTCTTTCCTCTTGCACAATGTTCAGTTCCACTCTGACTCAGATAGTTTGGCCAAGGGCTTGTGTTGCAGCTGGTCCACTGATTGACCACTGTTACATTAATCCCACATGCATGCGTATATTGTTGCAAGTCAATACAACTCTTCTTTTTGGTTTCCAGTCCTCATGGAGATCACAAAGCAAATGTGGGGCTAAACCTGAAGTTCAATAAGAAAAATGAAGAAGTTCCTGGCTATACTAAGAAAGTTGGAAATGAATGGATGTATTCTTCTGCGGTAGAACAATTACTTGCTGAGTATTTAGAAAGGTAAGTATTGGCTATGACTTTCATCCAAGTTATCCACCTTTGTATCAATCTTCAGATTTTGTCCTCTGCATGCAGATCTTCTCAGAACTGATGAGTGTGCTCTTGGAGGTTGCTTTAGGAAGTTCTTCTTTTCCAGCATTCTCTTTCCAATAGTCTCTAGTTCCAAGGAGAAGCACACTTTGGCATAGAGTATTTTTGTCAGCAGCTTATCCTTGACAGCTGAACAGTGTGGACTGAATTAAATTTAAAAACAATAAATGCATCTCAGAGTTTTGAAGTGCAGAGTTTGTTTTGATGAAGCTTTTTGGTGATCTGTGCTCAGGTAAAACTAAATTTGTCATCTTCTGTTGTTTTTAGGGTCCCTGAACTATTTAATTATATAGCCAAGAATAGCCAGGAAGATATATTCTATGAAGATGACATTTGGCCTGGAGAGGATGAGAATGGGTAAGCCATCTTTCTTCCCACTGATTTTCTTTAGGTTTTCATTTCTGGAGTAAGTAGAATAAAGGCTGACACTGTGAAATTGGTAGTGATCATATAATGGTTGCTGTGTAGTCGAAACCTTGCTGTTCCTTGAGCAGCATGATTGTTCAGGGGTGACTCTGGAAAAAATGATCAGAATATTGAACATTCCAGTTGTGGAGTTTAAGTCTTTCAGACTCCTATCTCGGGTTCAATAAATAAGAGACTTTAATTTGTTTGGTGGCTTTTGAGGAAAACTTCAGGTAAGGGTAGCTATGAATAGTCAAAAAGTCAGCAAAAGATCATTCTGTGAAAATAAACAATAGTTTAGTTAATGGTTGAAAAATGAAAGTTAATGATTTGAAAAACGAACGTTAATGGTTTGAAAAACAAGAGTTAATGGTTGAAAAACAATAGTTTAGTTAACGATTGAAAAACAAAAGATAATGGTTGAAAAACAGTGGTTTGAAAACAATAGTTAATGGTTGAAAAACAATAGTTTAGTTAATAGTTTCAAAACAATCGTTTAGTTAATGGTTTGAAAAACAATAGTTAATGGTTTGAAAACAATAGTTAATGGTTGAAAAACTATAGTTAATGGTTTGAAAAACAATAGTTTAGTTAATGATTGAAAAACAATAGTTAATGGTTTGAAAAACAGTAGATAGGATAATGGGTGAAATACAGTAGTTAATGGTTGAAAAACAATAGTTAATGTTTTGAAAAGCAATAGTTAATGGTTTGAAAACAATAGTTAATGGTTGAAAAACTATAGTTTAGTTAATGGTTTGAAAAACAATAGTTTAGCTAATGGTTGAAAAACTATAGTTAACGGTTGAAAAACTATAGTTTAGTTAATGGTTGAAAAACAATAGTTATTGGTTTGAAAACAATAGTTTAGTTAATGGTTGAAAAACAGTAGTTTAGTTAATAGTTGAAAAACTAGTTTAGTTAATGGTTGAAAATAGTTTAGTTAATGGTTTGAAAAACAATAGTTTAGTTAATGGTTGAAAAACTATAGTTTAGTTAATGGTTGAAAAACAATAGTTATTGGTTTGAAAACAATAGTTTAGTTAATGGTTGAAAAACAATAGTTAATGGTTTGAAAAACAATAGTTTAGTTGATGGTTTGAAAACAATAGTTAATGGTTTGAAAAACAGTAGTTAAGATAATGGTTGAAATACAGTAGTTAAAATAATGGTTGAAAAACAATAGTTAATGTTTTGAAAAGCAATAGTTAAGTTAATGGTTTGAAAACTATAGTTTAGTTAATGGTTGAAAAACAGTAGTTTAGTTAATGGTTGAAAAACAGTAGTTTAGTTAATGGTTGGAAAACAATAGTTTAGTTAATGGTTGGAAAACAATAGTTTAGTTAATGGTTGGAAAACAATAGTTTAGTTAATGGTTGGAAAACAGTAGTTTAGTTAATGGTTGAAAAACAGTAGTTTAGTTAATGGTTGGAAAACAATAGTTTAGTTAATGGTTGGAAAACAATAGTTTAGTTAATGGTTGGAAAACAATAGTTTAGTTAATGGTTGGAAAACAATAGTTTAGTTAATGGTTGGAAAACAATAGTTTAGTTAATGGTTGGAAAACAGTAGTTTAGTTAATGGTTGGAAAACAATAGTTTAGTTAATGGTTGGAAAACAATAGTTTAGTTAATGGTTGAAAAACAGTAGTTTAGTTAATGGTTGGAAAACAATAGTTTAGTTAATGGTTGGAAAACAATAGTTTAGTTAATGGTTGGAAAACAATAGTTTAGTTAATGGTTGGAAAACAATAGTTTAGTTAATGGTTGGAAAACAATAGTTTAGTTAATGGTTGGAAAACAATTGTTAATGGTTTGAAAAACAGTAGTTTAGTTAATGGTTGAAAACCAGTAGTTAATGGTTTAAGATCACTTGGAGTTAAAAAAACAACAAACAACAACAACAAACCACACAGAAAACTGAAAGTCCTTTGCACATTTGTAGTGTGCATTCAGTTAGTTTCAGAGGTAAGGAGCAACCTTGGTTCCTGACACAGTATAGATATATTTTTAAAGCTTTTATTATTAGCTAATAAACTCTACTTAAGGATCTGAGTTGTTAAGTCTGCATGGTGCTGTACTCCACAAGACTCTTACTGGGTGGATATAGCTCTGTGGGAGCCTTGTTTTAAGAGAATCTCAGGTTTGTGCTCCCATTTTACTGGAGGCATGCCCCGAAGTTCTTTCTTGGTGTGTTGTGAAGAACAGATGCCTACAGCTGGGCACGGTTGGATGGGTAGATGCAAACAAAATTTACTGAATACTTTTAAGTAATGGACTTTTTACATGCCTCTTCTGAGATAAAATTTTGGGTTATAGTTTTGAAATAGTATTGCATGGTTTCACTTAGATTATTTGGTTTTACCCCTGTTGTAAACCACCACACAACTCTTAAGTCCTGTTGCTTTGAGCATACACAAGTGTTGTATGTACATCGTAATACTTGGCTGATTTAAGTCAAGGAACTGGTGAAATGCTTGGTACGTGTAGTTAGAAGTTTTAAGTCATGTTGGTTTTTATTTAGAGCTGAGAAGGTTCAAGAAATCGTTGCCTGGTTAAAGGCACATCCTGTGTCTGCTTTGTCTCGCTCATCTTGTGACTTGCAAATTTTGGATGCAGCCATCGTTGAGAAAATTGAAGAAGAAATAGAGAAATGCAAGGTATGCACTGTGTGTGCCACAACTCTCTCAGGTCTGTTGTTGAGCCAGTCACCAACCCACCCCACATTCCACTCATCTAGCCCACTTCTCTTGAGTTTACCTAGGAGAGTGTTGTGGAAGATGGTATCCAGAGCATTGCTGAAGTCAAGACAGACAGTACCCACTGCTGTGCCTTCATCTATCCATTTGGTCATGCCTTTGTAAAAGGCTGTCAGATTAGACAAACAAGATTTCCCCTTAGTGAATCCGTGCTGGCTACTCTTGATAACCTTCTTTTCTTCCATGTGGTTAGTGATGGCCTTCAGAATGAGCTGCTCTATCACCTTGCCAGGGATGGAGGGGAGGTTGACAGGTTTGTAGTTGCCTGAGTCTTCTGTCTTGCCCTTTTTCAAGACTGGAGTGAGGCTGGCCCTCTTCCAGTCCTCAGGGACCTCCCCTGTTCTCCATGATCTTTCAGAAATGATGGAGAGTGGTACAGCAACACCATCAGCCAGCTCTCTCAGCACTCATGAATGCACCCCACCAGGGCCCATGGGTTTGTGCTTTTTTCTTCCATCCAAGTGATTGTTAACCCAGTCCATGCTGACCAGCAGAGAGTCTTCCTCCCTCCAGATTTGCTTCCTTACCTGTAGTGTCTGAGATCCCTGAGGTCTGGTCTTACCAGTGAAGATGGTAAAGTAGTAAAGAATGGTTTGGGTTGGAAGGAACCTTAAAGATCAGCTAGTTCTGGTGCTGCCACCAGACCAAGTTGCTCAAGATCTTGTCCAGCCTGGCCTTGAAGACCTCGAGGAAGGGGCCATCTACAACTTCCCTAGCTACCTGTTCCACCCTCCCTGTAAAGAATTTTTTCCTAATACCCAGTCTCAATCTCCCATCTTCCAACTTTAAGCTGTTGCTCCTCATCCTATCACTGCAAGCCCTTGTGAGGGGTCAAGGAAATTCTTAAAGCAAAAGCTAAAGGCACCCCCACATGAAATAATGAGCTGATTTCTTTGAAATTACCTGCAAGGGCACATTAATGAAATTGTGAATTCTGCAAGTAGCTAAACAGCGCAGAGCCTTCACTAAGAAATCAGTCCTGCTTTACTTGTCCAAAAGACTTCATGAAAGATCTGTGTTTTTATCTAAAAGAAGCAAAAGGATTCTGCATTACCTTTTCAGGCAGTTTGTTGTAAGTGAGATCCAGTGCTGGTTCCCTACACGAGTTTGCAATGACTCTCTGTTCCCTTCCTTCAGCAGAGAAAGAGCAACAAGAAGGTGCGAGTAACTGTGAAACCTCATTTGCTGTACAGAGTAAGTGATGTGCAAAACTGGCTTTGTTCCCCTTTCTTCTTGTTTTTAAGTTGTCCAGGTCACACTTATTTTTACCTAAGCTTAGCAGCTTTCAGGGAGTAGAGTTTTATGAAGGTATTGATGGAAGAGAGTGTTTTAGGATGTTTTCTGGAAAATCAATTTGGGAAGAGTTGTCTGTGAAAGGAGAGAATTTGTAGTCACTACAAACTCCATCATGTATTATACTGACTTTTCAGTTCTTTTTTTTTGCCTTCTGATTGTAACTCTTCTACAGTTACTGGCTGTATAATGAAGGCAAAATAAAACATCCCATTTATCTCCTCTTCCCTGCTTTGCTTTTTCTTTAGCTCTTGACATAGGGCCCCCTGCTCATCTTGCCCAATGTTTCACAGATACTCATGTTACTAAGACAGACAGGTTACACTGGCTGGATTGCTCTGTCTAAATCAATTCTCTTACTCCATCATGTATTATACTGCCTTTCAGTTCTTTTTGCCTTCTGATTGTAACTCTTCTACAGTTACTGGCTGTATAATGAAGGCAAAATAAAACATCCCATTTATCTCCTCTTCCCTGTTTTGTTTTTTCCTCAGTTCTTGACATAGGGCCCACTGCTGATCTTGCCCAGTATTTCACAGATACTCATGTTACTGAGGTTACACTGAGTGGTTTTACTCTGTCTAAATCAATCCCCTTGGTCTGCCTTGGATTGTACAGCACTGCTGTTACTCAGGCAGAAGCAGTCAGAGTTACAAGGGAAAACTCCTTGCTGCCTGGGGAGAGAAGGGGAAACTGCCTTCTGTCTGGGGAGGGAAGATTCTTAAACAGCTCATTAATGTTCCACTTATAGGATGTTTCAGATATTGTTATACATTAATTTTGGTGGTAATTCCTGCTTTTTTTTGCAAGCATTAACAGTCTTTTGGTTATTGTCAGCCATTAGAACAACAGAATGGAGTTATTCCAGACAGAGATGCAGAGTACAGGCTGTTTGACCGCGTTGTCAACGTCAGAGAGAACTTCTCCGTTCCAGTTGGTCTTCGAGGTACCATTATAGGAATTAAAGGAGGTAATATTCTATTCATAATTCAGTCAGTCATAGAATCAACCAGGTGGGAAGACACCTCCAAGATCATCCAGTCCAACCTAGCACCCAGCCCTAGCCAGTCAAATGGACCATGGCACTAAGTGCCTCATCCAGGCTTTGCTTGAACAGCGACTCCACCACCTCCCTGGGCAGCCCATTCCAATGCCAATCACTCTCTCTGTGAAGAACTTCCTCCTAATATCCAGCCTAGACCTCCCCTGGCACAACTTGAGACTGTGTGCCCTTGTTCTGTTGCTGCTTGCCTGGCAGAAGAGACCAACCCCACCTGGCTACAGCCTCCCTTCAGGTAGTTGTAGACAGCAATGAGGTCACCCCTGAGCCCTCTCTTCTCCAGGCTGCACACCTCCAGCTCCCTCAGCCTCTCCTCATAGGGTTTGTATTCCAGGCCTTTCACCAGCTTTGTCACCCTTCTCTGGACACATTCCAGCACCTCAACATCTCTCTTGAATTGAGGAGCCCAGAACTGGACACAGCATTCAAGGTGTGGCCTGAGCAGTGCTGAGTACAGGGGCAGAATAACTTCCCTTGTCCTACTGGCCACACTGTTCCTGAGCCAGCCCAGGATGCCATTTGCTCTCTTGGCCACCTGGGCACACTGCTGCCTCATCTTCAGCTACTATCTATCAGTACTCACAAGTCCCTCTGTCTGGCTGCTCTCAGCCACTCTGTCCCCAGCCTGTAGTGCTGCTTGGGATTGTTGTGGCCAAAGTGCAGAACCCTGCACTTGGCCTTGTTAAATCTCATCCCACTGGCCTCTGCTCCAGCCTGTCTAGGTCCCTCTGCAGGACTCTCCTACCCTCTGACAGATCCACACCTGCTCCTAGCTTGGTGTCATCTGCAAACTTACTGATGCTGGACTCAATCCCCTCGTCCAGATCATCAATAAAGATATTGAACAGGACTGGGCCCAGCACTGATCCTTGGGGAACACCACTAGTGACAGCTGCCAACTAGCTGTGGCACCATTCACCACCACTCTGGGCCTGACATTATAATTGTAGCACTACAGCTGTATAACAGCTTACAATGTGAAAGCAGGCTTCAGAAAAGCATTTAGTGTAATAGTTGTGAATGGAGCAAGATGTCTTGCCTGTAATGCAACTTGAAGCCCTTAGTGACTTGTATACAGTTTTGAATTCAACCTACAATTACTGGATTTTAATTTCAAGTATTATATTGTTGTACTCTGAATAAAAAAATTACTTACCCTTTGTTCCTTCTTAATCATAGATTGGTAGGGATTGGAAGTAACCTCCAAGATCAAGGCCAAATCTCCTGCCAAAGCAGGATTGTCTAGAGTAGATCACACTGGAACACATCCACATGGGTCTTGGAAGTCTCCAGAGAAGGAGACTCCACAACCACTCTCGGTATCCTGCTCCAGGACCCTTACAGTAAAGAAGTTTTTCCTCCTGTTGAGGTGGAACTCCCATTCCATTGTCCTATCACAGGATACCTTTGAAAAGAGACTGGCCTCCTCTTCTTCACAGCCACCCTTCAGATATTTAATAACATCCCTGACATTTTTTTCTTCTCCAGACTAAACAGCCCCACGTCTCCCAGCCTTTCCTCATCAGGCAGATGTTCCAGTGCTTTAATCATCCTTGTATCCCTCCCTTGCACTCTCTAGTATATTCCTGTCCCTCTTGAACTGAGAAAGCCAGAACTGGACACTGTACTCCAGATGTAGTCTCACCAGGGCAGAGTAGAGGGAGAGGAGAACCTCCCTTGACCTGCTGACTATGCTCTTCTTCAGCAAGAAGGCAATCAGTGAGGGAGAAATGAGGATGCAAAGAAAAGGTACCAAAATGGGAAAATACAGGCCAAGTTAAAAGAAATAGAATTAGTAGTTTACTTACACTAAACATAGCACTTTACTAAATATGAATTGTCTCATATGCTTTTATGTGAGCTTTGGGGTTTACTGTGTGACATACAGTTTCTGTTCTGTTGCATGGTTATCCATAAATATATCTCCTACAGGTAGACAAAGACTTAGTAAATTGCCTTGGGTGTAGTAGTTTGAGATCTAGTATAGAAATTATTTTCTTATCTGATGTTCAAGTAGTTAGTTTCTCATTCTGTTGGGGGTTGGGCAGCACCGAGTGATTTGAAATAAGAGAGCAGGAGGGGTAACAGTAGGGACACAGAGAAGGATGTGAGATAAGGAGCGCAGCTTCAGGGAGAACAACCTTGAAGAAGTTGGCAGAGAAGCTGCAAAGTTAGCTGTGCAAGGGGACTAAGAGGGGCCAGCCAGTCAGATTTGCTCCCAGGGCGTGTGGACAGCCCACACTCCATTGTGCAACCTATCAGAGTTATACACATTGTATTAGCTCTCTATATAAGCATTGCTTTTAGCTGCAGTAAAGGTTCAACTGACGCATCACATTGGTGTCTCAGCGTCGTTCCGGTCCCTGCACGAGCTAGGTGACCCCAGCATCATTCAGTTTGCATGCACAGAATGGTGATTAGATGTGCAGGTAGCTTTTCTCCCAGAGGTATTCTTTTCTCCATAATAATTATACACTGGTCTCATTTTAACAGAGTTTTATTCTCCTGGACAGATCAGCAATAGTGCAGCCAGCAGGACTGAGCCCATGCACTTGGTACCAGAGAGGCCACACTTCCAGCACTGGGTTCAGGGTTGAAGCACTCATTACAAGAAAGACTGAGGTCCAGAGAAAGGCAACAAAGCTGCTGAAGGGTATAGAGAACAGATACTGTGAGGAGCAGCTGAAGGAACTGGGATTGTTTAGTCTGAAGAAGAGGAGGCTGAGGAGAGACCACCTTGCTCTCTACAAGTCTCTGAAGGGAGGCTGGAGTAAGGTGAGGGTTGGTCTCTTCTCCCTAGTATCAGGTGATAGGATGAGAGGAGATGGCCTGAATTTGTGCCAGGGGAGGTTTAGTTTGCATATTAGGGAAAATTTCTTTGCTGCATGAGTGGTCAGGGATTGGAACAGGCTGCCTGGGGAGGTAGTGAAGTGAACATCTCTGAAGATTTTCCAAAAACATATGGACACAGCACTTTGGGACATGGTTTAATGGCCATGGTGGTCTTATGTTGAAGGTTGAGCTTGGTGATCGTGGAGGTCTTTTCCAACCAAAACAATTCTATCATTCTATAGGAATGTCACATTGAAGTCACTGGTTTCCAGCTGCCTGAAGGTAGAGGTGGCTTGGATCTCTTTCCTGGCAATTTCTGACAACTTCAACACTGCTACAAATTCTGTTTCTGTGAATGCAGGTTGCTGGGTTGTTAGGTATGGTCTGATCCTGCTCAAAGTACATCTCAAAGGGCAGCCGTATGTGACTTGGAGAAGCATTTCCAAGTTGTCATCAGTGAAATAGTTTATTGAAGGAACAGAGATCTTTTTTGTTGTTGCCAAGTGATTTTTTTACTGATATAGATATTAATTTAAATTAAAACACCTACTGTTCCATATATAGGATGACTTTTTACTTTCTTTTCTGTAGCCAGCAGAGAAACAGATGTGCTCTTTGAAGTTTTGTTTGATGAAGAATTCCTGGGAGGCCTGACTATAAGGTTTGTGCAGAGGGTTTCATTGTCATTTCATGCTGTTGGTGTAGATTACCTTTGCTTTGGTTGAATATCCTTTTAATTTTTCAGCAGCATGTTGTAGTTTGGAAATGCTTTTTAGGCTTTGTTGCATATTTAGGTTCTGATTTGCAGAAAGCAAGTATGAGCCATGAGAATAAAGCACTAGATCCAAATGTCTTTTTCAAGCAAAGATGGAGAAGGCAGATTATCATCAATATGTCTTTAACCTATAGATTAAAAAAAAGAGATTAGTCATCCATTCCTGTGAAGAAGGGACTCTAAACTATCAATAATTGATACCAAGGCACTGAATTCTAACCTAAACTTCTCTAAGGGAACTGTACCTTCCAACCTAAACCATGCTGTGAATCTATGGTTACTGCATTTGTTTTAATCAGTGTGATAACTCTTCCCTGTCTAATCAGGTGTGATGGTTTGGGTGTTCCCCGCCCCCTCACACTTTGGAAATCACCCAGACTAGACTCAGTGGCTCTGGAAATTGAATGAAGATTTATATTGACAGCTTAGCACAATGTACAAGCAGATATTTACAACATCTACAGCTATAGACAAGAATATACAAGTTAAAAAGTAATGCAGAAACACAACAGCCCTCCCAGAAACCTGAGTCCCCAGGATGAGCTCTCAACTACCCTTCCACCTTCCTCCCACCCCTCTGCCTTACCCAAGACTTTGCCTTATGCCCAAGGTAGCTTGGAGGGTCAGCCAGGTGGGTTAGGAAGCAGATGGGTTAGTCACACAGGCAGCAGGTCAGGTTAGAGAGAAGTTCATGCAGCCCCAGAGAGACAGAGAGCAACTCTGTTATCTGTATTTATGTTCTTGTTCTTACACATCTCAGCAAGCCTATGAGTGCAGCAGACATCACCATTGCTTCCTTTTCACAGCCTGTCATCTAATTCTTCTCACCAAAACATTCTAGCTAGGCTCAAACTAGCACATCAGGTAAACCTTTGAGTGCATTGCTGTACCCAGAAGACTGTTTTACTGCTTTTCTTAGATAAATTAGGGGATTTTATGACAGAAATTAGAGGAAAATCTTAACCTATGCCCTGTGTTCAGCAAGCAAAACTCAACTCAGTCGCTTGGAATAGGATGTCATAGCATCAACCAGGTTGGAAGAGACCCCCAAGATCATCCAGTCCAACCTATCCCCCAGGCCTATCCAGTCAACTAGACCATGGCACTAAGTGCCCCATCAAGTCAGATGCTCTTCAGGATTCAGAATTACAAATGAAGATAGAAAACTTAGTGCTGCTTAACTTCAATTTATAGTTCTGCTACTGGCTTCACCTCAGGAAAAAAAAAGTTTCCTGGTTCATAATATTTTGGTGGATATATTTATTGCAGAACTGTGCTACAGCAGTTCACTCAGCTTTAAAATTTGTTTGACCTCAGCATTGAAAGGTACAATATAAATTCAGAGGAGTAGTAATTTCTGTTGTTTTCAGGTTTTGACAGCCAGAGACTTAAGGGCAGCACAGTGAGGTACATGTTGTGCAATGCTGCTAGATGTCAATATTGGATGTGGCTTTAAGCTTCTCCTGTTCCAGATTGTGGTGTTATCTTTTGGCATAGAGGCAGCAATGTTGTTGAATCAGATACATTGAAATGTCAATGATGAAACTACCTGAAGCAGTGATGTGATGTAATTCACTTTTCTTAAGGTGCTCACCTGCCAGAGGTTATCGTCTGCCATCAAGTGCCTTAATTAACCTGTCTCATGGTAGTCGGTCAGAAATGGGAAGTCAAAAACTGATGGCCATAGTTAAACCTCAGCCAGCTGTGAGTAACTACAATTCTCATGCATCTGATCTGTCATCTGTATGCTCACAAAAAGTGCATCTGGGAGGCCTCAACCATTCTCCTCGGTCCCTTTTTGTTCCTACTCAAGTAAGACTTTTATTTATGACCAAAAGTTTTTCCCTAGAAGCCTAATTGCAACTGTGATTATCTTCATTGATACAAACAAAATGTAGTATTTGTGTGAGTGTATTAGAAGTAGGATAGTGCTTGTCTTGGAGAAATGAGTTCATCCAGTTAATGAGGAAGATCCAAAGTTAGTTATTGACATTTAGTTTGCTTTGAGTAGTTCCAGTTGCCTTTTCAAGAGACAAATAGTTAAGAGCAGTGACACCACATTTACTGTCACAGTAGTTTTTTGGAGCAGAGATTCAATTATTTCTTGAAAGCTCTCTTCCAAATAATGCTTCCTACAGGCTGAGTGTGTGTGTGCTCAAAAGGAGAAGACATCATTTGCTTCTTGGTGATGATTTGCTTTGAAAATACAGTAAAGGACAAAAAATTACAAGTGAATTAGGATTCTCATTGACTTCATTACATTTAATTTCTTAACAAGTGACTTTTTCAAATAAAATTAGCTTAATGAGTAACTTTATGTTGCTGTAGATATGCATGAGAATGACTGTCTTGTGTTTTCAGTCTGTGCTACAAGAAATACTACTTTCCAAAAGAAAATTTAAGGTAATAATACACTTATGGTTTTTTCACGCAATAATTTAGCAGCTGAATGGAAGGCAGCAAAACAATCTCAGGGCTGAAAATCAAGGCAACTCCAACTCGATCCAGAAAGGATCATTTCTGAGTGGCAACCAGAGAAACAAAGTGAGTGTTCTAAGTCAGTGAGTCTCAGACCCCATGTCTCAATGTTTATTGTGTCTCACAGGCTCACAGGATGTTAGGGGTTGGAAGGGACCCAAGGAGATTGAGTCCAAATCCCCTGCCAGAGCAGGCCAGTACTATCTAACACAAATCACAGAGGAACACATCCAGGCAGGCCTTGAAAGGCTCCAGAGAAGGAGACCCCACAACCTCCCTGGGGAGCCTGTGCCAGTGCTCTGTGACCCTTACAGTAAAGAAGTTCTCCCTTGTGTTGAGGCAGAACCTCTTTTGCTGCAGCTTACACCCAGTGCTCCTTGCCCTACCCCAGGGAGCAGTGAGCAGAGCCTGACCCCCACTCCTGGCCAGCCCTCAGATATTTTTAAATATTTTTCAAATCCCCTCTGAGTCTTCTCTTCTCCAGACTAAGAAGCCCCAATCTTTCAGCCTCTCCTCCTAAGCCAGGCCCTCCAGTCCCCTAATCATCCTCATAGCCCTCCACTGGACCCTCTCCAGCAGATCTCTGTCCCTCTTAAACTGGGGAGCCCAAAACTGAACACAGTATTCAAGATGAGGTCTCCCCAGGGCAGAGTACAGGGGGAGGAGAACCTCCCTTGATTTGCTGGACACACTCTTCCTAGTACACCCCAGGATCCCATTGGCCTTCACATTGCTGTGCCATGGGTAACTTGTTCTCCACCAGGACCCCCAGGTCCCTCTCCACAGGACTGCTTTCCTATGGTGTCCCTGTTTAGAGCGAGCGTTCTTTGCCCATGATCAATATATAGCTTTGTACATCACATATTTTAGTCCAGATTACTGAAGCAGAACCTTGTCCCAGTTCTTGAAGGAATCCTGTGCTATCCATGTTTAGATTCTAGGTTTTCCAAGGAATTTTTTGTATAGCAGCAGTTCAGTTCTGTGGTGGCGTAGCTGTAATGCTCCCAAGCAATCGAGCCTGATTTCTCTAAGTCCTTACAAAACAAGACATGCCTTTGAAATAATTTCCAGCTATCAGCTGAGTTTAATTGCACTTGATGACTTTTCCTATGTTCATACTTCCAGTTAATAACAAACCAAAAACTACCTCAAAACAAACTATGCCCATTTCAGTTTAATAGTGATTGTTAGGAAGAGTTGTTACCTCAATGCAGCCCCCCACCACAACAGCCTATTTCATCATGCCTGCACCTTCATCATGCCTGTATGAAAGCTTCTGTCATCTGAGTGCTGTTAAACTTGGACCTTAGGATTTTCAGCATCTGTTTGTGTGTGATGAGCTGATTAAAACTTGAGTTTATAGCTGCTGAGATTGTTGGGGCATTGTTTATTCTTTTGTCAGGCACAGAGTAATCAAGACGATGAATTCTGCAGCATATGGCAATCACTGCAGAGTTCTGGGAAGTCTCCCCACACCCAGCAAAATATGCATGAGAAGGTAAGCATACAAACTTGGAACAGATCCCTAGGTTCAAAATTAAAAGGCCCTTACTTGTATGTCTGTTCATTACATCAGAAAACTTCCTAGCTAGTGTTACAAGCAAATCTTCTGGATGAAAGTATTGTTACACTGTATGCATAGCTCTGAAAGAGGTCATCACTTGGGACTACTATGTAAGTAGTAGATGCATAATCTTCTGGCTAAGGTTTGATATTTTAAATCCTAGGGTACAGTTCTACCTCAGGAAATCAAGCTGGCAACTGGTAATCAGTTCTATAAGCCAGGATTCAATGACAGCAGCTTTAAAGGTCAGCAAAGAAAACAGGAGCCGTACAAGAAATGTAAGTACTGTAATTAAAGGCTTTGCTTAGAACTACTCATTTATCTGATTTTCATTGAGTACCTGTTGATTTTTATTTTTTGCAGTTATTGACATAAGACAGTTGTTATATAAGCTCTGGGATGTACTCATAGGATCACAGGATGTTAGGGGTTGGAAGGGACCCAAAGAGATCATCGAGTCCAGCCCCCCTGCCAGAGCAGGACAGTACTATCTAACACAGATCACACAGGAGTACAGCCTTGAAAGGCTCTAGAGAAGGAGATCCCACAGTCTCTCTGGGGAGCCTGTTCCAATGCTCTGTGACCCTTACAGTAAAGAAGTTCCCCCTTGTGTTGAGGCAGAACCTCTTTTGCTGCAACTTACACCCATTACTCCTTGTCCTATCACAGGGAGCAAGTCTAATAATGTCTCTGGTGTGCATATTAGGTTATATCCTCTTAATCCTGAAGGGCAACAAAGCTGGTGAAGGATGTAGAGAGTAAGTCTTATGAGGAGCAGCTGAGGGAACAGAGGTTGTTTAGTCTGCGGAAGAGGAGGCTGAGGGGAGACTTTCTTGCTCTCTACAACTTCCTGAAAAGAGGCTGGAGTGAGGTGGGAATTGGTCTTTTCTCCCTAGTATTAGGTGGTAGAATGAGAGGAAATGGTCTGAAGTATTGTGTTTAGGTGAGTGAGTTAGAAAAAATGTCTTTTCTGCAGGAATGTTCAGGCATTGGAACAGGCTGCCCAGTGACATGGTGGAGTCACTGTCCCTGCAGGTGTATAACAGATGTGTGGACAAGGCACTCAGGAACATGCTTTTAAAAGGCCATGATGGGCTTGGGTGGGTGGTTGGACTTGATAATCTTAGAGATCTTTCCCAACTGAAACAGTTCTATGATTCCATGACTTTCCACTCATCTGATAACAAAAAACAAGCAAAAAAAGAAACCCCCAAGTTAACTTTGAAAAGTTGCTTGTGATCATACTTACAGAACATAGAATCAGTTCTATTATTCCATATACTTCATTTTATTTTACCCTACAAGAAAAGCATGCACCAAGTGACCAATAGGGCATGAATAAAACATTTGATGCAGCTATTGGAATTATTGCAACTCTGGGTACTTGTTTAGAGTGATTAGTTTATTCTGAGTCTTGATTATTCATGAGGGGTGATTCTCCCCCTCTGCTCCGCTCTGGTGAGACCCCACCTGGAGTACTGCATCCAGTTCTGGAGCCCCATTACAAGAAGGATGTGGACATGCTGGAGTGTGTCTAGAGAAGGGCCATGAGGATGCTCAGAGGGCTGCAGCAGCTCTCCTTTGAGGACAGACTGAAAGAGTTGGGGCTGTTCAGTCTGGAGAAGAGGAGGCTCCCAGGTGACCTTCTTGTGGCTTTCCAGTATCTGAAGGGGGCCTACAAAAAAGCTGGGGAGGGACCTTTTAGGCTCTCAGGGAGTGACAGGACTAGGGGGAATGGAGCAAAGCTGGAGATGGATAGGTTCAGACTGGAGGTGAGGAGGAAGTTGTTCATCATGAGAGTGGTGAGAGCCTGGAATGGGTTGCCCAGGGAGGTGGTTGAGGCCCCATGCCTGGAGGTGTTTAAGGCCAGGCTGGGTGAGGCTGTGGGCAGCCTGCTCTAGGGTAGGGTGTCCCTGGGCATGGCAGGGGGGTTGGAACTGACTGATGCTTGTGGGTCCCTTCCAACCCTGACTAATTCTGTGATTATTGGTACGATTTTTAAGAGCATTTCAAAAGAGTGTATTCTTTTGTAGTTAAAGAAGATTACAGAGTTACAAGAGGTGAAAATCAGCCACGTAATAAAATACCAAACAAACAGGTAATTCCTTCTGTGTTATGTAACTAATCTTTTTTACTGCTTTGGTTTTGTTTTACTCTGATCTGATTGACTATTTTACAGATTTCTCTTTAACTGGCATCATAGCTGATTCTTTTCCTAGGTCTTTTTTTTTTCAAGAGAGATTTTTTAGACCAAAACCAAGAGTGCAGAAGATGTTAACCAAGTGATTTTCTTACTGCTTACAGACTCTGAAAACTGTATTGTAATGAGAAATACCAATAGTAAGCTAGAATCCTTTAAGAATGTTAGCTTGTAAAGGCTGTTTGCAGATGCATTTTTGACAAGTCATGGAATGTTGCTACTATTCAGTGCTAAATTGCTGCCATGTGTTTCAGAATTTCACAGATGTGAATAAGTACAATATCAAACTGTTAAGGAGGAATGAAAGTCCCAACATGCCTGTAGTTCAGAAGGCTGCAGTTGATAGTCCCTCCACGGGTGGAAAGGTAGGATCTAGACAGTTGATGTTCTTGTACTCTTGAGTAACTTCTGTTTCCATTCCTCTTTGGTCCAGTTTTTCATGTGTACAAATTTGTGTTCATAACAGAAGACAAATATGTATAACTTTGATTGTTCTTTAAATTAGTTCTGTATTGGTCAATATTTGCATTGTTTTAGTATGCAAAACTTGAAGTAGTCTCTGGGTAACTGTTCCATCTGAGCAGAGGGTACTCAGGGTCTGCCCAAGCTAAGAAATACAAAGTCCTGAATGAGCATAAAATTCATCTCAAACTACTATACCTTTCCTCTTGCATCTACTGGTAGTACACTAAATTGATGTGCCTTTTTTTGTGTGTTTTTTAAGAAGGAAAATGAACTTGAAAGCCTTCTAGCTTCTTTGAAAATTTCCAAAGAAAATGAAGTGCAGACTTACTCCAGGGAAACAAGAGCTAAAACTGAAGAACATCTGTCACCACAATCGTTTGTTATGGTCTGTATACCGCAGGAATCATTACATTGCAATTTACCATCTGCTGCCTTAGCGTCAATGCTCCTATTTATAGAAACTCCATGAAACCTCATACTGCCTTTTAAAATGTATTGATGAGCTTTTAATTAGCCATTCCCAAAGACAATTAACAAACACATTTGGTCATGCTATGATGTTCTTAGCTCTGCTTTGCTAAAATGTAGCTGATAAGAAAAAAAACCAAAAATCAGCTTCTGTTACTCTGGTATTGAGAGTTAAGTAAGAAGGTGGTGTTATGTGAATGCCATAATGGCCCTGAATGTTTTGTTTTCTTTTCTTTCTTAAAGAAAGGAACACAGATGCTCAAAGAGATTTTGAAGATAGATGGCTCTGACCTAGAAACAAGGAATGAGGTGAAACCCCAAATTAATGATGTTCCTGCTCCCTCTAGTAGACAGGATTGCCATGGAGCTGCCTTGCAGTATAGACAAACTAAAAAAATGGGTATGTTTAGACATCATCTTAGAGTTCAAAGCTTCACCTTGTAGTGACATTTTAGAAGATAGCTAACAGTATATGTGCTAGTTTGAGCCCAGCTGGAATATTTTGGCGAGAAGAATTAGATTATAGGCTGTGAACAGGAAACAGTGGTGATGTCTACTTCACTCATAGGCTTGCTGAGATGTGTAAGAATAAGAACATAGATAACAGAGTTGCTCTCTGGCTGCTCGCCCTTCTCTCCCTAACCTGCTGTCTGTGTAACTGATCCATCTGCTTCCTAACCCCCCTGGCCAATTCTCCAAACTCACCTTGAATGTAAGGCCAAGTCTGGGATATGGTAGAGGGGCGGAAAGGAGGTGGAAGGGTGGTTGGGAGCCCCTGCTGGGGACTCTGGTTTCTGGGAGGGCTGCTGTGTTTCTGTGTTACCTTTTAACTTGTATATTTCTGTATATATTGTAAAAATCTGCTTGCATATTGTGCTAAGCTGTGAATATAAAGCTTCATTCTAATTTCCAGCTTGGCTGAGTCTAGTCTGGGTGATTTCATAAGGGGGGTGGGGGGTGGGTAACACCCAAACCATCACAGCATAGTGCTGATTTTCAAAATACAGTGGTAGTATAGTAAATCTTTTGTTTTACTTCAAATCTGAAAAGCTTTTGTTAATTAGATATGAAAATACCAGAAATAAATAAAATATGCCTTTTTTTTGTCCCCTTCCCTGCTAATAACAAAGTTGCTGCCTTGCAGTCAGGATATAATTTATTACTTCTGCTATGATTTATTTTTTTCTCCTTTTTGCCAGCTGCTTATATGAACAAGGCCTATAGCAGTGGTGGCCCTCAGAAGACACCGGTGCTGGAAACCGGAGGTCATCCTTTCGCTTGTCCACAGCCTGCACTGTCTACTGTCTCTGAGCTTTGTCATATTTGTTCCCTTGCTGGAATGTCACAGCCAGATTTCTCTTTCGTAAAAACACCACAGGTAAAATCCTTTTTCTGCAAAAGTTAAGGCTCTCAACTTTGTTTCTTCTCTCCTATGTTAGACATTTTGATTGAGCAGCAAAATCCATCTGAAAATCGACTGGCTCCTCTTGTTTGCTTGTTTTCAAAACAAATCCTGTGTTTCTGTCTCACAGTTTGTCAGCAATGCCATTTCCCTCAAAAAAACTTCTTTCCTTTTTCTAGACCATGACAGTTTGTCACATAAAACTGTCAAATGGTTTGCTGGTTCATGGACCACAGTGTCACTCTGAAGCTGAAGCGAAGGAGAAAGCTGCCCTTTTTGCTTTACAGCGTTTGGTGAGGATTAAAAGAGTGTTTTAATACCTTTGTCTCTCTTGCACTGTGCCTGTTTGTAATCATCCCTTCCCTTCTTTGCAGAGTTCTGTAGGAATAAATTTCCCTTTGCCTCCACCTCCACCTATGTTACCAAATTATCAAGCGCTGGGAGTTCCTGTACCACCTGGATCTATTCCTCCAGTATTTGCACAGCCCCCTGGTAAGTATTTGGCTAGCACGCATTTCAGAGGTTGTCATGATGCAGTCACAGGGCCACAAAGATGATCAGAGGGCTGGGGGCACCTCTCTTATAAGGCCAGGTGGAGAGAGTTGGGGCTGTTCAGCCTGGAGAAGAGAAGGCTCTGGGGAAACCTTAGGGCTGCATTTCAGTATCTGAAGCAGACCTACAGGAAGGTTGGGGAGAAACTTTTCACAATGGCTTGTAGCGATAGGACGAGTTTGAAACTGGAGCAGGATAGATTTAGGTTGGACTTCAGGAGGAAGTTATTTCCAATGAGAATGGTGAGATACTCGAACAGGTTGCCCAGACATATAGTGGAGGCTCCATCTCTGGAGGCATTCACGGTCTTGATGGAGCTCTGAGCAATCTGATCTAGTTGGAGATGTCCCTGCTGACTGCAGAGGGTTGGACAAGAGGACCTTTGAGAGTCTTTTTCAACACGCTGCATTCAATGATTCTGTGACATCCTGAAATTGCAATGATTCTCTATATGAAAATTAATGTCTTCCAGAAAGCTCCATTTCTGGTCTTCATGAGTTGTATGTCTTGAACTGCTTTGAAAACCCTCCATAAACCTTTTCTTGTTAGCATGCAGATGAAATCAACACAGAGGGCCTTGCTGCCCTTCTCTGGACATGTTCCAGCATCTCAACATCTCTCTTGAATTGAGGGGCCCAGAACTGGACACAGTACTCAAGGTGTGGCCTGACCAGTGTTGAGTACGGGGGCAGAACATCCTCCCTCCTCCTACTGGCCACACTGTTCCTGAGCCAGGCCAGGATGCCATTGGCTCTCTTGGCCACCTGGGCACACTGCTGGCTGGCTAACTGGTGAACTTACACAGTTGACTTGGCTATGGATATGAGGATCCTAAATTACATCCACTCTGCAATGCAGATGCCTTTAATGCTCTTAACTCTGCTCTCATTTAGGTGTAATTCTGTAAAAGCTGAACTGTTAGGAATTATTTTGATGATAACTAAATAAATGCCTAGTTTCAAGTAAATGTGAAGAACCTGAGGCTTTATTAGAGAGAGAAAAAACATGCAGACATGTGGGAATGCAATGTTAGAAGGAATAATAACAAGCAAATGCCGACTTTGGTTCCCACAGCTGGAGGTTACCTTATCTGGGGAAGGAGTGATAAGTGGACATCTCATTAATGAGAAAAGGTGTAAAAGACTGGGTTGTTCTTGCCTAGTTATGCTAACGTGTAGGTGTATGCTCTATGCTCAAGACTATATAATGAGAGCCAGAAAGATCAATCAAGGACTAAGGTTGAATTCACGTTGAATGGTGTGGAGTCCATGTGGCATCGCTCTGATCATGCTGGTCTGTGTGGGCCTTGCCCTTGTTCTCCTGCAAACTGCTACACAGACAGACATCGTTGGGGTACTTTTGGGGAGTTGGTAACCTCTTTGTTCTTTGCAGGAAAGAGCTAACAGTTACTTATTTTCACAGCTAATATAATGCCTCCATCGTCCTGCATGTTTGGTCCAGTGTCCTGGGGAACTCCAGTGCCGAAGCATTATTATTCCAGCTCTTATCCAGGAAACGTGTCTCTTGCAGGAACTATACCAGTTGGTTCTCACAACCAGTTTATACCTCTGCAGGTAAGATTGTCTCAATAGTCTGCTGTTGTAAAACATGTCCCTACATGATGAATTGAACAACACCCACCCCTCCACCCCCACTGTGAAGCGCTGATTAGTCTTAGAAAGTCATTGTAAAATCTTGTGTGCATGTGGCAGTGGGGTTGGGACTGTATGCTCCTTGTGGTCCCTTCCAACCCTGACTGACTCTGTGATTCTGTGATTTGCAATTGTCTGAGAATGCCTTGTTAAATGATATTTATTTAATTTAAAGGTAACTAAAAAAAGGGCTGCTAGCAAGAAAAACTTTGAGCTGAAGGATTTTCAGAGTTCCCCTCAAGCTGCACCACTAAAGAATGAACAGCCAATGTCTTCTGAGCACATTCAGCAAGATAGTTCTTCAGCTCCTTTAAAATCTCCTCCAGCTGCTCAATCCACTGTTTCATTTCAAGACAATGTGGCTACTCCAAGCGTTCCTCATAACAAATCAACACCAAACACTTCCAGCAAGCGAAAGCCAAGAAAGCTGGCTGTCAATTTTGGTGCACCAAAACCTTCAGAATAAATATGGTAGCTAGGTGTATTTTATCTTCAACTCTTTCCCCCTCCCCTGTTATGTTCTAGCTTTTTGAAAGTCAGAAAACTCTACTGAAAAACAGACCAGCCACTTTTATATAATACAGAATGAAATGCATTTTATTTGCTGTTATTTCCAGGTTGTTGCAAAACCTATAAAAGTGAAAACTTAATGAATTTGACATAAATGAGCAGAAGCCAGGAAATGCTGAGTTAAGGTTACCATGCCATCCATTGTGCCTAGCTCTCTCAACAGTGGCTCGCATTACTATACAGAGTAAGCAGCAATAACAGTGGCAACCTTAATTCAGAATTGCTGTGCTTTTTGGGAGGGATATGGAGCAGTAATAAGTTGGGCATCTACCGCTGCTTAGTATGACCCTTTGTATTCTTAGCTTATTTTTAAATAGCTTAATAAGACAGAAGGAAAAATTACTTAAATGCAGCTTTTGTATTGGCTCTCCAGGTCATTCCCAGTCGAATGACCTAACTACAATGAACTTCCAAATTCAGTTGATCCACGAACTGCTAGGTTTTATACCAGAGGGCAGCAACCTGCAAAATGTAGATGTTGTTGTATCTCTGGTATTACAGTGGCAAAAAGTGGTTGCTGATGCAGAATCTGTTCCAGGAGATGAATTTGTAGGGTGTATCAAACCAAAAAATGAATTTGCCAAGTAGAGAGCTCTTTGTTAAAGGATGGTTAATATTCTTCATCTAGCAGCATTCTCACGCTGCATTCAGGTGATGAAATAACATGGATAACAACTGCAGATCTGCACAGCCTCCTAAAATGCTAGTGATAACCTGACTACAACACTGGCCAGACTTTTAAAGATGTCCGTTTGTGTGTTATGCCTGTCGAAGTTATGTTTACTTAGAATCCATTTCTCCACCCTCTGATAGTCTGCACTCTGAAACCTTCTCTATGGTAGGTTATTTTTTGTTGTTGTTGCTAGTGACTTCTAACTTTTTTTTTTTAACTCTATGAAGGAAGTTTACATGACAAAACTAAATCATCAGAAACTGTTCTTCCTAGTCCCATAAGAATCTTCAGACAAACAGCTGATTGGTATTTTTGGAGCGAGCTGTGTTGTAAAAGCAATTCCATCCCTTAGTCCATAGAGGAAAGAAAGGAAGATTCAGAGGTCCCTGTGCTACATCTAACCTACAGGTACTATTCTTACTGACATTAATAAGAAGACTTCAGCTTAAGAGAAGATTTTAAACCTCAGTTTGTGCTGCTTACTGATGTTGATTAAAATTTATTTTGCTGCTTTATTCAAATCAATTCCAGAAGACAGTTTTGGTATTTTGTTTTGTTTTGTTTTCCCCTTCTAAGGCCCAGGAAGCTTAGAAATAAAGCATACTTTAGTCATTCATTTTGTTACCTCTAAACAGGTTTCGTGTTGGATCTGGAAGTTCGTAGACTTTCTTTCAGTTCCACTACTTGTTCTTTATTTCCCTTTGTTGGTGTGGAACCCAGTTTCACATTCTTACTATGTCAGAGGTTTTTTTTTATACTGATGTCTCTTAAGCAGTTGTTCCCTTCACACTATTTGTGGAATAGCAGCAAGCCCTACAAAAGGGATCACAGACAGAAAAACAGATTAATAACATTTAACATCTTATTTCATTTTCCTTAGTATCACAAACCTTGTAGAGTATGCAGTATGTGGTCTTAAAATGTTGTATTGTTGTCTTTATAGCCATCTAGTCCCGAGAGGGTTTGAAGGCATGATCCATGCAGGGAAGGCTGCATGTTCTGTCCTTAAAATCATGTGCCTGACAGGATGCTGACGTGACACAAGAGGTGTCCAGGTAAAACGTAACCGAGACACAGATGTCAGTCCCCCATAGCCTACATGAGTTATCTGACTGTCAAAGAAAAGATCTCTTTAGAAAGAGGAGCCTCCTTTGGGTTCTTGCCTGGTGGAAGGCTGGCATACCTGGATAGCAGAAGTGTGCAGGGTTCTTAGAAGGAGAATGCTACACCCTTCACACCGGTAACACAGCCATTTTTATTACTAATTACTTCATTCCATCACTTCCACTCCCTTCTCGAGCAGAATTGCTGTATTTAGTACATTTGGCTTCATTCTGTAGTCGCTAATTGTATTAGTCCCTGTTTTGTTTGGGTTGATCTGTGCTATGATGCTGACTGCCTGGTGCCCAGTTAATTACAGTGTTCCATGTCCTGGTAGGGTGTGACATCTGCATTGACCTACACCATTTCCCCTGTGATTTCAGTCTTCTATTTTAACAAGTTGATTGTTTAATTCATACAGATCTAAATTTCAACATTGTTTTTTTTCTCATAGATACAAAGTATTTTGTAAGCACTGGAGTTTTTAATTAGATCTTATACAGAGCAGTATTTTACTAAAAAACCAAAAGGGAAGACTTTTATGTGCTCATTTTTGTAGTTTCTGATTATTTTTTTTTAAATAACTTTTCATTGTTTTATCTGCCAAGTGAAATGTTTTGAATTTGCATATGAATGGATACAGAATGTATTTTTTGTGCTGTTTAGTGTTAAGTGTGCATTTTCAGATTTTTAGCATGTAGCTGCACATGAGACTGTGCAAAGTTATTTTAAAATATGAAGATATGATACACTGAAGGAAAAAAATGTTCATAAAATGCTATATAAAACTTTAATGCAATAGAATAATTTTCTAAGTCGTCTGTGTCTGCTTGGATTAAATATTGAAACATGACTTAATTTCACTGGTTTATTTGGAAATACTATCTGGGAACTTCTGTATGCTCCAAACTGAAATTTTAAGATCAAAATTAAATCTCCTGAAGCTTAATTTCTGTTACCCTGGAAGCAGCAGCTGCTCACCTGAGTTGATGGCTTTCAGCTACTACTCGGATAAAGACAGGCAGATGTCCCCTACCTGAAGGGACATTGTAGACAGGTGGGGGTTGGCCTCTTCTCCCAGGCAACCAGCAATAGAACAAGGGGGCACAGTCTCAAGTTGTGCCAGGGAAAGTATAGACTGGATGTTAGGAGGAAGTTCTTCACAGAGAGAGTGATTGGCATTGGGAATGGGCTGCCCAGGGAGGTGGTGGAGGCACTGTCCCTGGAGGTGTTCAAGAAGAGCCTGGATGAGGCACTTAGTGCCATGGTCTAGTTGACTGGCTAGGGCTGGGGGATAGGTTGGACTGGATGATCTTGGAGGTCTCTTCCAACCTGGTTGATTCTATGATTCTAAGGCTGTTGGCCACTTTGTAGCTCCAAGTGTTTAACTAGATGCTGATCTTTCAGAATTTCTTTGGCCTCAGAAAACCATTGGATTTTTTTAATAAACAAAAGCTCTAGAAAAAGGCAGTAAAATTATTTTCCAACAAGTGTGATCCTAATGGTTCTTAACAAGATGCAAAACCAGCTGACAGCTGAAAAACAGGAGGAGCCCTGGGTACCCAGAAATATTTGACACTGTTTTTCTGTGCCTGAAGATTTTCCCCTTGAACAGAGCAAGAATAGTTAGCTCATTTGTAACAGCATTTTGGATGAAGCCTGATGGCAAACTGCACTAAACCCAGTCTAATGAGTCTGCATTTCTTTAAGAGGTGAACAGCAAGTTACACTTCATAAGTAGGAGTTCCTCAACTTCAGTAATAGCAGGGTTTTCTTTAATTTAAAAACTCAATTTCCCCCATATTTTACAGAGATAAATAAACTTCTTCACCTTCTTATTGTGTGTAAATACCATGTGCTCAGTTTTGTTCTCTTTGCCCAGTTATCTCTAGGATTATAGTCAAACTTTACTTACTATTCCCTTTTAATATCTCATGGACACTGTAGCAAATTAAATCTTTGGTTGTGAGTGAAGAAGTGCATTAGGATTTGCCTTTTGCCAACTGGAGCACCAGCTTTTCATCTAAAGAGGTATTTCCCTCTCGTAGATCATTGTATAGATTATCTTGTTTAAAGCAATGAGCATAAGGAATGGGGAACACTCTTAACATGATCAGCTGCTGTGAGTTTGTTGGGGTGTGCATCTAGGTCATATTACTCAACATGAAGATACCAATCTTGCATTTCTTAAGCTGCCTTCCAATTATTAGTCAGTAGGCTTTTAAGTACTGCAGTTATCCTGCGTGGCAAGTTCTGCCTCATTAACTCTTCCCATCTCAATCTACAGCACTAAAGGAAAGTTAAATCAAGTAAGCTTTGAAAAATATCTTAGTCTGTGTCTAATAATTCTTCCATGAACATTCCCATACAAAAATCAAGTGACATTTGTTCCACTTAGTTTAGTTCACCTAAACTGCTCTATGGATGCTCTCCTGGTGTGAGGATACTCAAGGAAGGAATGGTTACTTACAGGAAGGGATAAATTTTATTCTTTATATTTGAGATGTGATCTCCATATGTATTCCATAATCAGTCTTCCTGACTATTGAGAGACAGTTATGTTCTTCTCTTTCTGTCTCTGGAAAAGGGACACAGTGACACCAAGGGCATAAGAGCACACTGAATACACACTCTTGGCCAAAAGAATCCAAATTCAGGTGCCTGAGGATCCATGAATATTAAGAATGTAACTGATATATATTTGGAAGGATCAGGTACCATGAGGTAAGTAGCTGTTTACTAACAGAAGAGTCCACAGTTCCAACAACAGTTCCTTATTGCTGTCAATTTTTGACAAGGTCTTTCCTTATTTTTCTGTGATGTACAAATTTCTTGTTTCATTTCTGCTGTGAAAGACAATACCACAATCAAAAGAAAACAGCAGTCACAATGCCATCACTTGCAAACAGTGAATGTGATTTCTGGGTTTATTGAAAGCCTTTTCCATTCAAACTTAAGCTATTTCTTCTTTTAAGAGTTGGTCAGTAAGCATTACTGCATCAGCACTGATTCATTAAAAGTGATAATCAGCCTGAGGGCCTGTGTTTTCTGTAAATGCAAGAAAGACAAAGAATGGCAATCAAAAGCCAAACTCTCATTTCTTTGCAAATATCAAGCAATAAAATTCGAAGTTGGCTACTTGGAGCATGTAGAGGGTGAAGCAGAGAGTGTGATTCCACTGCAGGTAAGAGATCTGTTTCAAGAGTAACTTATGTGTGTTTTGGACTTAGGGTTTGGGATGTAGCTGTGTGCTTCTGAAGTTTCTTCCACAATGTATTTGTTTGAGATAATTGAAATGCTTTGTCAGTCACTGAAATGTAACTCAGCAGGGTAAATGTAGAGCATTGTAGGTTTCTGAATGCTCAGCTCCCTGAGACTGTATTGAGAGAGTTAATTTCTCTTCTAGATTTTCCTGTGTTTATTTTTTCCCCCTATTTCTTCCCCTTGCTTGCTTTCTTTTAAAAGTGTCTAGGTCTTACTGGAACAATAGTTAGGTGCTTTTTCATCCCTTTAGCTTCTAGTATATCCATTCTCTTGTTCTCCTTAAGCTTGATGCTCACTTGTCTTGCTTTATTTTTAGCTGTTTTTTTTCCTGTGAATTTGCAGACTTTGAAACTAATGTTCTTTTACAGAGCTGTTCAGCCCTGGATTTTCTAGGCACAAACAATCATTCATCACATGTATACATATATACAGATAGGGGGTTCAACCTCTTGTTTTCTCAAGTCTGTTCACAGTTCTGTCAGTTCTAGTCCACATAGTATCACAGTATCACCAAGGTTGGAAGAGACCTCATAGATCATCAAGTCCAACCCTTTACCACAGAGCTCAAGGCCAGACCATGGCACCAAGTGCCACGTCCAACCTTGCCTTGAACAGCTCCAGGGACGGTGACTCCACCACCTCCCCGGGCAGCCCATTCCAGTGTCCAATGACTCTCTCAGTGAAGAACTTTCTCCTCACCTCCAGCCTAAATTTCCCCTGGCGTAGCTTGAGGCTGTGTCTTCTCGTTCTGGTGCTGGCCACCTGAGAGAAGAGAGCAACCTCCTCCTGGCCACAACCTCCCCTCCGGTAGTAATCCTTCAAGAGACATCTAGATGATTATGAACGTTCTCATATATGCACATTACACATCTCCAAATGCATATATTGCTTAGGATGGGTTAAAAACATCAGTACGCTATTTTTCACTTGGTTTAAAACCTAATTGTCCTCAATTCCATCTTTTTGTCTTGTCAAAGGTTACTTTTAGTGCAGAGCTGGCAGAAGGGAAGGACTGCTTTGCAGTCCTCAAGTGCAATGCAAAACCTCATGTGTGTGGAAGCAGTTTTCTCTGCAGCTCCCTATTGAAAATGCTAGGTTAACCAGTCTCTTACTGCTTGTTTCCACCAAGTGTATAAACACATCATGAACCTTATCAAGCAATTAACCTGACCAAAACACTTTCCATCATGTTGGAGCAAGTCCAGAGGAGGGCCACAACAATGATCCAAGGGCTGGAGCATTTCTGCTCTGAGGATGGGCTGAGGGAGCTGGGGTTGTTCAGCCTGGAGAAGACTGGAGTGACCTTGGAGCTGCCTTCCAATACCTTAAGGGGGCCTACAAGAAAGATGGAGAGGGACTTATCACAGGAGTATCTAGTGACATGGCAAGGGGAAATGGTTTGAAACTGAGGGAGAGCAGGGGTAGACTGGCTCTTAGGAAGAAGTTCTTCAACACTAGGGTGGTGAGACTCTGGAATAGGTTGCCCAGAGTAGTTGTGGATGCATCCTCCCTGGGGATGTTCAAGGTCAGGCTAGATGATGCCCTGAGCAACCAAGTCTAGATGAGATGCATCCCTGCCATGGTAGGGAGGTTGGAGAAGATCTCTTAAGGTCCCTTCCAACCTAAGCCATTCTATGAATTTTTTTAAAAGTCTGATAGCTGCTCTTGTGGCTCCATGGTGGACTACTACATGTGTAGAGCAGTTTGCAGTGTGAGGGCAAGATGATTTAGCAAGAATGGAATTGCTTAAGAAACATCCCATCATTGCCTAAAACCCAAACCACCCACAAAGCTCATATGCTAGGTTAACTAATGTTGTATGTGATTCTGTGTGTCAGCTTCAAGGATGGTGGGGAATTTCTGGTGGGAGTGCAGGAGGAGCTGCTGAGAATGGTAAAAGGTCATTGCCAAAACGTCATTGCTTTCATTTGGGGCTACCTATTAAGTTTCCAGACTGGGCTTAGTGAATGGTGTATGTAGGCTACACTGAAGAACAACAGAAATTAGTGGGCTTTTTCTTAAATGCAAACTGACTAAGGACCCTGCTTTTATAATGTTAAAGCTTGGTAAAATGGCAAGGCTAAGGCAGTAGGTAAAATGGTAAATAAGAGCTTGTTGAGGCAGTAGAAGAGTTGGTGCACCTTGACAAATGCAGCTGAAGAAAGGAAGTTGAAGGGAAAAAACATGCATTACAAGTTTCAGATCTCACTCCCCTGTATCTCAGTAGTTGGAGTTTTGTTAGCACTGCCAATGGCAAGTTTGAAACTGGAAGCCTAGGATCAGCAAAGAGGCTCCTATGTCACACAACAGAAATGCATCTTACAGTACTTATCTTTAAGAGAAAAAAATGTTGTCTATTCCAAATACAGTTTACTTAGTCATTTGGAAGTTTTAATTAATCATCTGGGCATAGAAAACATCAAGATTGTTTCATTTCTATTAGGTCTGCAACATTCTTGTATCTCAAGGAAGGCCTATTCATCTAAAGTGTACTTACTGAACCACTGAGCATGATGGCACTGCTTACAAATACTCAATATGAATTACTTGCAGTGGAGATTTTGCCACCACTGCCAGTGATCTTGTCCCTGATGTTCTGCCATTTGGTTGGTTTCATTTAATAATTCTTATCTTTACTACAGCATAAGAGAGGTCCCTGGAATGCCTCCTCTCCATTTGGATTGATACTCCAGGAACAGATCAATTTCACTTTACAGAGACCAAGGAAACTGAGGATTTCAGTAGGGAAGATGTGGAAATACAGGGCCTAGCTGCTGCAGCAATTGGTAGGTGACCCACACATGTGAATTCTTCTGCCTTTGAGCAGGGGAACTGCACCTGCATGCTTTTACTCAAGCGAGAAGGCCAGGGTTGCAGTGAAGGGTTACCCAGGCTTGTTACTAGCATTGCAGGGCAGTGTGTCAGATAATGCTAAGTAAAGGATCGGTGCTGGGCCCCATCCTCTTTAACATCTTCATAGATGATCTGGATGAGGGCATCGAGTCAGTCATCGGCAAGTTTGCAGATGACACTAAGCTGGGGGCAGATGTGGCTGGGTTGGAGGGCAGAAGGGCTCTGCAGCAGGACCTTGACCGCCTGGACAGATGGGCAGAGTCCAAGGGGATGGCATTCAATAGCTCCAAGTGCAGGGTGCTGCACTTTGGCCACAGCAACCCCATGCAGAGATACAGGCTGGGGTTGGAGTGGCTGGAGAGCAGCCAGACAGAGAGGGATCTGGGGGTGCTCATTGATACCCACCTGAACATGAGCCAGCAGTGTGCCCAGGTGGCCAAGAGAGCCAGTGGCATCCTGGCCTGCATCAGGAATGGTGTGGCCAGCAGGAGCAGGGAGGTCATTCTGCCCCTGTACTCTGCACTGGTTAGACCACACCTTGAGTACTGTGTTCAGTTCTGGGCCCCCCAGTTTAGGAGGGACATTGAGATGCTTGAGCATGTCCAGAGAAGGGCGACGAGGCTGGTGAGAGGCCTTGAGCACAGCCCTACGAGGAGAGGCTGAGGGAGCTGGGATTGGTTAGCCTGGAGAAGAGGAGGCTCAGGGGAGACCTTATTGCTGTCTACAACTACCTGAGGGGTGGTTGTGGCCAGGAGGAGGTTGCTCTCTTCTCTCAGGTGGCCAGCACCAGAACAAGAGGACACAGCCTCAGGCTGCGCCAGGGGAGATTTAGGCTGGAGGTGAGGAGAAAGTTCTTCCCTGAGAGAGTCATTGGACACTGGAATGGGCTGCCCGGGGAGGTGGTGGAGTCGCCGTCCCTGGGGCTGTTCAAGGCAGGATTGGACGTGGCACTTGGTGCCATGGTCTGGCCTTGAGCTCTGTGGTAAAGGGTTGGACTTGATGATCTCCGACTTTGGAGCTTTTGAGCATGTGGATGAAAATTCTTGACATTATCTGTGTGACTTTTATTCATCCTTTGCTCGTGGAGTTTTGGAAAGTGGAGCCCAGCCTACCAAAATGTTTAGATGGTTGTCACTGAGCTTATGTCAAGACAAAGTTTCTGAATGCCTCTATGAATTCTATGATTGCTGTAAGTGTCATGTTCTTATTTGGCAGTAAAACAGATCTTAAGCTTAATACAGATGTGCAAATTAGGTGTGGGGTTGTTTTTTGCCTTTCCAGTGGGAAGAGGAGGAGCTGTTTCCTTGAGAGAGCTGAAGCACAAAGCATAACCATATGGACAAGGAGTTGCTTTATGTTGTTTTCCTCTGTCAAATAAGTTTTGAACTGAATGAGATAGAAGCTTCTGATGTGCACTTTGTGGAGCTTGGTTTGTGAATAGTTGCCAGAAGCTCTGAATGTTCTCACCTGTGTCCCAGGCCACACAACTTCTTCACAACATCTGTCTTAAGTACGTTCCCAAGGCTTCTGCACGTTGTCCAGTATGAAGGGTTGGACTTGATGATCTGTGAGGTCTCTTCCAACCCTGATGATACTGTGATACTGTATCCAGATTAACTGTCCATGCCATGCCGGCTACCGTCAGCGACGCATGCCAGGGGTGCCCGTACCTGGTTGTGTCCCTGACACCCGCTGCCAGAGGACGTTCTTCCGTGTAGTACCGCTGAGGGGGCCCCGGGGCTAGCAGACAGTTACTGAGCCGGGCTTAGCACTGCGAGGAAATGTTCTCGTATCCCCTGAATTCTGAGTTCTAGCAACCCTTTAGCAGTCGGGGTTACGTTAAAAGGCTTTTAAGCGCATTTGATAAACGCCCACGGCAGCTGCCCAGACTGTAACGCAAGGGTTTGTTTAGTTCCGCTCAGCCAGCGGGTTCCGGGGCCGAGGGCCTCGCCAAGCTGCGACAGCGCCACTGCCGCCGGGAAGCCCGCTGTCGCCACCCGCTTGCCCTTCGCCAGGAGCAGGTGCTGCCGCTGCCCCGGGAGCCGGCGATAGGCAGCGAAGCCGCCAAACGCCTTTTCGGCGGCAGCGGCTTCCGCGGCGTCACAGCTGCGCCCCGGCGGTGCTCCCCGTTCGCGCCCCGCCTCTTGCCGCCGCGAGTCCGCGCCCACAGACCGCCCGCTGCCCGCCCCGCGCTGGGGCCGGGTGTCGAGGCGGAGGTTTCCTGCCGGGCGTGCCGCCGTGCGCCGCACTGGGCGATCCGTCCGCGCCGGCGATGCCGTGCGAGCAGCAGGAGGGCGCCGCTGCCCCGGCGCGGTACGTGGTGGGGGTGGACGTGGGCAGCACCGTACTCAAGTGCCACGTCTATGACCAGGCGGCTGCGGTCAGAGGCTCCAGCTGCAAGAAGGTGAATCAGGGGCGCGGGGCTGGGGGAGCTGCGGAAGCCGCCTTGCGCATTTATGGCTGCGAGGCCGAGAAGTGAGGGCTACCCGGCCCCGGGCGGGAATCGGCGGGTGAAGGCAGCCTGCGCCTGTGGGCCGAGCGTCTCTGATCCGAGGCTCCGCGTCCCGCCCGGAGGCGGCGGGAAGCGTTCACTGCCGCTCCTCCAGCCTTGTTGCATGAAGTGCGCGGCTGCCCCTTGAGTCTGCTCGGGTGGAGACGACTTTTAGAGGGTTTCTCAGACCAACCTGGGTGAAACGAAACCCGCAGACTAGCTGAGGGCTCTAAGGACATAGCAGCGCTGCACGCAGCCTGTTGCCTCTCAGCCTTTGCTGCCGCCCGCCTTTCCCCTTCGCTCTAGGCACCTGTCGGCTGGTCCTTCTCCGGACTGCTTTCGTTAGTGGGGCATGGCTGAGACCCGCCTAGGACTTGCCTTTACGCCTCTGAAAGTAGATAGTAGCGAGGTGTGTGTTGGTCTCCTTCTCCCAAGGAACTAGTGATAGGACAAGAGAAAACGGACTGAAATTGCACTAGCATATTAGGAACAGGTTCTTTCCTGAAGCGGTGGTCAGGCATCGGAGCAGGCTGCCCGGGGAGATGGTGGAGTCACCGTCCCTGTGGGTGTTCAAAAAACATTCCCCCTTAGCACTTCAGGACATGGTTTAGTGGAGGTGATGGTGTTAGGTTGTCAGTTGGACTTGTTGATCTTAGGTGGCTTTTCAACTTTAGTGCTCCTATGATTCAGTGTCCTATTATACGAGAGCACTGTATTAAAACGTGTTAACTTTGGAACATGAACTTCAGGCTGCTTTTGTTTTTCGTGGCTTGTGATTCTGGAATCCAGATGTTCTCTAGAATTACTTGTTTTTGTTATTATCTGTTGCAGTAAAAAGATTGTAGCAAGGGAAAGTGTGGCAAATCTGATGGATTTTTTGAGCTGGAAGGGGATGCCCTCAGTGGAGCTGACTCTCTAGCCAGAGGCCCATCTGGCAGGTGATTCCTAGCCTGCTGTTGACCTGCTTAGAGACCTAGACGTCCAAGATCAATAGCAGAACCAAAAGGCTCTCTGAGAAACCTGGTTTCCAGTTTGGAGCCCCAAAAAGGATTTACCCACTCTCCAGTTTCTGGAGATTTGGGCTTCTTTATTCATTCTCTCTGCAGAGAGGAGGTCCTCCAGTGATCACACACCTGTATTTAACCATGTTTTAGAACAATCTTTTTCCTCCTGCAGTAGATACAGAACATTAAGGAAAAAACCACACACAAACTAAATGCAAACATACTTGCACAATACTTAGAGAAAGGCTGGTTTCTGTGAGCTAGATGCTGTAACAACGATTTGTATGTTTTGTGAACAGGTGGAATCACTTTATCCTCGTCCTGGCTGGGTTGAATTAGATCCTGAAGTGTTGTGGAGTCAGTTTGTTGGTGTAATAAAAGAGGCTGTACAAGGTAATGGCTTAATGAATTCTTTGTCAAAATTTGATTGGGAAAAATACAATCTTATTATTGAGGTACTGAAAAATTACTACTGAGCGCAGGTCCTACAGCCTACTTCAAGGCCTATTCAGTCATGTAAAATGGGAACTTCCATTACTGTTTTCTTTCAGTGGGGCCAGACTGAAGCAGAACTAGAAGCAGTGTGCATATTTGGTTTACATGTCAGTTACAGCACCTTGTTGCACCACCTTTTTGTGTAGATACCCTTCTTGCTTGCCCTTCCAACTCCCACCTATTCTTCTGCCACTCTGTGTGCAGATGGCAGTGTGGGAGAGACTGGAAGCAGGATGCTGTACAGTTCCAGTTGCTCCTTACCCAATATTTCTGGTTTTCCCATTCAAGCTACAAACAGTTCTTACCATCCAATTATTACTGTTCTATTTGTACTTTAGCCTGTGATTTTTCAGTAGTCCATATGCAAATCACACAGAACTCCCTATTCTGACAAACTTCTGACTTTCCCCTTCCCTTTCCTGGATACTGTTCTAACTGTGCCCTTACTCTCTACAATTCCCACAGCCTTCCCATTATACTAGCTACAGTGTTCTATGATCCACTATGGAACACTGTTTGTGCCATGCTGATGCTGTAGTCCTGTCAACAGCACACCAGCTTGCTTTCTCACAGGCTCCTTGTGACATGTATGCACATCATACTCCTTCCTGCAGTGGCCTGAGTTCCTCTTGCTCAGCCCCTCTTGCAGTGTGGTCTGCAAGTCTTGCTCTGTCTCCAAGCCTGGCTTGAGGTAAACCTGCTCTTGTCTTTTCCATTGGAAGGCAGGTGAGAGGAAAGGGAAAGTGACTATTGCTAGGTGTAGTCTGTAGCTGGTTATTTCAGACTCTTGGTCTTGTTTCCTCAGCAGCCACAACCAGTGTATCATAAGAATAGCAATCCTCTGTCAAGCCTTAAGGACCTTACTAGCTTCCTCCACTCCCACTCTGGGGGCAAATCAGGAAGCAAGATCTTTTTCAGGTAGTTTTGACAGGGGAAGCTTCTCTTCTGGCCAAACTGTGTGCACTGGTAAAGTCATTTTTAAGTGGTTGTGTAACCCAAGTGAACATAAGCTCACACTGCTGTCAGATGACACAGTCCCACCCTCCTTTGTACAGGGTTGTCTCAAGTCTACGACCATTTCCTGAGTCACATCGCTGTGTAGTTTGTGCCAGCAGAGCTGCACCAATGTTTGTGCTGCCACAAGAGAGGGAGTGGTAGCAGGATCAGGAATGACCGACTGGCAGCAGAGTGAAGCCGTGGGAGCACTTCAGTTTATAGGGCTTCTGGGGCTAAAAATGCGATCGCACTTGTGACTGGTCAGTACTGCCTGAAGGTGGAAACTGCATGGTCCCACACATCTTTCTCATTCTGGTACTGGTTTACTCTTCCAAGAGACAGCCTAGCTGGGAAAAGCCATATTTAGCTTCTCTTTGTTTTTCTTTAGATTGGAAGTTAGCTCTGCTCACGTAGGGGTCAAAAAAGCATGATAGTAGAGGGAAAGTCATGTGAGCATGCAGGTTGTTGGCTTCACCTTATGTTTAGACCCAGCTGCTACTGACGAAGAAGTACTACTATTCTCAGTCCACCCACTCCTAGGTCCTCCTCCCGTGCACTCCCATACCAGCTGTACTTGTGCAGGCAGTTGGGGCAGGTAGCCTTGCAAAAGCACTGGTTGAATTTTCATCTGACTGGGGGCTGCTACAGCACTGCCTGCCTGAGTGCAAGGACCGCTCTCAGGTGCTGAAGCATGCGTGGAGGTCAGAAGGGCAAGACGTGCCCTTTGTCACACAGAGGCTGTCAGTTGTAAAGTTTGCAGTATATGCTTACACAGATGAGTAACTTTGCACCTGGAAATTGCACCTGTGAGCAGGGCATTCTTAACCTGAGATTTGTTCAAGCAGCAGGATTCAGAGCCCTTCAGAGTAACAGTGCTTTGGACAAAATAGATGTCTGTCTGCTTAAGTGGAATTTCTTAATGTAGACTTTTTTCACATAGTTTTGTGGAGGTTACTTGGGAAGCTGATCAGAGCTACTCTGAAAACAGCTGTGGACATTTATTTACAGCTGTATATGTTAGAAAAAAATGTTCTGTAACAGCTCTGTGAAAGTAAGTTTAACAGCAAAATTGATGTGTGTCCAAGTGTACTTTTTTATACTTCTGATTTTGAACTGTGTTTTGCAGCATTTGGTGACACATGGTTTAAACAAATTTGTTCTTATGATTTGGAAATATTATTTAGGGTGAGACATGTAAAAAATCATGGCATGTTGGGTTTAATCTCTTTGCTGCCTGCAGAATCACCTTAGTTTTGTTTCTTTATGGAATGACTTGCCATAAATGTTTAAAGGTCCTGCTTTTGTCTGTGTTTTCATTCACATTCATGTTTGTGAAATCCATTCCTTAATTGATTCTCTTGGTCCTTGTAACCTGTCTGCCTGTCTCTGGGCTTGTTCAAGGTAAAGACAAACAGGCCTTTCAGAAGGGGGAAAAGCCTCAGTGTGCTGAGGTTGTAAAACACACAGGATTATTTACCTACTCTGGAATCAGTTGTGTAGCTCGGAGTTCTCTAATACTTCACTGTTCTAGCTTAGTTGGGCAGTCTGTAGAGATTTATATTCTCTTAAATTATTGATTTTTCTAAATGTTTCATAGCTTTTGAAGTTATATTGGAAAAAAAGTTGTGTATTTGGTTCTTCAAATGACTTTTTTTGTGTGTGTGCTTGTGCTTTGACTTGGGTTTTAGCTGCGGGACTTCACATGAGACAAATTGCTGGTCTTGGCATCTCAACGCAGAGGGCAACTTTCATTACATGGCACAAGTATGTATATTGCAGCTTGTTTTAATCGAGTTTGTATTCATAGATGGGAGGGAAGCAGAGTGTAGAAAAATTGAACTTGGTCAGGTAACAACCTGAAAGCAAGAAATGTCAGTCACTCTTGTGCTCTTTTGTTTGCACAGTGTGGTGCTTTGTTCCTTGCTGGGAGCCAAATGCCCACCACAGCTTCTCCATCAGTCCTTAGATGGACAGGAGAGAGGGGAAAATATAACAAAAGGCCCATAATAAGATGTAAGCAGTTTTAATAATGCAAAACAAAAGCAAAGGCTGCATGTGGAAGCAAAAGCAAACAAAGTTGTTATTCTCTGCTTCCCATCAAGCCAGATGATGCTGGGTCACTCCCAAGAAGCAAGGCGTCAGTACTCTAACAGTTGCTCCAGAGGACAGATGTCATCAATGAATGTCTCCACACTTCTTTCTTTCACTTAGCTTATATATCTGAGCTGACATCATATGGCATGGGATACCCCGTTGGGTACTTTGGATCAGCTTTCCTTGCAGCATACTCTTAGGGCAGGGAAATGTTGGAAAAGCACAGCCTGGGTGCTGGGTTCAGCAGTAGCTAAAACACTACTGTGTAACCAACACACAGTTACAGCAGTGCAGAACACAGCACTAGAATGATGCTCTGGGGAGAATTAACTCCAGCTCAGCCAAACCCAATACACACAGCCATGTCTTAGAGCAGGTCCTTTTCTTAGTATTTTGGAAGAGATGAACACATATGCATTTTTTCTAACTCTGGTGAGAGGTCTCACACTTAAAATGTCCATATACCTATTAAAAGTTCCAAAAATCACCTGGAAGATACACACTTGTTTTAGGAACTGACCTAATGTTAAGTGTCCTGATGGGAAATGGTGAATGATGTTGACCCTTTTGGCAGTCTATATTCTGAAGTTTTAAATGGAAACATTCAAATACTGTTTTTCAGGAAGACAGGGAAACCTTTTCATAATTTCATAAGTTGGCAAGATGTAAGAAGTGCTGAACTTGTGAATTCCTGGAATAAGTCCCTTCTGTTGAAGGTAAGCTAGGTACTGCTTAGACATATTGGAACAGTTCTGGTTTTGGGAAGGATAATACTGCAAGTGTTCTGTTAACAGCTTAATATGGCCTCATTTAAGTGAGCAAGATTACTGTAGAAGATAGTACTAAGAAAAAAATATACTACTGGTAGCTTGAAGGTAATTGATTATGGGAAAAGATCTGTAGGTCTGGCCCACTTTTTGGTGCCTTTTAGTCTCTTTGATGTATTAAAATGTTGGATGTTAACACTGCTACAGTGTGGATTTTGGGTGTAGGTAGTTCTTGGTTGGCAGTGGTTTGAATTTTTGGGTTTTGTGGTGTTGGGTATTTTTAATGTACTCTTTGCTCAGTTTATCTATAGAAGATATGTTTTATGCTGCTCATAGCTTGTGATTCATATCTTTAGAAACAAAAGCTTTGCTCTAAGTGGAAAATTTGAAGGTATTTTTCCTGTCAATGGTAACTAACTAGCATACTTACAAAACAAGTTAAATTCTTCATTTCATTCTTTGGTGAATGAACACTTCATAAAAATTTGGGTTATCTATTAAACTCTGATTGAGCCTGTAGGAGAAGTTTCACTGGACTACCAGTGTGTAATGCTGTTTTCCACATTGTGCACTGTGATCAATTAGAATCATTTAGGTTAGAAAAGACCCCTTAAGATCAAGCCCAACCATTAACCTAACACTACCACACCTATCACTAAATCCTGTCCCTAAGCACCATGTCTTTTAAATCCCTTCAGGGATGGTGACTTGACCATTTCCCTGGGCAGCCTTTCAGGTAGAAACTTTTCCTCGTGTCCATCTGATGCAGCTTGAGGCCATTTCCACTTGTCCTATCTCTTCCTACTTGGGAGAAGAGACTGACACCCTGTTAAAACCTTTTGGGAAGTCATAGAGAGCACAGAGGTGTTCTCTCAACCTCCTCTTCTCTTGACTAAACAATGCCAGTTCCCTCAGTGACTCCTCACAGGACTTGTTCTCTAGAGCTTTTGCCAGCTTTGAAGATGTTCCAGCACCTCAAAGTCTTTCTTGTAGTGAGGGACCTGATTTTAGTGTTTAACCAAACTCCAAACTGTGCTTGGCCTTGCCTCTTGCTACATCTGCCCTTTTTTCTCAGAGGCTGGCAATGAAAGTTCCATGTGCTCTGAGAATACTATCTTTAAACCATCTTCCCTGAGCCCTTTTTACCTTCAAGGCAGCCAGCAATGTCATCCTGCTTTCTAATTCTGTGAGCAAGCTCAGTCCACATTTCCAAAGCCCAGGATCTTCAGTCTGGTATCTCCTGCACTTTTTTCAGGACTGTAGCATCTCTACCAGCTGTGGTCAAACCTCTCATTAGCTACTATGTCAGAGGTCAAGCACAGCACCTTTGTTGACTGGTCCATTAATATGCACCATTAAACATGGCCCCAGTGTCCTCCAGAAGTGTTCTTTATTACTTGAATCACAGTAAGTTCTCCACCCAGCAGATGTCAGGAACATTATTAGATAGAGATGACTCCTGCTTGTTTAGAGAAGGTTTTGGCTACTTGTTACTTGTGTAGGAGAAGCTTGACATTTTAACTCTGATCCTGGAAACATATAGTGGAAAAAAAGTTTTCTTTATGTGTTAGAAACCAGAATCAAACATGCTCTTTGGTGGCTGCTCCTTAAGCATTCAAGCAGCTCATCATTCATTTCATAGCAAAGCTGCAGGTATTTGAGCTGATCTTTTGTTCAGCATCCTGGCTTCATTTTCCCCACCTGCTTTTGCCAAGTGCCTCTGTTCATACATACAGCCCTCTGCCATGCAACCTTTTCTGCCATGTCAGTAGTTTCAGACACAACAGTTCCCCAGCGCTGTGGGAAGACAGATGCTTCAGAGAATTTATTCATCCCACCTTCTCAGAGGGAAGGTGTGGGAGCCTTTGTTGTCATGCTTTCCATTATGCACATCCTCTTTTCCTCTCAGTTCTTAAATCTGCAGGCTTTGGTCTCCATCCACTAAGAAGCTTAGTTCAGCTTAGCAAATCTCTTGGCAAAGAAACCCTTGTTCCACTTTGTCTTTCCATAGCAATCACACCCTACAGCCAACGCTTCCATTTCTGTCGAAGTCCAGTCATGGGTGTGTTATGAGTTTAGTTCTTTTCCCAGTGCTCTCTAAAATTTAATCAATTCTCTAAAAACTTTGTAAGTTTAGAGTCTGGAAATGGGCAATCTATTCATGGTGGGGCTGAAAGAAGAGATCTCAACCTAAATGATGGCAACTAGAACAAAAATGCTCTTAGTATTTAAGGCCAAGTCATTAGCAAAAAAAAAACCAAAACAAGTATTTTCTTGCCTTCTCCATGTGTTCAAAGTAGCTGCCTAGTAGCAGAGGAGAATTTGTTTCATCTCTTCTTTCAACAGTTTTCTGTATGACCCAGTAATTTCACACTATGTTCCTGAATGTCTAATATACATCCTGCAAAAAAACCAGCAGAACTAGAAAAAAAACAACAACTGGGAGTTGGTCATCATTTCTAAGACAAAAAATGTTATGATACCAAAGTTAAGTACTTACAGATGACATGCTGGGGGGAAGTGATGCCATCTAGAGGGACCTGGACAGGCCTTAGAGTTGGGCCTATGCCAACCATCGTGAAGTTCAGCAGAGGTCCTGCATCTGGGTTGTGGCAATCTCAAACACAAGTAGAGGCTGGGTGGAGAATGGCTTGAGAACAGTCTCTAGGAGAAGGACTTTGGGGTGTTGGTTGATGAAAAACTCAGTGTGAGCTCACTATGGGCACTTGCAGTCCAGAAGGTCAGCTGTGTCCTGGGCTCCATCAAAAGAAGTGTGACCAGCAGGATGAGGGAGGGAATTCTCCTCCTCTGCTATAGTCTCATGAGACCCCACCTGGAATATTGCATCCAGTTCTGGTGCCATCAGCACAAGAAGGACATGGACCCAGAGTGGACCAGGTCCAGAGGAGTCCATGAAGATCATCAGAGGGTTGGAGCACCTCACCTGTGGGGAGAGGCTGTGTGAGTTGGGGCTGTTGAGCCTGGAGAAGAGAAGGTTCCAGGGAGACCTTGTAACTGCCCTCCAGGACCTGAGGGGCTCCTACATGAAAGCTGGGGAGGGACTTTTTACAAGAGCTTATAGTGACAGGACAAGGGGCAATGGCTTTGAGGTGGAAGAGGAGAGATTTAACTGGATATTAGAAAGAAATTCTTTACAGCGAGGGTGGTGAGATCCTGGAACAGGTTGCCCAGGGAGGTTGTGGATGCCCCTTTCCTGGAGATATTCAAGCCCAGGTTGGACAAGGCCTTGAGCAATCTGGTCTAATGGAAAGTGTCTTTGCCCATGGCAGGGGAGGTTGGAACTAGATGATCTTTAAGGTCGATTCCAACCCAAACCATTCTATGATTAAAGATAACAATATTTTCTATTTTATTTGGTGTATTCTGTATAATTTATATAAGATACTTGAATTTCTTCTTTTATAATGACTATATATATAATAATGATGATGTATAAAAATTTACAGTGGTCCAAACACAGCAAAAAGAAATATTTTCTATTTTATTTGGTGTATTCTGTATAATTTATATAAGATACTTGAGTTTATTTTTTTATAATGACTATATATATAATAATGATGATGTATAAAAATTTACAGTGATCCAAACACAACAAAAAGAAATATTTTCTATTTTATTTGGTGTATTCTGTATAATTTATATAAGATACTTGAATTTCTTCTTTTATAATGACTATATATATAATAATGGTGATGTATAAAAATCTACAGTGATCCAAACACAGCCAAAAGAAATATTTTCTATTTTATTTGGTGTATTCTGTATAATTTATATAAGATACTTGAATTTCTTTTTTTATGACTATATATATAGTCATATAGCAAAAAGAAAGACAAATCTTAAATCACAGGCCTGCCAAGTGAGTGTAGGAAATTGGGTTGTTTCTTCTTCAGTTTCCCAAAACCCTTGCATCCCCACAAGTACTTCTGTACTATTTCCACTCTAGAACTGTAAGCAAGGGCTTCATCTCCTATTGATATGTAAAACTGGACAATAGTTAAGTTCTAGCATTGTTCGTCTACAGTCCCCTTATATACTGTCAAATCTCTGACATAAATTGACTTCACTAGGTGGTGATAGGTTTGATGCCCTGAGGTGGAGAGTTCCTCAGCAGGTAATAACAGGTAATGTAGATAATATACAGGTATAGGAAGAGGTTGTATATACAGGTATGAGGTTGTAGTGAGGGCAGTGTTGGCCTCTTCTCCCAAGTAACTAGCAACAGGAAAGCAAAGATGGCCTCAGTGTGCTGGGGAGGTTTAGGTTGGGTATTAGGAAGGATTTCTTCACAGGAGGGTTTGTTAGGCATTGGAACCGGCTGCCCAAGGAGACGGTAGGGAGACTATGTGCTGAAATCCTACGTAAGGATTCTCTAACAGAATTTTAGCTTTCTGAGTCTAATACTGTCAGCTTTCATCTGTGTTGTCATCCTGTGAAGAGAAACATGTAAAGGGAGAGAGTAAAAATGAAGTAACTGTTTTCTTTTGAAACAGGTAGTACATCTTATTTTTACAGTGCTTCATTTCTTGACGGGGAGTGATCGCTATTTGGCACCAAGTTTTTTTACCTTTTCAACACAGCAAACTTCTATGAAGTTGTCATGGGTTTTTAAAAACATTTATGAGGTAAGCTGGAAAAACTAATAGTTTTCAATGGCTAACAACTTCATTTCAGTTTCATCTTTCTTGTTCTTTGAGGCATCAGAATGAAACACCTTTATCTGTGCTGGTGTTCAGAGCCTGTCTACCTAAGTATCTGTTTATACACATTTTTCCTCTGATCCTGGAAACCTGTAGTGGAAAAAAAAGTTTTCTTTATGTGTTAGAAACCAGAATCAAATCACCTCATTTCACTTAAATTATACAGTTAGTAATTGTATGTTGGTTTAAAGCTGTTTGCACTCTAGTTTTGCATGACAGTTGCATTTATTTGCAGCCAGCAGTCTTTCATTCAGCATTATTCTAGTGTTAGAGTTTCACAAATAATATCTCTGTTGCCACTACAGATTTAGTGTTTTCCCTTAGTACTAACTGCAGGAAAATGTACTTGCTTTCTGTTAGGTGCATGAACTGTAGGTTAATATTACTTATGTGGCCAGCTTGCCCTTTTCAGAGAATCAGTCAGGTTGGAAGAGACCTCCAAGATCATCCAGTCCAACCTAGCCCCCAGCCCTAGCCAGTCAACTAGACCATGGTACTAAGTGCCTCATCCAGGCTTTTCTTGAACACCTCCAGAGATGGTGACTCCACCACCTCCCTGGGCAGCCCATTCCAATGGCAAATCACTCTCTAAAAAGAAATTGGCAATTAGAGACTTTATTTCTGGATACATTATCTCTAACCATAAAGATGATGAGAAAAGGAATAAGGGAATCTGTTCTTTGTGGTGCCAAGTTATAAATACTTTTTTTGTATGTGTATTTATTCCCAGGCTGAAGAAGCTGCCAGAAGAAATGATTGCTGCTTTGGAACAGTTGATACGTGGTTACTGTATAGGCTGACTAAAGGTGAATTTTACAGTCCCTCTTAATAAACACAACAGGAATCCAAGTAATGTTGATGGCTGCCATTGATACATTCTGTTCTGACAAGTTGTGCTTTTTGGTAGTTGATCAACTGCTTAAAACAAAAAAACAAAACCCAAACAAACCAAACCCACAAACTTCTGAATCAAATATTCTTTGGACCTGCCTGAAGGGTAGTCAGAAAAGGGCTGTCATGGTTGCTGCCTCTTGAGTTCCAGGGTTTTTGGATGTTGGCTTTTTTTCCACAGGGATGGTGGCGAAGGGTGTGTGAGTGGGGCAGCTGCTGGCTTGTTTTTATGTGGGGGGTTTTCCTGCATTTTTATAGTATCATAGAATCAGTCAGGGTTGGAAGGGACCACAAGGATCAGATAGTTCCAACCCCCCTGCCATGCCCAGGGACACCCTACCCTAGAGCAGGCTGCCCACAGCCTCACGGGGCCTCAACCACCTCCCTGGGCAACCCATTCCAGGCTCTCACCACTCTCATGCTCAACAACTTGCTTCTTACATCCAGCCTGAACCTACCCGTCTCCAGCTTTGCTCCATTCCCCCTAGTCCTGTCACTCCCTGACAGCCTAAAAAGTCCCTCCTCAGCTTTTTTGTAGGCTCCCTTCAGATACTGAAAGGCCACAAGAAGGTCACCTGGGAGCCTTCTCTTCTCCAGACTGCACAGCCCCAACTCCTTCAGTCTGTCCTCACAGCAGATCTGCTGCAGCCCTCTGAGCATCCTCGTGGCCCTGCTCTGGACATGCTCCAGCACCAGGTGGGGTCTCAGCAGAGGGGAGTAGAGGGGAAGAATCACCTCCCTCGCCCTGCTGGCCACACTTCTGATGCAGCCCAGGATTCACTTGGCCCTCTGGGCTGCAAGTGCACACTGCTGGCTCACGTTGAGCTTCTCCTCCACCAGCACTCGCAAGTCCCTCTCCTCAGGGCTGCTCTCCAGCCACTCACTGCCCAGCCTGGATTTGTGCTTGGCATTGCCCTGACCCAGGTGCAGGACCTTGCACTTGGTCTTACTGAACTTCATGAGGTTGGTTTGTGCCCACCTCTCTCAGCATTTTGCTCTGCTTTTTCTGCAAACAGCCTAAGCTAAGGTGATCATGCACTGTATTACTAGATTATTAGCTAAGGTAATTGTGCATTTATGTTATCACATTTATTGAGTAAACTGTTATCTTGCCTCTTTATCTCAACCCTGAGTTTTGGTGTGTTACTTTTCCCTCACTTCTGTGTTGTCAGAGCAAGCAGGTTAACCTGTTGGTTTTGTTTTGAACCCTTACAAAAGGATATAGTTCTTCAGTGTGACCAAGCTTTTAAGCATTTAAGATTTAAAGAGTACTTCCAGAACTAATTTGTCTTGATGTAAGAAAAGTACCTGTGAAAGCAGAAGAAAGAATTGTTACAAATGCACAAGAAGTTGATGTTCCAAGGGCTTATGCCTGATAGATTACCATAGTGGTTCAGTGAGAGTTGTACATCTTGTCAAATATTCCAGCTCTCTTCTAACTGGTTTCAAAGGGGTAAAGTGAGGTAATTAATATCTAAACATTATAGTGAGTGGTAAGTAAAGTTTCTGCACTCATTTCTCATTACGATTTTACCTATAGACACTCGGTTTGTATTTCCTGGGAGCCACTGGGGTGTGTAATGCAACAATATATTTTAAATGACCTTTAAATGTCTGGATATCTAAAATCCTCCTTTGTTCTTTATTTTGTGTGGTAGGTTCTGTGTATGCTACGGATTACTCCAATGCCAGTGCTACAGGTGTTTTTGAACCCTTTACGGTATGTGCGGTTCCAAAACAAAATGGTGTTACTGCTTATTAGCTTCTGAGAGAGTTACTCACATGTCTGCTTTTTCTCTATTATTTCAGAAATGCTGGAACCCCACTCTGTGTAATTTACTTTCTATTCCCATGTCTATTTATCCACCAGTGAAAGACACAAGGTAACTCTGAAGGCGTGTTCAAAAGAATACCACAGCTGTCAAATTAATTGCCTGTAGAAAAATACTACATAATCGACACAGGGAAAGGAGTAGTTAAAAACATCTCCCCCTCCAAAAAAAAATCATATGCATATGTACTTTGGTTTTAACACTACATCCAGAATTTTACTGTCAGTATTTCTTGAAGTGATCATTTGAATGCTTTCTTTAAAATTGGGCTGCCTCAAATACTTGAACTGATAGGGCCACAAGAACGATCAGAGGACTGGAAGAGCTGCCATGTGAGGAAGGGCTGAGGGAACTGGGTTTGTTCAGCCTGGAGAAGAGAAGGCTTATTGTCATGCACCAGTATTTAGAAGATGGCTACCAGGAGGTTGGAGGCTCCCTCTTCACAAGGAGGCCCATGGAAGAGATTATAGGGTAATGGGTACAAGTTACTGCTAGGGAGATTCCCATTGAAGTCCGGAGGAAAATGTTTCCCCGTGACAACAGTCAGACATTGGAATCATCTCCCAAGAGAAGTAGTGGATCTCCCTACAGGGGTCAGTTTCAAGACTCAACATAAGCTGCTGTGCCATCTGATATCAACTAGAATGTTGACTATAAAGGCTGGACCAGATGATCCTTGGGCTGCCTTCTGACCTGGCATCCTGTGATTCAATGAAAATAATTCTGTACTGTTATCTTTCCTATGTGATGCAGGCCCAGGCTTTACATAACTAGATTTCATTTTAACAGAAAGATCAGATTAGTGTTGTGATATTTCTTCATAACATTTGTTTTAAGCTGCAACTTTGGATCAGCTGATTGTGAAATATTTGGGGTACCTATTCCGATAATGGCAGTGGTGAGTGAAAGTTGTTCTTACTTAAATCTGTGTATTTGTACTTATATTTTATATAGCTTTGATTTAATTCTTGCTTATTTATTAAGTATTCTCTATTCCTCTTCTGTGACTTCACTGCAGTAGAACTTGTCATTGATTTTTTAAATGTTTTAATCCAGAAACTCAATTTGCAACCTCAGGGGGTGGGAAGGAGTGAAGAGGAACAGGATTTTTAAGTGTTGAGGTCCATTGTGCCAGAGTAGGTATAGGCTGGATATTAGGAAGAAGTTCTTCACAGAGAGAGTGATTTCCCATTGGAATGGGCTGCCCAGGGAGGTGGTGGAGGCACTGTCCCTGGGGGTGTTCAAGAAAAGACTGGATGAGGCACTTAGTGCCATGGTCTAGTTGACTGGCTAGGGCTGGGGGATAGGTTGGACTGGATGAGCTTGGAGGTCTCTTCCAACCTGGTTGATTCTATGATATTCTATGATATTAAGCACTAAATGTTCAACTTAAGAGTGCTGGGTTCTGCTCTGAGCTCTGGTAATGTGTCTGTCTCTGCCTTAAAGCCAGTTCTTCTATATGAAGTTGTGCAGTGGGGTCCATTCTGGCTTGACGCTCAGTAAGATTTTACACAAATGCTAAGAATATTTGTTAATAGATCCACTTGTGATGCATTTTGTTGTTGGGTTTTTTTTTCCCTTCACCAAAAAGAAAAGGCAAATAATACATTCTTGCCCAAGTAGTTAGGGTCTGGATAAGAAAAAAAAAAACATTGTTTTTGTGTAGTGATGACTTGTAGCAATTGACTGCTTGAATTGAGCTAAATGGAAAAAAAGTCACCTAGCTAACACGAATGCTTCCTGTTATTAAAGAGTTGTAGATTCAGTGTGTCTGTACATTCACTGCTTCACCAAGCCACAAACATCAGTAAATACATCTCATAACCATCATTGTTGAAAAATTGAGCATGGAATAATTTGGAGATGCAGCAGGGAAAAAAAAAAGGGAGGTTATACCTCAAAACCTCAACTTTCTATCTGGGGGAAGAGGAATTCCAGCCAAGCTACTCAGTTCTACTCCCTGAGATTGCAAATGCTGTGTTTATCTCTCTCAAATACTAAACTATAGAGTATTTCTTATTTCCACAATGTATCTTTAACTCTTGCAAGCAATACAACAGTTTTTCACATTGTATCCAAAGCTGGCAAAATTCAGTTCTAGTGATAAATTTGTTGGAATGGCCTGCAGATGCTTAAGAAATTGTGTATGAGTTCTTTATTTGTGCTCAGTTCCCTTCTGAATGGCTACTCATATTCTAAACTTGGAAGGCTTTACAATGCTAATTTAAGATCTAGCAGGTAGGTTGGTGTTTGGTAGCTGGCTCATAACTGGTTTTGTTGGTATGGCAGGTGGCTGATCAGCAGTCAGCTATGTTTGGAGAATGCTGCTTTCAGCCAGGAGATGTTAAACTGACCATGGGAACAGGTGGATTCTGGAACGTGAATACTGGCCAGCATCTCTTTGCATCACGGAGAGGTAAATTTTGGGCTTTGGAATATTTCATGTTATTTGACAGCTGCTAATGGTGAGGGTACAGAGTTGTGTTTTTCCTTTTCCTTCTGTTTTTAGCTGTAGAAAACCAGCTTGAAGGTGTTTTCAGAACAAAAGACTGGGCATTTTTTATTATAAATGTCAATCTTGGTTCTCCTAAAACATGCTTCTCAAGAGGAGAGTTTGAGTAGCATCAGTAGTAATTATGTTTGCTACTTGCAGCCTCCCTTTTTTTTCCCTCTTCTCTTTTTTTTTGTATTTTGCCTCCCTTACCTGTTCTTGATAGTGTTACATAGTACAGGAATAGAGAAAAAGGGAATTGTGCCTCTAGCTTCCCACATCAAAATGTTCCAATGGACTGTGGCGAGCTCCTTATCTTGAGCACTTACACTTTCAAGTAGCCTGCAGTGAGATAATGCAGGATTAATAACAGTATTAGTAGTTAGTATTAGTGTGCTTCTAAATATACCAGCAGTGGGCTCCCCACTGTGCTTCAAGTGTTTAAAACTTTGTCATTTTGAACATTAGTGGTCTATCAAGGCTGCTAATTTGTCATAAATAGCTGCTTGTCAGGAGAGCAACAGTTGATAGTAAAGTAAATTTGCCTGCACAGTCTCTGTCTCATTCTCCATGATTTTGGGAAGCCTACAATTTAAAATGAGAGGGATGGGGCTTGCCAGGAGGACAACAATGTGCTAAGGAAACGTTTTGCCAGCTAAAGGCTGGAAGTCTCCAGGTGGCTCTTTAGCTTAATGGGTTTTTTTTCTTTTTTGATAAATTACACTTTTGAGTTTTTATATATATATATTCTTTTTTTAGGTTAGCTTTGATCTCATCATTACATTTTCAAAGAGTACATTTAACCACCAGTGACCTCTAGCTTGAATTCTGCAAAGGAATTGAATAAAAGTGATTCTTTTTTTCAGTTGGATTTATTGCGGGGGAGGGTGATGGTTTGAGTGTTCCCCCCCCCACTTAGGAAAATCACCCAGACTAGACTCAGAGGCTCTGGAAATTGAATGAAGCTTTATATTCACAGCTTAGCACAATATACAAGAGATATTTACAATTTATACAGAAAGATACAAGTTAAAAAGTAATACAGAAACACAACAGCCCTCCCAGAAACCAGAGTCCCCAGGAGGGGCTCCCAAGCACCCTTCCACCTTCCTCCCACCCCTCTACCTTACCCAAGACTTTGCCTTATGCTTAAGGTAGTTGGAGGGTCGGCCAGGGGAGTTAGGAAGCAGATGAATTAGTCACACAGGTGACAGGTTAGGTTAGAGAGAGGTTGAACTCTGTTATTTATGTTTATGTTCTTGTTCTTATACGTCTCAGCAAGCCTATGAGTGCAGTAGACATCACCATTGTTTTCACAGCCTGTAATCTAGTTCTTCTCACCAAAACATTGTAGCTAGCTTCAAACTAGCACAGTGGGGCTTGAATATGTTTGTCTGGAAACATTTAACTTCACTAGGATTTTTGTTTGTTTCATGGAAAATAATTAAGGTCTGTATCCACTGATTGGTTGGAAGATTGGGGAAGAAGTTGTTTACTTGACCGAAGGCTGTATGTCAGACGTGGGCACTGTCATCAGATGGGCTCAGGATATAAGTAAGTGGTTCTTCAGGTTTGTACAGAGTAAAATATACTGATACTTAAACTTTTTTAAGGGGTTACAGTTATGTTATTTGGAGGCACCATCCCTGGAGGTGTTCAAGAAAAGACTGGATGAGCTTGCAGAATCAAAAGAAAAGGACATGTAGATGCTATGTAGTTCTGATCCTCTTTTATGTTATTCCTGCATAGTTGGTTTATAAAACTATATTTCAAACTACAAAGTGTATCTACTGCTCTTTCAAAACCACAAAGAGTTAAAAATCAGCAAAAATCAGTTGCAAAGAGGTTATAGTTTTGTTTAAAATTATTTAATAATTTGCTGTAAGGATAGTAAAATCTCTTTAAAAAAAATTCAAACCAAAATTAGAGTAACAGTGGAATTCCCACACATTCAAATGAGAAAACTGTCATCAAAAAAGCCTGGATGAGGCACTTAGTGCCATGGTCTAGTTGACTGGATAGGGCTGGGGGATAGGTTAGACCAGATGATCTTGGAGGTCTCTTCCAACCTGGTTGATTCTATAATTCTATGATTCTTCAGGCTCTGCTTCTCAGACTCTCCAACCTATTGAGGCTTTTGTTTTCTTGAAGCATTTTGATTCTCATTTGCTCTCTCAAGCACAACAAACTTCCCAGTGTGTTCTTTTGTTCATTTAGCCTGGTATCCAGACTTGGATAGAAATTGTGTAAAGGAGTAGAATCATCTCCCTTGTCTTGGTGGTCACAGTTCTCAGGTATCTGCCCTTAACTGGCACATGTCTGTGCTCAGGTACATGCCTTTAAGGATTACATATGACTGGTCCCCAGGTCTTCATCATTCAACGTTTGATTGTTGAGAGGAAGACAGCACTCATCTTTTGAGGGAATAGCTCAGTTCAGTACTACACATACAAGTATCAGTGGTACATACAGAAGCTCACTACTTCAAATTCCATGCTTTAAATGGATACTTAGTCATATAGAACTTATTTCTACTTAAAATGGATATTGTTGGGGCAAGAATATAAACAACTTTTTGCTCACCAGTAGTCAAATGGACAGGCAAAAAATGGGGATATTTTAGAGGGAGATTAACAAAAAACAGGCATGCTGCTTTAAACTCTCTAATAGGTAAGATCTTTGTTTTCTGGAAATACAATTGCAAAGAAGTATAAACCTTCATCAGTTCCATAAATGAAGAGAAGAGTAAAACTTTTTCTCTCCAGAAGATCTTTTACAAGAATTTTGGAAATGTAGTGTGTGGAATTTCAGGGTGAAGTGAGTACTGCTTAGTCATTTGCATTTTCTGGCCCAGTATGGAGTTACCACATAAAGTTTAGTAATACAAGTAGAACACAAAGAATAAAGATGTGATTTGGGCTTATTAATGTAGGCACAGTAGAATCCAAATTTTGAAGCTCATGAAGGTAAATTGAAACTCTTGGTAACTTGCCAAGGTGAGTTTTTCAGAACCAAATTTGGTGAGATTAACATGACTTACCTTTGAATGGAGAGCTTTTTAGACAAGAAAACAGCTTTCATTTGCAGGAGACCTCTACTCTTCTGTAAAAACATGTTGTGTGGCCACATAGCTAGTGAAGGCTGCAGAAGATGGATATTAATAGAAGAACTGCATGTGAATGAAGAACAAGAGGGATATCTACAGAGTTGTAAAAGGAATCTGTCTAGACAGCATGAAAGTCTTTATCAAAGAGATTCTGTTAGGACCTGCCCTATTTGCATCAATTTTCTGTAAAAAACACTGAGGATGCTGATAAAATATGATGAGTATCAAGGACATTCTCTGTAGTCTAACAGTATCTTTTTTTTTTGGGGGGGGGACACAAACATGGTTTATGTTGTGCCAATCTTAGGGTGCCATTGCTAGCACTTTCAGTTCCCATTTATGTCTGTTTGGAAGGCTAATGACCTCTTCCAGAATGTGAAGAAGAAATAGCCTAACAGATATGAGAGGATACTTTTGAGTTTAGCTTTCATCTGAATAGGGTTTGATTACTTTTAATGTGACTGATGGGCATATAATATGGGAGAAGTGATTGTTTACCTGAGAATATGTATTGCAAAAGGAAATAGTCTCATTCTAGATTTTTGTCTTTATATGAAGAGGTTGAAGTAAATAATAAAAGCATATCATTTGTGTTTACTTGCAGATCTTGTCACCAGTGTAGATGAAACAGAAAAAATGGCATGGAGTATTGTTGATTCTCAAGGTGTTTGTTTTGTTCCAGATTGTCAGGTAAAATGAGTATTGTTAATAACATTGAGAATATCTTTTTTAATAACTCAGCTAAAAGCTTTAACTTTTGCATGTTCAAACTCAGTAGTTTACATCTATCTAATCACAGTATTTATTCTGTATCAGTTTAGAAATGGAGTGGATTAAATGCTATGGAAAGGGTCATGAAGAGAGTTAAACCTCTCTGGCACTGTAATGTGTTTACTGCCTAGATGCTACCACAAAGTGGCCCTGTTAAAACGTTTCTTAGACTTCAGAATGATAGCAGGTTAAGAGGGGAATTCTTACAAAGCACTCTATTTCATCTCCTACACAAGCTAAAATGTTTCTCTACTCCATATTAACACAGTTGGAGTAAGTTTCTTTTTTACTGGCTCCTGCTGCTGTGGTGCAGCACAGTGAGAGGAGGATCATTGTGCAAGTGTATTTGAAATTGAGAAGATAAGTGAATTAATCATTTTTCCTTTTGCTGACTGCTAGAAATAGGGCTTTCCAGCTTTGTGCTGTGCTTAATAGCACCAGAAAAAATGAGGGCTTTTCCCTGGGGTATATGCATACATAGGCACTTTTAATTACTTCTTTTTTGTTTCCTTTTTTAAACCTTGTTTTAATCCTTTTTAAAAGGTTTCAAACTTTTGTTTTAACCTTTCCTGTTTCTTTGTTTTTTTCAATTGATTCATTCAGGATATTTAGCTTAATGCAGAATAAAAGTCTATCCTGTTTTTAAACCACTACTTTTTTTTTCCCTTTTTTAAACCTTGCTTAAATCCTTTTTAAACCTTTTTAAAAGGTTTAAAAGTTTTGTTTTAACCTTTCCTGTTTCTTTGTTTTTTAAGTAGATTCATTCAGGATATTTAGCTTAATGCAGAATAAAAGTCTATCCTGTTTTTAAACCACTTCTTTTTTTTTCCCCTTTTTAAACCTTGCTTAAAACCTTTTTAAACCTTTTTAAAAGGTTTAAAACTTTTGTTTTAACCTTTCTTGTTTCTTCTTTTTCTCCAGTTGATTCAGTCAGGATATTTAGCTTTATGCAGAATAAGAACCTATCCTTTTTATTGTCTTATATGAAAATCCATGCACTTGGTAGCCATGAATCCTGTTATGCTACTGGGTTGGACAAGTTCCATTATTTAGCATGGGACAGGTGCTTGTATATGAAGGGGAAAAAAGAGTAATTTATTTTAATGTGAATTTTTCTTCTATTGAGGAATGTTGGTGAAATGCCAGTTTTCTCTTTGGTCATGTATACCTTTTTGTACATAAACTTTTAATCTGTTTTAAATGATGTGATAGAATTTTCTTCTCAATATGTGTCTTTGTGTTTTCTAAGCATGAAATTCAAACATCTAGTAGGTGATGTGGTACTTGATACATGTCACTGTACAGTTGAAAAGGTTGCTTCAGTTTAAAAATTACTGTCTGCAGTGAAAACAAAACCTAACACTGATGCAAACCAGGTATTTTGTGATACAGCTCATCAGAGGGGATTCAGATTGATGGATCAGAGGAGATTCATCAACAAATCCTCCAGTTTGCCTGGGGAAAATGAGCCAGCAGTGTGCCCAGGTGGCCAAGAGAGCCAGTGGCATCCTGGCCTGGGTTAGGAACAGTGTGGCCAGCAGGAGCAGGGAGGTTATTCTTACCCTGTACTCAACACTGGTCAGGCCACACCTTGAGTACTGTGTCCAGTTCTGGGCCCCTCAATTCAAGAGAGATGTTGAGGTGCTGGAAGGTGTCCAGAGAAGGGCAACAAAGCTGGTGAGGGACCTGGAACACAAACCCTATGAGGAGAGGCTCAGGGAGCTGGGGGTGTGCAGCCTGGAGAAGAGGAGGCTCAGGGGTGACCTCACTGCTGTCTACAACCACCCGAAGGGAGGCTGTAGCCAGGTGGGGTTGGTCTCTTCTGCCAGGCAACCAGCAACAGAACAAGGGGACACAGTCTCAATTTGTGCCAAGGGAAATATAGGCTGGATGTTAGGAGGAAGTTGTTGGCAGAGAGAGTGATTGGCATTGGAATGGGCTGCCCAGGGAGGTGGTGGAGTCACTGTCCCTGGAGGTGTTCAAGCAAAGCCTGGATGAGTCATGGTCTGGTTGACTGGATAGGGCTGGGTGCTAGGTTGGGATGGATGATCTTGGAGGTCTCTTCCCACCTGGTTTATTCTGTGATGATTAGAATTTTAGTTGGACTTTGTTTATCAGTGTATTCCCATCCTTTTTGGTGTTACTTTTAAATGTCAGTTCATCTTTCAGCAGTTTAGGAGTGTTTAAAATAGATAAATAAATACTGTGTGTGAAATCTTGGTAGAGAGCAGAGCTATCAGTGTGCCCTGTCCTAGACACTTAAAAGTGTACAGTGTATTTTTAAGGTAAGTAGTACACTTCAGTGTTGTTTAGTGTGTCAGATTTTGAAGTCACTTAAACCTTTTACTGTTGAAACTATGTTGGTGTACATACTTAAGAAAATATGGATATATATGTATAGATACATTCTCTAACTGCTCACTTAGTTAGCTAAGATAATGCTATCTACCTCTTACCTACTGTTTTCACTTTTCTTCTTTCACTATGCTGCCTGTAATTGTCGTAAGTTACTATTCTTTTATTCTTATCATTTGACTCCTTTCTCAAAAGCCTACAAATCCAATTCACTGAACTCACAGCAAAAATCTTTTCTGCAGGTTTCTGTCAAAGACCCTCCCCTGTGTGCCTCTTTCATGGGGCTGAAACCTTCCACTACCAGAAACCATCTTGTGCGAGCTATATTGGAATCTGTAGCTTTCCGGTACTGTTTGCTTGGTAATCTTGCTTGTGTTTTCTGCTTGCTTTCAGTTTGGTCAGCAGTGTTAAATGGATACATGGATCTCTGCAGTTCATAGTAGTCTGTGGCTGTTACACTGGGGAGGAGTTTTAGATGCTTCCCTTTTCTTCATGAAAGCTTTACAAATAGACTCGTGTATATTTATTAGTTCAGAGTTTTTCTGAAGGAACCCTGTAGAGACTATTAAGTTACATTTGTCTTCTTGTTTCCTGTTTAAAGTTTGCCCTTAAGGGTTTTGTCAAAAGCTGTAGCCCATTGCAGCTGTGTTTAGTGTACACCAGAAGCTGTAAATCTTACCTAAGCTCTTTGGCTAAAGTTTGGGATGTTAGTGTTTCATTGAACATGGTAATTGGAAACTTAAGCATCTTTAAAGGTGTAAATGGGCAACAACTTCCAGGTCTAACTGTTGACATTAAGGACGTGATTGCTAGTAACTGTTGATTAAGGGCACCTCCCCGTATGTGGGCAGACTCAGAGAGCTGGGGAAGGCTTTGTGCAGATCTCACAGCAACATTCCAGTTCCTGAAGGGGGTCTCCAAGAAACCTGGGAAGGAACATTTTATAAGGACGAGAGGGAGTGGCTTTGAGCTGAGAGAGGTGAGATTTACACTACTGGAGGTGAGGAAGAAATCTTTTACTGTGAGGGTGGTGAGACACTGGAACAGCTTGCCCAGGGAGGTTGTGGCTACCCCCACCCTGGAGGTGTTCAAGGCCAGATTGAACAGGCCTTGAGCAACCTGGTTGAATGGAAAGTGTCCCTGCCCATGGCAAGGGGGGTTGGAACTAAATGATCTTTAAGGTCTCTTCCAACCCAAACCATTCTATGATACCACATCAGCAGCTGCCTGTGGAACAACTCTGTTCTGCCTCACAAACCCACCCAACATGCCTCCAGCTGAAGCTGAATGTGATTTGCACCAGGCTGACATTGCACTGTGGGCAATTAGGGAGCACTGATAAGATTTCTTCCATACAGTCATGAGCTCTGCTTTAGGCATCATGTTCTCCTGCCGAGTCAAAAAGGATGTCTGGAGAAAGGTAGCATTTGGAATTGCTATAGCTGTTCCTAACACATTGATTCTCTGTGCTGTAAAAGGAACATGAGATGCAGTAATTCCTGAACTGAAGTGTGCATCTCTTGAAAACAGGGATGCTAAGAACCTGAGCAAAGACCTAATTAGGAAAGGGTAGACATCCCTTGTGTTTGCTTTTCCTCCCAGTAGATGAAATGGTTTCAGAATGAGTCAAACTTGAAGCCTTCAGACATAGATTTAAAGAAGAACTGGATAAACTCAGATTAACACTCACATCAGCCTCATTTCCTCTCTCTAAACCACTCCTTACATCAGCGATTGCATCTTGTCAGTAGAAACCTATCACCACTTTCAAGTGAGAAGAATGTACCTTCTGCAGTGACTTGCTATAGAATGGGCTATGATTCAGCCACCCTTGTGCCTTCATGGCAATGTATAACAAAGGCCAAATTCAGTTTTGCTTTTCTTTCCTTTATGTGCTATGGAAACTTGTTAGCTACTGCAGCTGTTCTGACACAAACGAGGCATTTTTGCATTGTATTTTACTTCCTGACTATGTAGATACTGGCAAGATTTTATGGAATATATAATGCTGACTTCAACTAAATGTTTTTTCTTTAAAGAAACAAGCAGCTTTATGACATCATTGTGAAGAAGGTACGCATTCCTCTTCATACGATTCGGTGAGTCCTGTGTGGCTTTTAACAGCAGCTGGATTTAAACAGATGTGAACTTCTTTTGTGCATTGTATCTTATGGTAAAAGTTCTGAGAAATTGAGGGATGATGATGATGAAGTCAAATGGGCGATGTACTTTAAGTAGTCATAGAGTCTACCCATGGAAGGGTTGGTTCTTAACTGAGTTACTCACACTGGTGATTGTCAGTAAGTGAGTAATATATTGCTTCAGTTATTTAAAATGAAGGGGAAAAAAAAGGCCAATTCATTTTTTCAAGTAGCACTAGATTACAAATTGTAGACTAGTGACCACAGAGGTCATTCTACCCTTTTGTGCCAAGTCTCCCAGACTGTCTATTTTTCAAAGATGCCAGTTCTGGGCCCCCCAGTTTAGGAGGGACATTATGATGCTTGAGTGTGTCCAGAGAAGGGCGATGAGGCTGGTGAGAGGCCTTGAGCACAGCCCTATGAGGAGAGGCTGAGGGAGCTGGGATTGGTTAGCCTGGAGAAGAGGAGGCTCAGGGGTGACCTTATTGCTGTCTGCAACTACCTGAGGGGTGGTTGTGGCCAGGAGGAGGTTGCTCTCTTCTCTCAGGTGGCCAGCGCCAGAATAAGAGGACACAGCCTCAGGCTGCGCCAGGGGAGATTTAGGCTGGAGGTGAGGAGAAAGTTCTTCACTGAGAGAGTCATTGGACACTGGAATGGGCTGCCCGGGGAGGTGGTGGAGTTGCTGTCCCTGGAGCTGTTCAAGGCAAGATTGGACGTGGCACTTGGTGCCATGGTCTAGCCTTGAGCTCTGTGGTAAAGGGTTGGACTTGATGATCTATGAGGTCTCTTCCAATCCTGATGATACTTTGATACTGTGATAAATCTGGATCTATTTGTGATGAAAAGAGAATGCCTATTCTTACAGTTCAATTGTTGAGACACTGGCTTTTGTTTCAATCTTTGATGAAGCAAATTATATCTAGTAAGGTAACTGTGAACCCTAGAATTTGCTTTCCACAATGTCTTGGAAAAATTTAGCTGAGTTATGTGTTGCTGGTAGGTACTTTGGACACAGGAGTTGCCTTATTGACACAAGGGCCCTCACACTGAGAAAGCTCTGTTAAACTTCTGGCACCCAGGGGTCTTCATGATATCCTGATCAAGAGCAGGGGAGAAGGTTCCCATCCCTCTTGTGGCTTTTTCCTTTGTGCTCATGCAAAGGAAGTCAGGCATGTAGATAGAGGTGAAATCATACTTTTGAGTAGTGGAAGAAAAGGGAGGTCTCTTCCAACCTGGTTGATTCTGTGATTCTATAGTGATTTCCCATTGGAATGGGCTGCCCAGGGAGGTGGTGGAGTCACTGTCCCTGGAGGTGTTCAAGCAAAGCCTGGATGAGGCACTTAGTGCCACGGTCTAGCTAACTGGATAGGGCTGGGTGCTAGGTTGGACTGGATGAGCTTGGAGGTCTCCTCCACCGTGGTTGATTCTAAGAAAGAGGGGGAGGAGGTAAAAGTTTCTGTCTTCCATCATGTGCTGGTAGGCAAAGATGAAGGAAGAGCCAGAGTTGGGGTTCTAATGAAGAGGAACAGATTATAAAAGCATTGGAAGTTTTGATTCCTTGGGAAACTTTTTTACATAGACATTTGCTAACAAAATTCTAGAAGTTGTACTAAGGCTGCAAACTGAAGAACAGGAAGTGTGGAAGTACTGCCTGGGGAGCATTTGAATTCTGATCCCGTTTACATTGGCTTCTGTTACATTCATTCATATAAAAACTGTGGTGTCATAATAACTGTAATAGTTAATCAGTAGCACTGCAGCTTGCAGATTAGCATCAGAAGAGAATGAGATACATTTAATGGGTTGTAAACTGCTCTCCTATCCTTTTGTCTGCACATCTTTAGTATCTGTCTGTTATCTTGGTTATTTTGTTGTTGTTGTAAATATGTTCATTCCTTTTTTAGGTGCTGTCTTGTATCCCTCATTTCTTCCCCATCTCTGGCCCCTACAAGTTCCTATTTTCACTAACTCTCTACATTCCCATCACTTCTCTCTGCTTGTCTCAACACCATCAAGTAAAGCACAGAGAAGCACCCTCCATTTTAGTCCTAGAATCATAGAATGGTTTAGGTTGGAAGGGATCTCAAAGCTCATCCAGTTCTAACCCCCTGCCATAGGCAGGGACATCTCCCACTAGAACAGGTCACTCAAGACCTCATCCAGCCTGGCCTTGAACACCTCCAGGGAGGGAGCAGCCACAGCCTCCCTGGGCAACCTGTGCCAGTGTCTCACCACCCTCACTGCAAAGAACCTTTTCCTAACATCTAGTTTGAATCTCCCCTCTGCCAGTTTAAACCCATTACCCTCTCGTCCTGTCATTACAAGACCTTGTCAATAGTCCCGCCCCAGCCTTCCTGTAGGCCCCCCTCAGACACTGCAAGGCCACTGCAAGGTCTCTTCAAAACCTTCTCCTCCAGGCTGAAGAGCCCCAGCTCTTTCAGCCTGTCTTCATAGCAGAGCTGCTGCAGCCCTCTGATCATTTTTGTGGCCCTCCTCTGGACTCTCTCCAACAGTTCCATGTCCTTCTTGTGCTGGGGGCTCCAGAACTGCACACAGGACTCCAGCTGGGGTCCGAGGAGAGCAGAGTAAAGGGACAGAATCCCCTCCCTTGCCCTGCTGGCCACACTGCTCTTGCTGCAGCCCAGCACACAGTTGCTGTCTGGGCTGCACTCACACTGCAGGCTCGTGTTGAACTTTTCAACAACCCAGACCCCCAGGTCCTGTTCCTCAGGGCTGCTCTCAGCCATTATCCACCCAGCCTGGAGCTGTGCTTGGGATTGTGCTGACTCAGGTGCAGGACCTTACACTTGGCCTTGTTGAATGTCATGAGGTTGGGCTGGGCACACCTCTCCAGCCTGTCCAGGTCCCTCTGGATGGATCCCTGCCCTCTAGCAAGTTGACTGTGCCACACAGCTTGGTGTCATCTGCAGACTTGCTGAGGGTGCACTGATTCCTCTGTCCTTATCACTGACAAAGATGTTAAACAGCACTGGTGCCAGCACTGACCCCTGAGGGACGCCACTTGGCACTGGTCTCCAGGTGGACATTGTGCCCTTGATCACCACTCTGTGTGCCACCATCCAGCCAATTCCTTATCCAGCAGTGCTGCACCCATCCAGTCTGTGTTTTTCCAGTCTGGTGACCAGGATGTCATGTGGGACAGAGTCAAATGCCTTACTCAGGTCCAGGGAGATGATGTCAGTTGCCCTTCCCTTGTCCACTGCTGCTGTGACTTCATCCTAAAAAGCCACTCAATTTATCAGGCATGATTTGCCCTTGGTGAAGCCATTGCTGGGTACCACCAATCACCTCTGCTTTGTTTTCCATTTGCCTTAGCAGAGCCTTCAGGAGGATCTGCTTCATGATCTTGCCAGGCACAGGGTTGAGTCTGACTGGTCTGTAGTTCCTGGGGTCATCCTTTTTTCCCTTCTTGAAGATGGGTGTTATGTTTGCCCTTGTCCAGTCAGCAGGAACTTCACCAGTCTGCCAGGACCTTTCAGATATGATGGGCAGTGGTTTAGCAACTTCATCTGCCAGTTCCCTCAGGACCCATGGGTGGATCTTGTCAGGCCCCATGGACTTCTGCACGTTCAGATTCCTTAGGTGCTCACGAACTTGATCTTCAGTTACAGTGGGCAGATCTTCCATCTCCCAGTCCTTTTGTCCTCCTGTCTCATGTTATAGCAGCCTGCAGCAGCCTTTACAAGGATGATCCTGGTGGTCCTTGCAGTCCTGGGATATCACCTGTTTGCTTGTTCTGTGAAATGGCACTTAAGAACTTCAGAGCTAGAAAATGCACTGTACAGATTGATATTTTTTTTTAAGTATCTGGCAGCAAAATGTAAAACTGTTTGGAAATTTTCTTTCTTCTTTCCCCTTGTAACCTGAATCAAACAGATGTCTTGTTTTTACAGGAGGAGGAAAATGTATGTCACTAGCATTAAGAAATTTTGCCAGTTAAAGGTTTTTGTGCTATAATGTAGAGGTGGTAACCTTGGTTAATTGTATGTACAAACAAGCAGAACACTTCACCATCACCAGCTGGGCATTCTCCCCTGATTGTAGCTTTCAGAATCAGCCAGAAATTTATGCAAATATTTTCTGAGTCATCATGTAGTAACACAAGATTTCAGCTGCTATGTTTGAATGAAGATTTCTGAGCAACTGTTGAGTTTTATTAACCAGCACTTTGCACAGTAATAGGCGTCTTGTTCTGTGTTGATAGAACAACAGCTCTGTACCTGGCTGGTACTGGAGTACAAGAGTGTAATCATAGGATCAGCCAGGTTGGAAGAGACCTCCAAGATCATCCAGTCCAACCTAGCACCCAGCCCTATCCAGCCATCTAGAGCATGGCACTAAGTGCCTCATCCAGTCTTTTCATGAACACCTCCAGGGACGGTGCCTCCACCACCTCCCTGGGCAGCCCATTCCAATGCCAATCACTCTCTCTGCCAACAACTTCCTGCTAACATCCAGCCTATACTTTCCCCAGCACAACTTGAGACTGTGTCCCCTTGTTCTGTTGCTGCTTGCCTGGCAGAAGAGACCAACCCCCACCTGGCTACAGCCTCCTTTCAGGTAGTTGTAGACAGCAATGAGGTCACCCCTGAGTCTTCTCCAGGCTAAACACCCCCAGCTCCCTCAGCCTCTCCTCATAGGATTTGTGCTCCAGGCCCCTCACCAGCTTTGTTGCCCTTCTCTGGACACGTTCCAGCACCTCAACATCTCTCTTGAATCGAGGGGCCCAGAACTGGACACAGTCTGAACCAGTCTGTGACAATTCAAAGGTTGCTTTTTGTTAGAGTTAAATTTTGTTCGCAAGAGAGATTACTTTACACCTCTAGTAATCGTTCTCAGATGATTAAGGATCAGCATTGATAAGTTCTAGTTTTCCCCACTAAAAGAGCTTCTGACTTCATGCAATTAGGAAAATACATAGACAGAAGCCTTGTTCTCATTTTCCTCATAGAAAGAAGTAACCATGAAGGCATAACTAATACAAAGATTTGGTACTAATGAAAAAAGTACTTTTCCAGATTTGAGGACACTTGAAAGGGTTTAACTTCATGGATTTGGCTGTTATCCTGATGCAATAACTAGGTGGAGGTTCTATTATAAACTGTTCCATTTCCACTGATACTATTTATACTTTTAGAAGAATGTCCAGAGAAGGGCCACTAGGATGAGCAGAGGGATGGAGGCTGAGAAAAGTTGGGGTTCAGTTTGGAGAAGGCTCAAAGGAGCCTTATTGTGGCCTTCTAGTATGTGAAGGGAGCCTACAAGAAAGCTGGTGAGGGAACTTTCAGGGTGTCAGGTAGTGGTAGGACTAAAGGGAATGGACCCAAGCTAGAGGAGCATACATTTTCATTAGACATTAGAAAGAAGTTCTTCATCATAAGGGTGGTGAGACACTGGAACAGGTTGCCCCGGGAAGGTGGTGGAAGCCTCATCCTTGGATGTTTCTAAGGCCAGGCTCGATGTAGCTCTGGGCCACCTGATCTAGTGTGAGGTGTGCCTGCTCACTGCAAGGGGGTTGGAACTGGATGATCTTTGAGGTCAGGTCCAACCCTGACAATTCTGTGATTCTGTGAAAATACAGATTTTAAAGCTTTTGATGATGAGTCTGTCCTGTGTCCCTGTCCATCTCCCATTTCTCCTTCCATTTATAGGCTTTGTGTTGCTTTCATCTTCCTAGGCACCTTGTACTGGCCCCTAAATTTGCCCATGAAATGGGATTGCATTTATGCCTGAATGTCTTGCAGTGTTGGTAAAAAACATTTGAACTAAACACTTTTTAACTGCTTGTTCCCTTCTCTTTGTAGAGCTGATGGAGGTGTCAGTAATAACAGTTTTGTCATGCAGATGACATCAGATTTAATTAATAAGAGGATAGAAAAACCTGCAAATGTAGACATGTCGAGTCTCGGTGCAGCTTTTCTAGCAGGCCTTGCTTCAGGTATGTATATAATTAAAGGGGGTTTGGGTTTCCCTTCATAGTAGCAGTGGGTTTGTAGATAGATAAAATAAGACAAAAACAATGCCTGACTTGAAATAATTGTAACAGCACCTCTCTGGGCAGCCCCTTCCAGTGTCTGACTGCTCGTCCTGCGAAGACATTTTTTTCTAATACCCAAGCTAAACCTCAGGCCATTTCCTCTTTTCTATCACCTGATACTAGGAAGAAGAGACCAACCCCCACCTCACTCCAACCTTCTTTGAGGTTGTTGGAGAGAAAATGAGGTCTCCCCTCAGCCTTCTTCTGTCCAGACTAAACAATCCCATGCCTTTCAGCAACTCTTCTCCAGACCCTTCACAGGCTTTGTTGCCCATCTCTGGACACACTTCAGCACCTTAATGCCCTTCTTGCAGTGAGGGGCCCAAAACAACCCAGTGTTCAAGGTATTACTTCATCAGTGCTGAGTCCAGGGGAACAGTCACTACCCTACTCCTGCTGTCGACATTGTTCCTCATCCAGGCCAGGATGCTGTTGGCCGCCTTGGCCAACTGGGTGCACACTGGTTCATGTTCAGCCAGCTGCCAGCTGGATTTATCTCCATTTACCACAAGTCTCTGGCCTTGGCTGTCCAGACAGTTTCTGATCCAGCAAAGAGATTCACCTGTCCAAGTCACAAGCAGACAGTTTCTACAGGGGGGTGCTGTAGGAGACAGTCCAGGTAGACACATCCTGGTACTAAGAATCCAGGTAGATACATGCACAGCCTTTCCCTCATCTACTAGGTGGGTCACCTGGACATAAAAAGATTTCAGGTTTATCAAGCAGGACCTGCCTTTCATGAACCCATGCTGGCAGAGCCTGAGCCTGATTATCCTTCATGTGCTGTGTGAATGCACTCAATGGGAACTATTCCATAACCTTTCCTAGTACCAAAGTTATACTAACAGATCTGTAGAGGGATCCTCCCTCTGGCTCTTCTTGTGGGTGAGTGTCATACTGGGAAGCCTCCAGTCCTCTGGGACCTCCCCTGTTAGCCAAGATTGCTGATACATGACTTGGCAATCTTCTTCACTGGCTCCTCAGTACTCCCTTAGTCCACCTCTAACACCCATGTCCCCAGTTTGCCCAGTGGTTGTATGCTTGTTTAGTTTTACATAAATGGTGACAGTGAGTGCAGAAAGTCTCCCCATGTATGTGTATGAGATCCATTGACACCTAGAGGTATGTGCTGCTGAAGAGGAAAGAGGTGAGCCATGTCTTTGCTGCCTCTCTCCTCGACCCCAGATGCTGCATCCATTCCTGTATAGGCAGTGCCTGCAGTACTTGCTCTGTGAACATGGGCCACCTAAGAGGGCAAATGACATGCTGATGTGCAGCTGTGTCATTCCTGACCTCTGTGAACCCAGATTCTTCAGGGTCTTCACAGAAATACACTCAAAGCAAGTACAAAAAAAATCCAGCTCTACTCATACAGAATTGGTTTATATAACTAACTAAACTTAAAACTACAAACCATCAGTGGTTTGGCTTAATGTTCACATACAAAATACATTTCCACTTCATTAAATTGTTTTCATATGTAAGTAGCACCACTGGAAAATAAAAACTATGTGCCTCATGTAGGTCTTGCTATTAAAACTGTAAGAAGGCTGCTGGCCTTGGCAGGTGGAATGATTCACTAACAAAAATCAGTCTGAATAATATCAGGTATTTTCTGCTATTTATGCTTTTTTTTAAGAGTAGAAAAGCAACAAATGCTAATTCTTGGTTTCTGTGGCCCTTTGCATATTGCAGGTCACTTTAAGTATCTGAAGGGGACCTACAGAAAGGCTGGGGAGGGACTTTTTATGGACAGCTGGCATTGGTCAGACAAGGGGAAATGACTTTAAACTGGAGCAGAGTAGACTTAGGTTGGACATTAGGAGGATGTTCTTCACAATGAGAGGTGAAATACTGGAACAGGTTGCCCAGAGATGTGGTTGAGGCCCCATCCCTGGAGACATTTAAGGTCAAAGTTAATGGGGCCCTGAGCACTCTGATCTGGTTGGAGATGTCCCTGCTGACTGCAGGATGGTTGGCCAAGATGACTTTCAAGGGTCTCTTCCAACCTGATGCATTCTGTGATTCTTCATTTAGAGGGACTTGAAGCTAAGAGCACAGTGTGGATAAAACCTCTAACTTCAATATAATAGAGCTGTTCCTTGGAAACCATCTGAGTTAAGCAGATGTGCTCTTGTCAGGATACAAAGAAGTGGATGCTCTTGGGAAAGAGTTCACAATGTCACAATGATACTTCCCTCTAAGAAAAGTTGCTGGTGGAGTAAAGAAAAGCTGCCATGATTTGTTACTGTGTCTCAGCTTTGGATCTCTTGGAAATAACTCAGAAATAACATACTTGCAGTTGAGCTTGAGACTTAATTTTCTGTTTATAGGATTTTGGACTGACAAAGAACAACTAAAGAAGCTGAGGCAAGTAGAAACCGTTTTTGAGCCCCAGAAGGACTTGGAGGAATACAAACCTGCAATGGATACTTGGCTGCAAGCAGTGAAACATTCCCTGCACTGGTAGAAATGGGCATTTTAGTTAAATGATTTAAGTCTTGTAATTCAGAGGTGTATGAAATCTCAACGTGACACTAAAAACCAGAACTAAAATTCATGATGGTTATATATATCTAAGTTTAACGGTACTTCAGCTACCCTACTCCTAGATGACTCAGCCACACTAGTGAACTTTTCCTGTCACCCCTATGACAGCTGTAGTCCAGCTGCAGAATTGGTAGTCCAGCTGCTTGAATCCTACCATGTACTAGACAGAGATGGGGAGTTTTTTCTTATGATGGGTTTTCTACTGAGGAACTCACTGCCCTTCAGATCTGTAAAGTCTTTGGTATGTTAATCATCGAGGCAGAAAAGAAGGCACATATGCTTCCCTAGGCATCTCTACGAGGTGTAAAATGATTGTTCAGGGGTGACTTATGATGAACTCGATTTTAAAGAAAGTATCTTTGTCAGTAACCTGTTACCACCTTTTGGTTAACTTTGCAAGGAAGCATCTGACCCAGCTCTGTGATGATGTTTTTATGCACTAAAATCAGATTAAATACAAAAGCAAATAGGTTTTCAGTATGCCATGAAAAGAAAAGAAGCTGAAAAAAAAAATCCAGCTGGTGCTTCTTATGTAACTTGTAGCTTAGCTGTAAAAAAAGAAGAGTAAATTATAAAGACCAGAAGCTGTCTAATCTGGCATGAATAATACAAATAGATAGCATACCTGTAACTACTTTTAACTTGTAAAAATCTGTCCTATTAGCTTAAATCCTATTCTTATCTAAAAGGAAGTAAGAAAAAGTCTATTTTTGAAGCTACGAATTTTATATTTTTAAAACAAATAATTAAAGGAATGTATAGGTAATTATTTTTATGTATTTGTTAATCACTCGAATTACAGTTTTCTCAGGAGTTACGTGTAAATTGATTCGGAAAATTTAAGATTATTAGAATTTCATTTCCGAATTGTACTGCATCCACCTCTGGGTGACTGTGTTGCTGGGGACCGGTTTCTCGGGGCTGGATCCAGTGCCTGCTGCTCCTCCGAAGCGTGGCTGCCGCGCAGGGTCTGAGCGCGGTCGCGGAACACTGGGGCCGGACGAGCTGCTCAGCGGCAGCTTCATCTCTTTGTTCGCCAGACGTCCCTTTGTTGGACGGGAAGAAAAGCACGGAGCCGTTGCAGAGCACGTTAAAAAAGGACACCTCGTCCAAAGTTTGCGGATGCTGTTCGGGTGGCCACTGCCATGTCGGTGCACCTCCGCTCCTTCATGCAGCCGGCTTCCCCGCAGGAGGGAAGGGATATTCGGTCACCTGCGGCGGCCACACGCGTGGCGGGGCTGGACTTTGCAGCCCCAGGACGAAACCCCGCCAGCTCTTCTCAGGCGTAGCGCAGCCCGGCAAGGCCCGTGTCTGCAGACACTGGGGCGCCGTTCACCGCCTATCAGCACAAACACACGCACTTCATGCCGCCTGGCAGCGCCGCGTCTGACCTCCTGCCCGCTGAGGGCGGGTACAGCCGTCTGGCGCTGGTTGCTAGCGCAAGCCCGGCCCCAGCCTGCAGCAGCCGAGCCTGGCGCCAGATGGCAGACGCCACCCAGCGGCCGTCGGGGGAGCTGCCGACACCGCGTCTCGGCCGGCCCCGCCCCCGCCTCGCCGCTGCCCCGCGGATTGGCGCGTGGCTTGTGTACACACACGGGGGCGAGCCAATAGCGTGGGGGCGGCGGCTGACCTCACCCGGCACCGTGGCCAATGGGCGCCGCCGGCGGCGAGACGCCGCCAAGCTTGTGCGGGGTGAAGGGCCCGGGCAGCGCGCGACGCGGCGCGCGGGGCCGGGCGGGGGGGGGGCGCCGGGGGCCGGGCGGGAGGCGCTGCGGGCGCTCGCGCCGCCACGCGCCAGGGCTCGCGGGCTGGCCCTGGCGCGCGCCCGTCCCCGGGGCCTTCTGGCGCGCGGCGAGTGCGTGGCGCCGACCCGGCCGAGAGGCGCCGGGGCCGGGCGGAGCGCGGCGGAGCGGCTGGCGCCGGGCCGCGGCCGCGGGGAGGGGACCGTCGACGCCTCGTTGCCTGAGCTGCCGCGTTCCCTTTCTTGCCGCTGCCAGGCCTGCAGGTGAGCGGGGAGCCAAGGGGGGGCTGGGGGAATGCCCCCGGCCGTGAAAGCGGGGCAGCACCTTTCTTCCCGGCGGGCCGGGGCGCCGCTCCCGCGCGAGGCCGCCGTTACCGGTCGCGTTCCGCGTCGTCTGGCGGCTGGCTTGGTCCCGTCGCCGCTCCCGTCGTCCTCGCCTTTTGTGCCCCGGGATGGGGCGACCTGGTGCCCGAGCCCTGCGGGCGTCCGTGAGGCGGCGACGCGTCGGGCTGACGGGTGACAGCAGTCCCGCCCGCTGCCAGTCACCCTCTCCTCCGCTGCGAGGAGCGCGCTGAGAGCGGCGAGCCTCGGCCGGCGCCGCGGGCTGTGTGCGCGGCAGCGGGGTGAGTGGGGCGGCCCTGGCCAGCGGCGGGGCAGGGGCCGTAACTGGCCCTGTTGGAGGAGTCTGTACCCGGGAAGGGGCCGGTGAAGCTGCGGGCTGAGCAGAGTCTGCTTTGGACGTCGTAGCGTGGTATGTTTTGATGGGATTTCGTCGGGAGAGGGTCGGTCCGGCAGTAACAACCACAACAACAAAACTTAGCGCCAGTTCCTGCGCCTTTGGAGCCAGCCGCAGGCCTTCCCTCGCTGCCAGCCCTAAAGAGGGCAACGGCAGAGGTGGATCCAAACATAACTTGCGTCTTTCGGAATGGGGAATGCAAACAATAGGAGGAAAATACGAAATGAGCAAACTTCCTTGAAATGGGGAAGAAAACCGCGTTTGAGAGCGCGCTCCCTGTCAACAGAGAGGGATGGGGCTGAGTTGTGCCTGAGTTTGTGCTGCTTCTCCCTGCAGAAAAGCCATGACTGTTCGTTTGCTCTGGCAATGTTTTAATTAATAGGGAAAATCAATAGTTTAAATTGATAGGACTTAACATACTGTGTAAAAAAAAAATACTACCCGGTCAGTTTTCGTAATTTGGAAGTCAGTACAACTCCAGTGATGCTTTTAGCTGTTGATAGTGGTGGGGATTTTCACAGTTGCGATCGCTCATCTGACTTCATTATGCCGACAGCAAAACGTTGGAGGTTGTTTGATGTGGCTGATTGCAACTTAATGGAATCTTTGGTTTAAAAATAATTTTATGCTTGTATCTACTATTAGAAATTAGCTGTTTTGGTGGGTTTTTTTTTGTTTCTTTATCCTTCCCACATTAACTGAAGCTCATTTGATTATATTGATTCACACTGTATTAACGTCATTAACTTCAGGGAAAACATCTATCGGTAATTGCGGTGCTCCTTATTGCTGTGGAGTGTTCTGACTGGCAGCCTCCATGTACCAAGTGATACAGTTCGGTTCTTAGTGCAGCGTCCTGGCAGCAGCTCTCCTGTGTAAGGGGATAGGCTGAACAGTTCATCTGAGCAAAAGGCACACTGCAGTTTTGTAAGGAATGTCAGTACTACAGGAGGATTCTTTATCTTCTGGCGAAGAGACGATTCCTGGAAGACCTTATAGCAGACTTCCAGCACCTGAAGGAGGTCTACAAGAAAACTGGGGAGCGACTTTTTACAGGGGCTTGTAGTGATAGGACAAGAGGGATCAGATTGAAGCTTAAGAAGAGTGGCTTTAGACTGGAGAGTAGGAAGAAATTCTTTACTGTGAGGGAGGTGAGACACAAGAATAGGTTGCTCAGGGAGGTGGTGGATGCCAGGTTGGATGAGGTGTTGAGTAACCTGGTGTAGTGGAAGGTGTCCTGCCCTTGGTGGGGAATTTCAAACAAGGAGACACAGTGCCAGGGGAAGTATAGGCTGGATGTTAGGAGGAAGTTCTTCACGGAGAGAGTGATTTGCCATTGGAATGGGCTGCCCAGGGAGGTGGTGGAGTCGCCGTCCCTGGAGGTGTTCAAGAAAAGCCTGGATGAGGCACTTAGTGCCATGGTCTGGTTGACTGGATAGGGCTGAGTGCTAGGTTGGACTGAATGAGCTTGGAGGTCTCTTCCAACCTGGTTGATTCTGTGATTTGTGAGAAGAATCAACTAGGTGATCTTTAAGGTCTTTTCTAACCCAGACTATTCTATGAATCTGTGATCTGCTCCTGTATATGCTGGGCACTACTGTAGGGACTTCATGTGCATTTGGAAATAATTCCTAGAAGTTGAGAGCAGTGAAGATCTTTAAGCAGTTTTGTCTGAAAGTGTTGTTACAGTTTTAATGAAAGAATAGCAGCCAGAATTCCAACTTTCTATCCTCTTCAAGGATGTATAGTGTTCTCCAGTTTAAGTGCAGACATCTTCACTCTGTCTGCAGGAAAACTTAGTGCAAATCTCCTTAAAGCAGTAAAAGAACAGTGGCCTGATCTGGTGTGGACAGGGAAGCTGCAGCCCATACTGCACAGCCTAAATATTTAAACTTCTGCATCCTAAAGTGAAGCAGAATGAGTTGGTTCTAGCTAGTCTAATTTGGGTCTTGGAACTGCACTACTTCTGATGTGCTACCTTAAAATAGTAATGTTACAGCTGTCTTTAAGAAGCTTTTTTGGTTTGCTTTCTATTCATAGTTTTTGGTGAAATGGTTAAGAATTTCTCCTCTGGCTTTCTGATGATGTTCACAGCATGATAGCAACTGCTAATGCTATCATAAAATAGGGAAAATAGTCCAATACAAGGAAGTACACTTCTGGAATTCTTGTGTGCAAAGTCAAGAAATCACTGGAAGCAGGAAGGTTTATGATAAAATTTTAGGTATTCAGTGGAAAACAATCCAAGTGTCTTGGTCTGGTAATAGTACATGTACTGAATCAGAGCTGAGAGTATAAATGTCTCATGTGGGATGTGAAAAACTAACTATGGGCTAGAAATGCTGTAAAAAGGTGTGGTATGGAGTGGCAATTTAGTAACAAGTTCCTCATTTGATGCCTCACCTGGTTGTTATAACGTCCAGTACTGGGATGAAATTAATCCTTTTGCCCTCATTACTTGACTTGTAGAGTATAGCTCTTTTGGAAGAAGCTGAGGCTGTAGTCATTGGTCTGACTCTTGAAGTTTCATTGAATGAACTGTTTTACTACTTGATTTCCTGCATGCAGTGATGATTTCCAAGGAAACCTTTACAAGCTGTTCAAGCTCACTTTTGTACTTTCCAATCTTAATACCATAAAAACCAATCTAAGCAAATTAAACTGCATGCCAGTGATCATTCCATTTACAAGACTGCTATGTAATATATGCCAGTAATGTATATATTACTGTATCACAGGAGCACAGAATAGTGGAGGTTGGAAGGGACCTCTGGTGATCATCTAGTCCAATCCCCCTGCTAGAACAGGTTTACCTAAGACAGGTTCTTGTTGCTGTGAGGTTTATTCAGTTTGGGTGGGACTGACAAATGATTCATTTTAGTCTCTACAAGCTCTTCAGTTCTGTCAACAAAATCCCTTAGAACCTCATCATCCATGATAGGAGTTAGCAGATGTGTTCTCTGTAAGGGACCATTTGCACTCAGTGTTTTGTCATTGGGAAGTTCAGCCCAAGAGGTAAGTGGGGAAAAAGAAAGATACACTCAGAATTCAATTGGAAGGTTGCTACAGGGAAGCACTATCTTTAAGGCTGTGAACTTTTAGTGAAGTGTATAGATGAATTCTTCAACTTGGTAGCAGCTATTATAGTGATATTTGTGGGAATTAAAGTCTTACTGCAAATATGTTAGTATTTGTTCATTAAGGAATGTGAATATGTATGCATTAATATATTAAGTCATTTGAGAGACATAGTAGCCATCCAAGTGTTAAACCTTTCCCATCTGAGCAATAGTTATAATTACCAGAATAGCTGTAATTAACCTGCAATAGAAATTATGGTAGTAGCATGGCCAATAATTAGGAATGATATTAGGAAGGGCAAGTGAAAGTGAACTCGTGTCCCCAAAGCGAGCTAGAAAATGAGTGTACATGAGCTCTCCATTTATTGTAAGGAGAGAGTTTGGGAATTTTTCATTATAAACTTCACCTTGAGAAGTAATATTTCTGTTCTCTTAAGTGTGCAATCCAATTGTCATAAGCTTCAGCTTGACTTCAAAATTCGACTTACAGTTGCAAACACATTCAAACATTTTAAAAGAATCAATAGCCTCATAGATAAAACTGCTGAAAATTCAAACTGTGATGACTGTACAGCAGCAAACTTCTGCTGTTTGTCAAAAGCAAATCATTCATTCTTGCCTGTATAAGAAACTAGGAAGGCTATGATCTAAAGACAAAACATCCCACTTCTTGCTAATGGATTTTTTGAGCATGCACATCTTCTAGTCAACTCTTCAAAATCATGAAGTGAGTTCCTTTCGAATGTTTCCTAAGGGCTACTTTCTAATACTGTTTTCAAAATGAAAATTGCTGTGTGATAGCTGAAGGTGGTGATTTATTCCCTACTCTCATGTTTGTGACTCCTTCAGTACACTCCTTAGATGGCTTTTTTAAGTCCTTCGTCCAGTGATAAGGTGGATGTTTCCTGGACTTTTGTATTCCTGTATTTTGCAATTTGTAGGCCAAGTTTATTTCTTGTGTATGTCAATGAAGAATAAAAACAGGACTAAGTAATTTGAAGAGGACTCAAGGAAAAATAATCAATGGAATCTTCTTGTGGAGATGCAGAATCTGTAATTTAAATTTCAGAAATTAGGTAGCAGAGTTATATTTCTAGGGTTTGGGGTATCAGGAAATTAATCTCACTAGAACATACAAATCTTTTCACTAAAATTAGTCCCTGTTTGTTTGAATTGCTTCAAAAAGGATTTGGATGTTGAAATGTGTTTCAGAAGCAAGACAGGGTAACACACTCTGGGAGCAATTGGATTTCTGATAAGCATATCATAATTCTCAAATTCTACAGGTCTGAAAACAGAGACACAATAAAGTAATGTGTAACAGGTGGTCTAATCCATGTAGATGCTCTGCATAAATTAGCAGTTTAAAACTGAGCTTGTACTGATTAAGGAATCTTTTTGATGCTGATGCCTTCTGAACTCAGCCTTGTAGTACCATAGCTTGACAGTTAGTGCTATGAAGAGGGATGTGAAGAATATAAACTTAATTTCTAGTAGAAAGACTGGTGTTTTACAGGCTCTTTTTTCTGATTATGCTTTCTTTCCTTTTAGCTGAACCCAGTGACTTAATACTTTTCAATTTGCAGCTCTCTCGATGGAGTAAATGAAAAATCACTCCTTGGTGATGATAAAAAAAAATCATTCTAGTATACTAAAATATTTCTCTGTTTTTTTTTCTGAGTTCCATGAAGGCTTTTTTCATCATCACAATTTAGATATCTGTCTAGTAGTTGTCTTAATTTGTAGACATTTTAATACTCATGTGATAATTATTATAAACTATAATTTCTGTTGTGAATTGGATGAAGCCCCTGGCAGTGGGGAGAGTGAAGGTGAGGTGTGTGAAGTATTTATAAGAATCTGAGAAAGAGTCCAAGGACTGTTAATGTACAAGGCTTTATTTTTTCTACTATTTGTTTTCAGCTGGTATGTATTGTAAAGGATAATTAAAAAAAACCCCAAAACCAAGACTCTGGAACACAGAAAATACACCTGAGAAGGAACATAATACTCTTCTGCAGATAACTTGTTTTCTGGTTTGCATTGTTTCTAGTACTGGCAGTCAGCTTCAGTATCACTGCAACTTTTTGTAACTAGAGCTTGATTATCTGGGCTTTTTTTAAATTTAATTCCCACACTGGCTTTTTTATGCCATTTGCCTATGTGATTAGGCAACATATATTCCAGAGGAAGCTACACATCAGAGTTTATGAAGTCAAACAGTTTGACTGGGTGTTCTGTATGCTTTTTGGCCAAAAAGGCAAAATTATGGAAGTGGTTTATAAACCAAAGCTTAGATTATGAAGGGATAACCTTAGTTCAGATAAAGCAATCTTTGTGCCTCGTGTGCATTGGCCTCTTAAAGCTGTCTTTACGCAGCTTCATTTCAGTAGAAACCATCTGAAGAACACAAAACAAAGACTGATTTTTGCATTTCTCTATTTGTGTGGTGCAAGCTGTCAAACAGCAATTGGGAATGAAGAGACTTTCTATTTTGAGGCCATCTGTGTAGGTTCTTTTGTCTGACCTGACAAGAGGTCATGGCAGATGGTGGGGGTCACAAAATCTGGCTTCTTGAGCTAGACGAAATATGTTCATAAAGCTGAAAGAATAGCAACTGTTTGTGCCGACTGAAGAGCTTTGTGGCCAAGGACGGTAGTTTATGGGCAATACCTTCTGGATCGCTAAGCTTGACAACAAATAACTTGTCAGAGATGAAACTGCTTTGCTTATCTGTAAATGGGCTAAAACTGCTTTGCAAAGTGATGTTAACTGTTTTGTTTGGGTAAATTACTCTTAAAGCAAGAGAGGAGGGTGAAACTGCATCATGAATTTTGGCCAGAGCTCCAGATGATGTATTTGGAGAGTTTGTGTGGAAGAAAAAAAGTACAAAAAGAAAAGGCACCATAATTTTCGGATGCAGTGAAGGGATTCACTATTTGCTCTTTACCATGACCACTGTAGCTTTATGGCTTTTCTGTGGCTCTTCAGGTTTCAGGACTTCAGATTCAGTAGTTGTTTTTATCTGTGCGTGAACAGATACCTCTTTGTAGTATCCTTTCTAAAGACAGCAAAAAATGCTTCTGATTTTCTTTGGATGTTTTGTAAAACTAACATTCAGAAGTTTTCGTGGGATAATGTCTTTTGTCGGTCTTGTGCTGGAGTAATTGCTTAATTATGGCTGCAATCAATGGAGGGATTGAGAGATAAATACAACGGCAGAACACGGAGAACGAAATGTTTTCTCCACTAGCTCTAGTAACAGTTTAGTTGATATGATGTCTGAATAAACCAAGAAATCTATGGAAGCATGCTAGAATTTCATTTTTTTCTGGATTGTCCAAAACCACTAATGCAGTGGTGGTAAAGTTGCCCATTAGTTACACACGCTGCAGAGGCTCTTCTGGAAGGGAGGTGACTGTTGTAAAACAACCTAGCTTAAACCACAGGATTGCATTCGCTGTTGTAGCTGCTGAGTTCCGCTGTAGCAGGTCATGGCTCATGTTTGGTAACTAGTCCAGCCATCTCCCAAAAGGTCTTGCAGAACTAATTCCACGCTTTAAAGTCTCAACTGTTCTTCCTTTCTTATACATCCAAGTGCAATTGAGATGTCTTTTGTATGCCTTTTTTAACAGCAAGTAGCACTTCTAAACTTACTTTTGAGGTCTTTAAATGCTTTGTCAACTTAATTCTTTGTTTAAAAAGTTTGTGCTGCCACCATTGTTTTGTAACTTGTTTTCTTCTGTTTTCTGTAAGACTTTCAAGAGCTTTGATCTAAAAATAAAGTCACTTTAAATATTTTGCAGTATATAAAAATACTTACCTTTACTGAAATCGTGACATTATAATCCTAATTACATAGGGTAACAACAAAGTCTGACAATACTTTAAAAGGTGAATTTGAACTGGAATGCTTTCTCTTGGATGTTTCCTAAGCAGGCTGTGTATATATAGGTTTAGTAATATTTCCTGCTTCTTATCAAGATACTTGGATGTCTGCAGTGATGGAATTGAAAGGTTTCTCTGTTCTTGGAGGCTGAAGACAAGATGGAGAAAATTAATTTACTTGCAGTCTTTATAGCCAGTTTACATTAGATGCAAACGATGGCCTGGATTTAGTTAAAAGACTTTAGTAATGACACAACATGCTTTGCTAGCACACTAATACAGTTGGTCTCCTCTGTAAGATTAGGTCTCTGCTTGTTGCAAGCAGTCTACGTTTCTAACGTCTGTGCAGAACTCAACTGCACGGTTTGATTTTAGTAAAAATAACCAAATTAGCCTCTGCAGATGCAGGGTTTCAGCTGGGCAGGTAACTAAAAATATATTTTAACTATTTTATTAACTTTCTTGCAGGATGTTCATTTTAAAGATTCTGTGAAGATGCAGAGAGAAGTCTTATGGTGTTACAGAATATAAAGCAATATTGTCTGACATGACGGCAAAAAATGTAAGTGTGATTCTGCACCGTGTATTGCTTTTGATATTGGCATGCTGATGGTGGCTTCCAGCTCTCAGGAGACTTTAATTCTTTTAAAATGTAGGACTGGTTGATCTTGGAGCTCTATTCCAACCTGGTTGGTTCTATGATTATCAGTTCTACTGTCTGAAATACAGAATCATAATTTTTTTGGGGGTGGAAGAGATCTCTAAGGTGTTACCAAGTCCAGCCATCAGTCTAAGACCACCATGGCCATCAAACCATGTCCCAGAGTGCCAAGTCCATGTTTCCTGAACACCTCCAGGGATGGTGGCTCCACCATGCCCCCAGGTAGCCTGTTTCAGTGCCTGACCACTCTTTCCAGTCTAAACCTCCCCAGATTTTAAACTTCCACATTACAATGATCTGCAGAATGAGTTGAAGGAGAGAGCTTCTCTGCAGAAGTATTTCCATCTTGTTTTTTTTTTTCTTCCTGTTGAAGCACGAAGGAAAGGGAGCTTTACAATACTGGAATCAGGACATCTGGGAAATTCTTAAAGGGCATACAACTTTCATCAAACATGAACAGATCAGAAAGCTGTCACCTCTGTATTTTGAAGTCACTACCCCTCAAGTAGGACACAGCAGTCTAGGGATGTTCGTGTTCCTAATACATCACAAGCAGAAAGTGCTTAGGCATCCTACGTGGATAAGCTGCATTTGAGCAACCTTGTCTCCAAGGAAGCCTGTGCTTCAAGCACAAGGCAGAATGTTTCCCTAGACTCAGTGTGTGTCTGTGTGTATGTTCCCCATCACTGTTTTTCCTTGCTAAATAACTTTCTGAGTATGTGGTGGGAGAATTACCAAGACTGGCCTCGCTTTCTCTAAATGCAAGACACTTTTTAGTGTCTGCTTCTAGAACATTGTTTATGAGTAATTTGACCTTAGATAATAAATCCAACCAAAAGAGCTGTGAATAATAAAGCATGAAATAAAAGTTAGGGATTCTCTTGGAGGTAATTTGTTTGCCTGCTTACCACACACATTGTACCAACTCTAGTTTAAACCACCCTGTCATCATGGGCTATTTTGTTCTTGCTTCTGTAATATTTTCTTGCTTGTTTTTGTACTTTCATTCCAATCTGTCCTTCACATAAGAAGGCACTATATGGAAAAGTGGGGGGGAAAATGAGCAAATACTCATGGTAAGTTTATTTTTAAGACAAAATGTGACTCCAGCAGATTATTTGAATAAGAATGTTCGTTTTAATTGTCTGAGCCGAATTTATATATGTGTGCATGTAAAGTTACTTGTACCTTCTCAGAGGGTGACTGTTGTGTCATTGAATATACTTAAATAGTAGCTTTTCTTTCACATGTCAGTATGGGAGAGAGTTACTTTCACTGTTGAAGTTGGTCAGGAAGCCTTTAAGCAAACTTTAACACCTGTTTTACACAGGAAATTCTTCACAAGTGATGTAGAGGACACTAGCTGTTCAGCACTGACAGTCTGTGCAGGTTTCTTTTAGTTTATCATGAAAGCACCCTTTCTAGGTCTTACTAGTTGTTTCTGTTAGTGATATCTCTACCATATGTCTACAAATAAATCTGTTAAGGCTTACAAGTATAAGAAAACAGCCAGTTAATAGATTTCCTCCTAGCTGCTTACCACTTTTCCATGCTATAATCTAGATTAGAGCAGAGAGAACAAAAAAAATCAGGTTAATGGGAAAGTTTATTTCTGTAAGGAAAGGGAGCAATTGCAGGCAGAGACTTGCTACTTAACTGCTACTGTGTCAAATAGTGGAGAGGACTGATAAGCTGCAAGAGCAGCTCATGAATGTTTGCCTCTTCCAGGAGTCTGGTTGTGATTATTTTTTTCTTTCCTCTTGACCCATTTGGAAGCCTCTTGGTCACCTACTAGGAAAAAGTTTTAAAAATTCATTAAAATATTTAATTGGAGGCAAAGGCATGACAAGTGCTTGCTTCATCTTACTTCGTGGCTGTACTCATCTTTGCCACTGGAATGGGCTGCCCCAGGGAGGTGGTGGAGTCACCGTGCCTGGAGGTGTTCAAGCAAAGACTGGATGAGGCACTTAGTGCCATGGTCTAGTTGATTGGATAGGGCTCGGTGAGGGTTGGACTGGATGATCTTGGAGGTCTATTCTATTCTAATTCTATTCTTCTGGTGCTGGGGGCACCAGAACTTGGCACATTTCATCAGGTAGGGTCCGGAGAGCAGGGCACAGAATGCCCTCCCTTGTCTTGCTGGTCACACTGCTTTTCACGCAGCCCAGGACATGGTTGGCCTTCTGGACTGCAAGCAACCGTTGCTGGCTTGTGTTCCAGGAGTGCTGGCTCTTCCTCTTGGCTTTGCAGTCATAACAGCCTTTCAGTGTGAGATGCTATACAATTTACTAAACGTTTCCTATTTTAAAGATCTCCTCGAGAGTCCATTTTCAGGGTGAAGAATCTCAGTGCCACATGAGCTAACCTTGCCACTCCAGCTCTCCGACAGGACGAATACTAAACTGCCCCTGTGTTCCACATGGGCTTGCAACCCAAACGCGACAGGAGACGTCTTGAGTCTGCTTTCGTTCTTTCTCCTCAGTCCCCTGGTCAAAACGAGCCTCTCCTGTCCAGGTCCTCTGCAGCCCTGCAGCATTGTCTCTGCACCACTGCCACCTGGTGGGAGACAGAAGGGAAACCAGGGAGAAAGAAACGGAGACAGACTTGCTTGGCTTCAAAAGCAGCTCTGGCGATCCCATGAGCTACAGCACTGGAGCATTGGGTTGTGCTTTGGAGATAACAGATCTGTCGCACACGCTTGGGTGTGACGGGAAAGAGCGAGTCGTTGGAGATAAATCGATGAAGTATATTGAGGATTTCTAAGGGCTTGTTTCCAGAAGCACATGGCTTACATCATTTAAGCAGTGTTTCATGGCCAGCTTAGAGCAGCAGCAGATACTGTTCACATGTTGCTCCTGATGGTGAAAAAATCGTAACAGAAGTAACTTCAGAACAGCCCAGTCACAATGATGTGTGAGAATCTTCCCCTTCAAAAATTACTTGCAGAATAAAAGTTCTCTGATGGAATTGAGTGACTGAATGCTTGTAGTAGGTATCTTTTGTTCTCATGCAGTTTATTTTAGGTTTATATTACTGATGTTTAATCTGCCTCCAATTAAATGATTATCTAATTTGATAGGAATAGAACTGTGAGCTTCCCTAGCATATGTTCCATTATGACTACATAAATATTTTATCTTTGATTGTAGGATTATTTTTTTCTTGATTTGGATCCCTGAACTCTTTCTTGTAATTATTTACAGTATTTTTGAAGATACTTTGTTGTGTTTAATTTTCTACTCCTTCAGCCAAGGTTCAGTGCTTGTAACAGTTTACATCTTGGAAGCAGAATCAGAGAATCAGTCAGGGTTGGAAGGGACCACAAGGATCAGCCAGTTCCAACCCCCCTGCCATGCCCATGGACACCCTACCCTAGAGCAGGCTGCCCACAGCCTCAGCCAGCCTGGCCTTAAACACCTCCAGGGATGGGGCCTCAACCACCTCCCTGGGCAACCCATTCCAGCCTCTCACCACTCTCATGCTCAACAACTTCCTCCTCACCTCCAGTCTGAACCTACCCACCTCCAGCTTTGCTCCATGCTTCCAGAACAGAATACCTTGTTGAACCTTTGAGAGGTGACTAAGATGATACAGGCACAGAGCTCTCAAACTGAAGAATGCCTTACCGTTATTTGATAGTGCTGGGCCTGTGCTGTGTTAGGTGAGGTCCAGGGAATTTCTTACTTCACTCATCTTGTGTTTTTCTATACAAGCTCCAGCTTTCTATGCTTTGTGTAAATGACAAAACCTAAAATGCACCACTGTGAATCTGAAGTTTTCCACATCTCTGGTAATTTACCCCTAGGGTAAATTATTTTCATAGACTCATAGAATGGTTTAGGTTGGAAGAGACCTCAAAGATCACCCAGTTCCAACTACCCAAGTGCAGGGTGCTGCACTTTGGCCACAACAACCCCATGCAGAGATACAGGCTGGGGTCAGAGTGGCTGGAGAGCAGCCAGACAGAGAGGGATCTGGGGGTGCTGATTGATACCCACCTGAACATGAGCCAGCAGTGTGCCCAGGTGGCCAAGAGAGCCAGTGGCATCCTGGCCTGCATCAGGAATGGTGTGGTCAGCAGGAGCAGGGAGGTCATTCTGCCCCTGTACTCTGCACTGGTTAGACCACACCTTGAGTACTGTGTTCAGTTCTGGGCCCCCCAGTTTAGGAGGGACATTGAGATGCTTGAGCGTGTCCAGAGAAGGGCGACGAGGCTGGGGAGAGGCCTTGAGCACAGCCCTACGAGGAGAGGCTGAGGGAGCTGGGATTGGTTAGCCTGGAGAAGAGGAGGCTCAGGGGTGACCTTATTGCTGTCTACAACTACCTGAGGGGTGGTTGTGGCCAGGAGGAGGTTGCTCTCTTCTCTCAGGTGGCCAGCACCAGAACAAGAGGACACAGCCTCAGGCTGCGCCAGGGGAGATTTAGGCTGGAAGTGAGGAGAAAGTTCTTCACTGAGAGAGTCATTGGACACTGGAATGGGCTGCCCGGGGAGGTGGTGGAGTCGCCGTCCCTGGGGCTGTTCAAGGCAAGGTTGGACGTGGCACTTGGTGCCATGGTCTGGCCTTGAGCTCTGTGGTAAAGGGTTGGACTTGATGATCTGTGAGGTCTCTTCCAACCTTGTTGATACTGTTACTGTGATACCCCACCATAGGCAGGGACACCTCCCACTAAAGGTGTCTGTTAGTTGCATACTAGGAAACAGAAATGTGTATCCGATTTTAAGACTTCAAAACTGTTTTGTTCAGGTTGGTGTGACTTCCACAAATGGAGACTTTAAAGGATTTATAGATCAGAACCAGAGTCCAACAAAAGGTAAGAGAATTTTATTTGTGTACATAAAAAAGAAGCATACATTAAGATTTATTTCTCACCTGGATTAAATCAGAATTTCACTGATTTCACTGCAGATGGCTGGTTCAGTTTGGTGAGACTCCATTTAAATGTCAAAATGTATTTCACACGTCCGCACTGGTAGATGTTTTATTACTGAAATGCAAATGTCAGTAAAAAATATTGAAAGATCTTCAGGTTTTCACAGGAAAAAAGAGATGTAGTTAAAACAAAGCATAAAATAAGTTGGTTGCTTGGTTGTGGTTTGTTGGTATTTTTTTTCTTGGTGTTGAAGAATGTGCTGGATTTCCTGATTTGCATCTCACCATTAAAGTTTCCAGACTGGGCTATTTGAAATGGTAGAAAAGGTTGAGCATGACTTGGTGACTGGTGATATCTTGTGGTATTTTTATAAGATTTCTGGACAATGTACAGTAATTGCATTTTGTCCTCTGCTCTTTCAGATTAGCATTTCTAGATTAATCACTTCTGACTCTAAAACAGCCTATTGGTAGTCAGAACAGCTGCGGGATTGCAGTAAAATAAACCTACAACCCCTTCTCAGTATTAGAAAACTTGAGGGTTTGCAATCATTGATGAGGGCAGAGTGTCTGCTCAGCAAGTTTGCTGACAGCACCAAGCTGGGAGGCTTGGCTCATGCATCTGAAGACTGTGAGGCCATCCAGAGAGACCTGGACAGACTGCAGAGCTGGGCACAGAGGAGCCAGATGAAGTTCAACAAGGACAACTGCAGAGTCCTGCATCTAGAGAGGAATAATAAACTGCACCAGTACAGACTGGGAGGTGATCTGCTGGAAGAGAGGGATCTGGGAGTGCTGGTGGAGAACAAGTTACCCGTGGCACAGCAATGTGCCCTTGTGGCCAAGAAGGCCAATGGCATCCTGGGGTGTATTAGGAAGAGTGTGTCCAGCAGATCAAGGGAGGTTTTTCTCCCCCTCTACTCTGCCCTGATGAGACCTCATCTTGAATACTGTGTTCAGTTTTGGGCTCCTCAGTTTAAGAGGGTCATGGATCTGCTGGAGAGGGTCTAGCGGAGGGCTGCAAGGATGATGAGGGGACAGGAGGGCATGGCTGATGAGGAGAGGCTAAGAGACTTTGGACTTTTTAGTCTGGAAAAGAGAAGACTTAGAGGGGATTTGATAAATGTTTATAAGTACCTGAGGGCTGGCCAAGAGTGGGGGACAGACTCAGCTCACTGCTCCCTGGGATAGGACAAGGAGCAATGGGTGTAAGCTGCAGCACAGGAGGTTCTGCCTCAACACAAAGGGGAACTTCTTTACTGTAATGGTCCCAGAGCACTGGAACAGGCTCCCCAGGGAGGTTGTGGAGTCTCCTTCTCTGGAGCCTTTCAAGGCCTGTCTGGATGTGTTCCTCTGTGATCTGTGCTAGATTGTGTGTGGTCCTGCTGTGGCAGGGGGGTTGGACTCAATGATCTCCTTGGGTCCCTTCCAACCCCTAACATCCTGTGAGCCTGTGATCAGGAAAGCTTCCATCAACCCTTCACTGTTTTGCTGGTAGCCACTGTAGCTGGCAAATGTGGGGACTAGATGGAACAGTGTTTTTTGGCTTATCATCACAGGTTAGGTGCATCAAACTTAGAGTCTGAAAAAAATGAGAGGCTAATCAGAAAATGGATGGAGATACAGTATCTTCCTACTTTCCTAAGCTATGCAGAACGACACAGGCTAGTTCTAGGCCTTTGAGAATTCATTTATTGCGTACTGGGGTTTTATTACTGTGTCATAATAGGGAAAAACACAAATGCAATGTTTTCAAATAATTTCTCTAATAGAAGCAATCAATTTTTTTCAGACAACAGCTGAATTGAATACCTTGACCACAGTTATGTAGGGGGGGTTCTATGCTTTTTTTGATGTAAACGTGCTCAACTTCCATAAGGTCATTTCTGAGTTTTCCTTCTGGGCCATCTGAAGCAGTTACTCTGCTGCTGTGATTCCAGTGTGCGTTTGATCAAACTTCATTTGTCTTTCCAACCATGACCTGTAGTGGCTGTGCACAACCTCTGGATGTTTTCCAGGTTTATTTTGCTCCAGGAGGAATTTGTGCTCACAGACTACTTAGGTATTCCAATCTAATGTGTAAGTCTTAAAGTCCTGCCATGTCACTTGTGGTACATAGGTTGACAGGTGGTTTGGTTTATGCAGGGGTTTATTTTTCTCAGTGCTTGCTTGTTTCCTCTGTTTATCAGTGAATACTGTCATCATCTTGCTGGAGCTTTTTTTTATTAATCTATTTTAGAATATTTTCAGTTTCTTTGGTTTAGTTCCCTGTAGTTCTAGTGCTTGCTTATCTAAATGCAGTATGGATTTACTAATGGATTTGTAGAATCACAGAATGGTAGGGATTGGAAGGGACCCCGAAAGGTCATTGACTCCAATCCTCCTGCCAAAGCAGGATCACCTAGGGCAGGTCACACAGGAGCACGTCTAGATGGGTCTTGAAAGTCTCTAGAGAAAGAGTCTCCACAACCTTTCTGAGCAGCCTGTTCCAGTGCTCTCTCATCCTTACAGTAAAGACTTTTCCCCTCATACAAAGATGGAACTTCCTGTTTATATCCATTGCTGGATATATCACAGGACACTACTGGAAAGAGACTAACCCCTTCTTGACACCCACCTTTCAAATATTTATAAACATTAAGATCTGCCTTGCTCCACGTCACTGATGAGTATATTGCACAAAACTGGACCCACTGCTGACCCCTGGGGGTCACCACTTTTGGTGGACTAGACTAGACTGTGCCACTGACTACAACCCTCTGAGCTCTATCTCAGCTAGATTTCAATCCACCCCACTGTCCATTCATCCAACCTGCACTTCCTAAGCTTGCCTCTGAGGATGCCGTGGGAGAGAGTGTCAGAAGCCTTGTTGAAGTCAAGGTAGACAACCTTTGACGAGCTGGTCAAGGGAGGGCCTCCTCTCATATGTCCATCCAGTCATCAACCAAGATTGCTGAAAGTGTAGAATCATAGAATTGTTCCAGTTGGAAAAGACCTTTCAGATGATCATTGCAGCTGTTAAGCTGATGGCAGTTGGACCAGGGAGAGGAGGACAGTTTGCAAGGATGAGCAATAGGAGCACTCTGAAACCCAAGCTAACTGTTCAGTGTGAGCCTGAAGCACTGACCTGTCATCTGACCCAGTTGACTCATGGCAGAACAACAGGTACACTAACATAACAGTTGGAACAAAAGCCTTGGTTCAGGAACAAGCGAGAAGAGACAAGTAGGCAATGGAGGTAAAGAGGTTATATGAGAAAAGACCAGGGAACAGATATCAAACACCACTGAGTCAGCCTAGGACCAACTGGGCTAAGATGAATACTGGCCAGCTCCTCGGGAAGGAGGGCAGGGCAGAGCAGTAGTGAGAGTTGTGTGTTCCCTGCTCTGAAGCAACCTGTCACCTCGTTTGCCTTCAGTTTCTGTCTCCTAATGCCAGACAGCATAAGTAGCCCTTAGGGCTTATACCTCCAGCTAGACCCAAACAGGCTCTGGGATACAAAGCAGTGGCAGCTCTTGTTTAGAGTGGATTCTGCCTCCAGACCCACCAGTGTCATTCTCCATTTTGTTGTGTCTGTGCATAGGGATGGGGTGAGACACATGATTACAATCAAGATTAGGAATGGAAGAGAAACAGCTGCACTTGTGAGGCTCTCAGCACAGAGCTGCTCTTGTGTGTGAAGGCAGGGTGAGTTAGATATGCATTGCTTATAGATTACTAAAGAAGTAATTTCAAACTCTTTTACTGTTCCTTTTAGGTAATATTTCAATAATCACGATACCAGTTTCCAGCACCAACTCCCCAACCAAGATTTTGCCAAAAACTTTAGGACCAATCAATGTGAATGTTGGACCCCAAATGGTAAGTTTTCCCACCTCTGGTTGCACTAACTTATGCAACTATCTGTGTTACTTCCTCTTGCTGTGATAGGAACTCCTTGCTTCCTGCTGCAGGTGCAAATGCTGCTGAAGAGCCCCACCTGGATGGAAAGGTGAGGACATGTGTATACAGCATCTTAGACAAGCCAGAATTACCAATCCCAGAGCAATCCTATGTGTTACCTTAGGGGATACCTATATTCTGGCTTGGACTAGAAACAACTTTACTAGCTGTCATTTTAACTATTACTCAAAAGTGTATTAAAAAATACCTCATTAAGAGTATTGCTACTCTGAATATGTTGAGTCATGTCCTCATCAGTATACCTTGCTAGAGATGTAACTTGTTGAAACCATTCTTGAGTTGTCTTTTCCTGTTAGTGATGGTTGTTTGAGAGCAGGTACTGCTGCTCAGGTGTTTTGCAGCTTGTTTGGAGAAGATTTTTCTGGTTTCCTGTTGGTCAAAGAGCTAAAGAAGCAATGCAGTGTCCTCATGCTTACTTACCAAGCGGTTAGCTTGAGTACAAGAACCATACGTTATATAAATGAATGTGAAGGTGACCCATCACAATTAAAGTTATTCCTGTTTTTGAATGGCTTTTATCCCAGTTGGACAGATAGGCACAAGCATTAGAGCCAGTTCCTCCCAGCCTGCATTCTCTGCTGTGCAGAGCTCTCCATTTAAAGAATGCTCAGGAGATCTTTTTAGTAGGGAAAGTCAGCACTCCTTTGGCAAATGGAAACTGGCAAACGTGGCGTTCTGTCAACAAGAAGTGCCAGAATGAGGATCCCAGGGAGCTACAGACCTGCCAGGCTGAGCTTGGTGCCAGGGAAGGTCATGGAGCAGATCATCTTGAGTGCCATTATGTAGCACATGAAGGACAACAAGGTGATCAAGCACAGTCAGCTTGGGTTCATGAGGGGCAGGATCCGGAATAACCTGATCTAGCTGAATCAATGGACTGTAGCCAACTGCATGAGATTCAGAGCCCAAGGCCTGGAGCCTTCATGGCGTTGTTATGACTGGCATTTGGCTTTGTTAAACCTCACACAGTTGACCTCGGCCCATCCATCTAACATGCCAGGTCCCTTTGCAGAGCCTTCCTACCCTCAAGAAGATCAGCACTCCCACCCAATTTAGTGTCGTCGTTAATATCCATGACTCTGTCCTTGTATCCACGGAGTTGCAGCTTTAACAGTAATCTGTAGAGAGGTGGATTTTTGTGCTTCTAAGTGCCCGTTTATGCTAACACTGCCTGAAGAGGGTGGCTACTGTGGGTAATGGACTTAGAGAGAGCCCGCTGCTGAGGTCTATGTCCACTGGATGGCACTAGGGGACAGACACAGGACAGGTCAGCCTTGAGAACACTCGAACATGAATTTGCCACCTCAGTTTGTCATAGTGGTTGTCACAGAGATTGGACATCAAATCCTCCTTTATGACACGTTTGGTCTGTGATTTGCAAGACATCAGCAGAGCAGTGTGAAGGCTCACAGAGGGTAGGAAGTGGTGAAATGCATTTCAGTGTGCAAAACAGGTAGAATCTCTCCTCTCTGGCATATCTGCCGTGTGCTGGCAGAACCATATGCTTACTGCAGATAAAGGTTATTTATAGTGTTGCAAGAAATTGATATAAAAAGTGACTGGGTTGGCTTGATGTCTAGCTGATTCTCACACACTGGTGATCCACCAGTGCTGAGCTTAACACAAGCTTTTAAAAATTAATTGTTCTGTCACAAAATGTTTCTGACTTCAACCAATGCAGCAGTAAGTTGATGCTATTCTTTGCCTCCACGCAGCATCTAAAACAGCCAGTCAGGGATCTTCTGTTCTCCACTATTACCCAACATGTTTTCACAAATTTCTGGATTCACTTGTTTTTTTGCTGAGCTGTCTACTTGCAGGGACAAACAAAACAGGACAAAGGTTAGATAAATGTATGTTTTCAGTATAAGAATACGTACATGTAATCACAAGGTGGGGGATTGATCTCATCTCCCTAGTATCAGGTGACAGAAAGAGAGGAAATGGACAGAAATTATGCCAGGGGAGGTTTAGGTTAGAGATTAGGGAAAAAATATTTCTTGCAAGGGGGTTCAAGCATCAGAACAAGCTACCTGGGGAGATGATGGAGCCACTATCCCTGGAGATGTTCAAGAAGCATGTGGACATGGTAATTTGGGACATGATTTAATGGCCATGGCGGTCTTAGGTCGATAGCGGAACTCTGTTATTAGAGGTCTTTTCCAATCAAAATGATTCTATGATTCTATCAGGAAGGATGTGCAGTAATGCTCAGTGAGCTAAGGAAATGGGAAATTCTTCAGATAGTATTTTTTCTACCTATTTAAACAATATCAATAGATACCAAACAAAATAGCTTACCTAACTCCCATGTCAGCATACGGCAGACAAGCAGTAAATGAAACAACATTTACTACAGTAAGTACTGAAGATGTCAGTAAATGGCAAAATGGAATAAAGTTTAAAAAGGCAAATTAAGACATATGAGTAAAAAGCCCTGTTCAGGGAGTTTTGGCAATCATGGTGGAAGCAAAATAATTTAGCAAGTCTTTAAAGATTAACTCATTAATGGTGTTTTGTTTTTGAATGCGATACAAACTCTTCTGATGACTTCTTTTGAAGAATGAACTTAGGTGTGGTTTAAAAGCTGGGACCAGTTGTCTTAGTGCTAACAACCACTGTACCTACAATTTTACCAGATTTGAGTAAGGGTAAATTCATTTTGTACTATCCAGACTTTACATTTCATTCTGTAACTCCAATGTTCTACTACTAGCAGGCTAGAGTGCCTTGAGATATTATGAACACTAGAAGCTGCAGGGAATACTTTGCCTGCAGCTCAAGATTGTTGTTGATCCCAAAGACAGACAATTGTGAGAGACAAATCCATTGTAAAGCAGGCTTTATTGATTACAGTGATCGATAAATTGCCTAGATATACTCTTAATGAAAAATCAGATGTACCTACCTAGTTAATTCTATTTGTCTGGATCTTGTCCATATGAATAATACAATGATATGGTATGATCAGTAGAATACTTCAGAGCACTGTAGGAACATCTTCTGTTGACATGCCTTCTGTATATTTTGACTGCAGCTTGCATCTGGTGCAGAATTATGTTTTTTTCTTAGTACCATGTGTGTAGTATGAATTTTGGGCTATCATAAGCTCTGTTTTCTTAAGAAAGCTGTGATTTTTGTTTCTGAATTTCACAGATCATAAGCGCATCACAAAGACTGACCAATTCGGGGAGTGTTCTGATTGGGAATCCGTATAACCCAGCTCCAACAATGGTCACACAGACACACATCGTGGAAACTTCTGGCTGGGTCCCAGGGTAAGATTTTTTTCAGCTTCCAGTCTGTTTTTGGTTTATTTTTCATTTATTTATACTGTTGTATCTCTGTGTTGGCCTGTGGCTTCTACTCCTACAACTGAAAGGAATATACTCTTTAGCCTCTTACACGCTTTTGATGTCTTGAGCACGTGAATGCAGAAGTATAAGCACCAGTTCCTTTACTGCCTGTTTCAATTTTGGTTAATGGTGTTGTCTGTTTGTGAAAATGGAGAGTCACAAATTCAGGAGTCCTAGAAGCTTTTATTTTTCTCCTAAGTTCTGGGTATAACCAAGTAGCTTTGCTGGCAAGCGTATGACAGCAGAAGGGAAGACTGTCAAAAACACTTCAAGAGGCATTTAAGAATAAAGCTGTAATGGAAAATTTTGGTTTAATCAATGTTGTATTTTTATTACAATCTTACAGTACCAACAAATTTTCACGGGGTTTTGAGGTACTCCAGAGTAACATGACTGGTTTTATCTCTTCTAAGGAAATCTAGTCATTGTGGTATTGCTTTTTTTTTTCTCCCTTAATATCAGTACCACTGAACTTAACAGTCTCAATACACATTAAATGCTTTGCCTCTGAAAATTAAAATGCTCTGCCTCTGAAAAGTAAAAAGTAAATTATTTTAAATACATTATTTTAAATGAATTGTTTATTTAAAGTTATTTATTTAATCAATCCAGATACAAATCCATTTTCTAAACAAATGGTGAGTGTCAGTAGTACCTTTCCAGCTTTACCTCCTAGGTCGTGGCAGAAATGGGATCATAATATTTGTACCCTAATTTTCTTCTCTCTGTGCTGTAAGCAAGAAAGACTCATACTTCCCAGTTGCTATATTCCCACTGAAGAGTCAATAAACTGCATGCCCAGCTGAGTAGTTTCTAAGCTCACTTATTTTGCTGAGTAGATGCTTATGTTTTCAGATACCTTGTGAATCCATTTTGTTCTGATTTGATTGGAGGAAAGAGTTGTCAAAGTTTACTTTATTTCTGCAAATTTCATATAATGTGAAGGCAAGGCAGAAGTTCCTTCACTACCCAGTGGAGAGGAAAGCTGTAGTGCTTGTCCACAGCTTGCTAAAACAGAGAACCAATGTCTTTTAGCTTGCTTAAATTAACTTCATGCAAGCCCAAGTGGAGATTTCCAGAGAGAAGCCTAGTTGCAGGATGACAACCACCACCAAAGAGAAGCACTATCCTTCTGTTTGGATGCTGTCAAAATCTAAGCTTATTGTTTTGCCAATAAAATGGAGCAAGCAGTTCACTAGGGTGGCAAATCAATATTGATTCCTGCAGAAGTCTGTCCAGTAGGTCATGTTTTCCTCTGAAGAACCCACGTGAGGAAGGGCTTATGGTATTGCCAAACCTAAGCAGTGAGCCCTTGCTGAAGACAGTTCCATGGATTGGAAGTCCAGACTCTTGCTTTAAGTGCTATTTGCTCTTTATCACAGATTCCAAATTGTTTCCAAAGCCAAGTGAGACAAGAGCATATTCATCCTCAGGACTCCATACAACTCATGTTAGCCTGGCTTACAAAGCAGAGGGCAGCTCTCCATTCACTGCCGTTCCTGCTCCCTGCCCCAGCTCTGCTGCATTCAGGCCCCTAGCTGTGCAGCATGGGTGGTGAAGCACCATATATAGGGATTGCCAAAGCCAAATGTCACACTGTTGCTGCTGAGTTCTGGATTGCACAACCAAATACATACAGGTTTCATGACACAGATATTCAAATCCGCCACTTCTCTTCAGCTCCCTTCATGACTTTGTCAGACTTCAAGCTACAGAGGTGTGTACTGTGAGCCCTGCTCAGTGTGTGTCTGTGTGAAGTGATTTATTCACAATTCTCAAGCAGTGTACTTTGCATCAGCTGCAAGAGCAAAAGACAAGTATGAATACAGCTTTTGAAATTTGCCTCCTGTAGCTAAGACACAGAAAGATGAGGAAACCAATGGCTGCTACTCCAGTGCAAAATTCATGTCTACTAACTACTTCAGAGTTTCTCCTCAGCTCTAGTATGAAAATGTGGGGTTTTATAGAGATAGCAGAACATTCAATGTTGTAGAAATGCAGGATAAAGGCGTTTTTCTACCACATGGAGGATTTTGAAATAGGACATTTCAAAAGAGCCTAACTTCTTTCTGATGGGATTTGGTTATCTAGCTCACATCAGCACTTACTATGGTTCCAGATGAAGTGATTTCCTTAAAATCATACAGGCAAAGCATGGTAAAATTTGGAACAGAACTTGTCTGGTAATGAGTTTGAACAAACTCCAAACTCCCAACTGCCTTCTCTGCAGTTTTGGCAGGTTCTGTATATGTGCTACATTCCCTTGCTGATAAACATGTAATAACAAACATTAGTACCTAGCTAAGCCCCAAATACATTGATTTTGTTGATCTAAGTATCCATTGTTTTCAACTAAGTTTGAATTGTCTTGTCTTAGGAACAGAAAGCGGACCCAAGAATTTATAGAATCAGATCTTTCAGAAACGTAAGTCTGTGTACACATGTATGGTTAATAATGTATTAACAATACATGTAGTCTTATCTGCTTCACTTCAGAGATGGGTAACCAGTTCCCACTTGCAGCAGCTGTCAATTCTTCGTGTAAAAGCTCTGATGTATATTATTCCTTGTAGCTGTGGTTCATCACTCTGCTTTATCACTTTCTGCTAAATGCATTTGCTGTTAGGGATGATACTGGGACTTGTGAAGAACAGAAACAATCATAGAATCAACCAGGTTGGAAGAGACCTCCAAGATCATCCAGTCCAACCTAGCACCCAGCCCTAGCCAGTCAACTACACTATGGCACTAAGTGCCCCATCCAGTCTTCTCTTCAACACCTCGAGGGATAGTGACTCCACCACCTCCCTGGGCAGCCCATTCCAATGCCAATCACTCTTTCTGTGAAGAACTTCCTCCTAATATCCAGCCTATACTTCTGCTGGCACAACTTGAGACTGTGTCCTCTTGTTCTGTTGCTGCTGGTGTTGTTTAGCCCGGAGAAGAGGAGGCTCAGGGGTGACCTCATTGCTGTCTACAACTACCTGAAGGGAGGCTGTAGCCAGGTGGGGTTGGTCTCTTCTGCCAGGAAACCAGCAACAGAACAAGGGGACACAGTCTCCAATTGTGCTGGGGGAGGTCTAGTCTGGATGTTAGGAGGAAGTTGTTGGCAGAGACAGTGATTTCCCATTGGAATGGGCTGCCCAGGGAGGCGGTGGAGGCACCGTCCCTGGAGGTGTTCACAAAAAGACTGGATGAGGCACTTAGTGCCATGCTCTAGATGGCTGGATAGGGCTGGGTGCTAGGTTGGACAGGATGAGCTTGGAGATCTGATTGATTCTATGATTAACATTCAGCATATTAAAATAATTATTTTTTATCCTTCCAGTAAGAGAAGCAAAAAAGGAGATAAAAATGGAAAAGGTCTGAGGCATTTTTCAATGAAAGTGTGTGAAAAAGTTCAGCTTAAAGGAACAACTTCATACAATGAAGTCGCTGATGAGCTGGTATCAGAATTCACAAACAGCCATCTAGCAACAGATTCGGTAAGCAAATACATGCTGACATTTCTTACACAACTACAAAATTGTCTTCTCTGTCAGAGAGTTGTGTCCCTTCAGTTTCTGCACTGTCTTGCCACACTCCATACTTTCTTTAACTTATTTAACTGCTTCCCAAATACAAAGACTTAATCCTCTGAAATTCAAAAATACAGAACTGAAATGAAGAATTTACCTATCTTTAAATCTGTAATCAAATTGAAGAAGCCTGCTGAAAGAATTACCATTTTAAAAGGCTACTCTTCAGCAACCATATGTGGTCTTGTCAGGCTTCTTTGGCTTTGTCAGACTTTCTGTGATGGGAATTTTCTGCACAGAGGTTTCAAAGCAGGACTGAAGCCTCAGTTTGCAATTGTACATACCATATGGTATCCACTTCTTAATACAGATGAAGGCATCGTGTTTTCACATCACTGTCTTGGCCTGCCATTGTGTCTGTGAGGGATATGTTCATTCATTTTTTTTTGTCTCTGAATTATTTTGCCATAATTAATGCTTCACTCTTTTCTTAGCAAGTTTATGATCAGAAAAATATTAGACGGAGAGTTTACGATGCCCTTAATGTCCTGATGGCAATGAACATCATTTCCAAGGAGAAGAAGGAAATCAGATGGATTGGCCTTCCTACAAATTCAGCTCAGGAGTGTCAGAATCTAGAGGTAAGGTGAGGAAGTTGGGAAATTGTGTGTAGTTCACAGGTTGTGATAATGGGACTGCTGTACTTCAGAAGGGGAATTTTTTTTCTTGTTTTGATCCTGACTGATTTTGATTCTTGTGCAATATCGAAGTTACAATTTCTGATATTTGGATGAACTGAAAAGATATGTTTATCAGAAACAGTGTGGCCAGTAGGATGAGGGAGGTTATTCTGCCCCTGTACTCAGCACTGCTCAGGCCACACCTTGAGTGCTGTGTCCAGTTCTGGGCTCCTCAATTCAAGAGAGATGTTGAGATACTGGAACATGTCCAGAGAAGGACACTGAAGCTGGTGACAGGCCTGGAGCACAGCCCTGTGAGGAGAGGCTGAGGGAGCTGGGGGTGTGCAGCCTGCAGAAGAGAAGGCTCAGGAGTGACCACACTGCTGTCTACACAACTACCTGAAGGGAAGCTGTAGCCAGGTGAGGTTGGTCTCTTCTGCCAGGCAACCAGCAACAAAACAGGGGGACACAGTCTCAAGCTGTGTCAGGGGAGGTCTAGGCTGGATGTTAGGAGGAAGTTGTTGGCCAGAGAGAGTGATTGGCATTGGAATGGGCTGCCCAGGGAGGTGGTGGAGTCACTGTCCTTGAAGGTGTTGAAGAAAAGCCTGGATGAGACACTTAGTGCCATGGTCTAGTTGACTGGATAGGGCTGGGTGCTAGGTTGGACTGGATGATCTTGGAGGTCTCTTCCAACCTCATTGATTCTGTGAGTCTATGTATGCTTTGTTCAGCTTTATTTAGTATGTACTATGTAAGGTTTAAAAAAAAACCTTTACCTTATAGAAATTGATGTTAGTTTTAAAAGTAATCCCTGATGTAATCAGAGGTATGTACTTGCCTGAATTATCCAAAAGAATGTCAGAAGCATTTATGGTGCAGTTGTGCTTACATATTGGTTTCCTTTTAAATTTATACCATTATTCTCTGTTCTACAGATTAATAGACATTAGTCTGTACTTTGAAATGCCATTCAATGAAAATTAAATTGAAACAATTCCTGCTAGGATGTCAAGTACTAGTAATGAACTGGTGGGGAGTAAAGACTGGATGAGGAACTTAGTGCCATGGTCTACTTGACTGGGTAGGGCTGGTTGATAGGTTGGACTGGATGATCTTGGAGGTCTCTTCATAGAATCAATCACGTTAGAAAAGTGTGATTTTTACTTACTGCTTATTTCTGTTGTTTTTCCAGCATTCCAAGAGTTACTGTGTTTTTGCAGGGATGCCAGAATTTATATGCACAATGCTGCTTATCCTTCAGGCCATGATCTATAAATAAAAAGCACAAGTTGCTATATTTACTGCAGAACAACTGTCTGTAAATATATCTTAATATGCCTAATGTTTGGTATATCTGTGATGTTAAATATCTTAGAAGGTATGGGGAATGCCTCTCACGGACAGAACTGGGTTTTGGGGATCTTCTTTTGTGTGCAGGTTCATTTACATCAGTTGTCTTTCTAGATGTGGTAGTAAGAAAGCTTTTACATCTCTTTTCCATGACAGCAACTTGGACACTCCTTGGGTGGATGTATTCCAGAATTATAGGGGCTTTTTAGTCATGGATAAATTTGTGGTTTACATGCATTCATGTGAATGCATCTTCAGTGTTGTGAGTATGAAACTTGAATTTTCTTGTGTCATCTGCAACAATCATATGCTGTTCACTGTTTCAAGATCTGGTTATTCACATATTGGAAGCCAGCAAAGAAAGTAGTCTGCTGTGATCTGAATCATAGAATCAACCAGGTTGGAAGAGACCTCCAAGATCATCCAGTCCAACCTAGCACCCAGCCCTAGCCAGTCATCTAGACCGTGGCACTAAGCACCTCATCCAGTCTTCAACACCTCCAGGGATGGTGACTCCACCACCTCCCTGGGCAGCCCATTCCAGTGACAATCACTCTCTCTGCCAACAACTTCCTCCTAACATCCAGACTAGACCACCCCTGGCACAACTTGAGACTGTGTCCCCTTGTTCTGTTGCTGGTTTCCTGGCAGAAGAGACCAACCCCACCTGGCTACAACCTCCCTTGTAGGGAAGTTAGTTGTAGACAGCAATGAGGTCACCCCTGAGCCTCCTCTTCTCCAGGCTAAACATCCCCAGCTCCCTCAGCCTCTCCTCATAGGGTTTGTGTTCCAGGCCCCTCACCAGCTTTGTTGCCCTTCTCTGGGCACGTTCCAGCACCTCAACATCTCTCTTGAATTGAGGAGCCCAGAACTGGACACAGCACTCAAGGTGTGGCCTGAGCAGTGCTGAGTATAGGGGCAGAATAACCTCCCTCATCCTACTGGCCACACTGTTCCTGATACAGGCCAGGATGCCATTGGCTCTCTTGGCTGCCTGGACACACTGCTGGCTCACCTTCAGCCTACTATCTGTCAGTATGCCCAGATCCCTTTCTTCCTGGCTGCTCTCCAGTCACTCTGTCCCCAGCCTGTAGCACTGCTTGGGGTTGTTGTGGCCAAAGTGTAGAACCCTGCACTTGGCCTTAGTAAATCTCATCCCATTGGCCTCTGTCCACCCATCCAGCCTGTCTAGGTCCCTGTGCATGGCTCTCCTACCTTCCAACAGATCAACACCTGCTCCTAGGAAGAGAAGAAGGAAGAGTTTTGAACAGTAAAGTTGTAGGGGAAGCACCACAAAACAACACTGTAAATAAAATAGGAGGGCTTAGGCCAACTAAGTTTTAAGATTGCATCATTTAGTTTCAGTGGTTCAATTAATAGATAATTTAAGAATTTAATATTTTGGGGAACAAAGATACAGTGCTGGCCCCAAAAGGCTGAGGAGAGCTACATTTTAAACAATGACTGACATCCACTTCATCAGAGCACTGTTTAATTGACCTTGGTTGTATTTGCAGTGCCAGTAGGCATCCAGTACTACTGCTCTCCAAAATGCTGCCTAGGTTGAATCACAGAATCAACCAGGTCAGAAGAGATCTCCAAGATCATCCAGTCTAACCCATCCCCCAGCCCCATCCAGTCAACTAAACCATGGCACAAAGTGCCCTACCCAGTCCCCTCTTGAACACCTCCAGGGACAGTGACTCAACCACCTCCCTGGGCAGACCATTCTAATGGCAAATGACTCTCTCTGTGAAGATAGCTTTGCCCCATAAATTGACATGAACAAACCTGTTGAAATAAATGGATCCTATGCTCATGTTCCAAATGTTACCACAACTCTTTTTTTGTTGCTGAAATCTGGTTAGTTTAACCAAGTCTCAAAGGAGCAGTCCAAACAAGTTGTGGAGGAAAGATGCAGGTGATGATCCTAGCCCAGTCTCCACATATTTGTCTAGTAACTTGCAGCAGAATAGTGACAGGTGTATGCACAGTTCCAAGAGAGTAGCAGACAACAGTTAAAAATAAAACCTAACCAGAAACAAATATTTGGTGCTAGCTGGAGCTCAGGGTGCAGTAAAGAGGGGAAGTAATACAGCCTTTTGTAAGAGTTGGTGATTTGCTGGAGTTAACATTGTTGAGTGTTCTTTAGGTACAGTTTGTCAGACATATTTTAGGGAGAAACTCAAGTGACTCTGCCATTGGTCTGTGTCTTGGTTCTAATTTAAATTTCCCAGAGACTCAAATATAGCTGACAGAACCAAAGACAATTTACAGGATGCCCTTCCCTCTTCCCCCTTCTTTCCCAAAAGAAAAGGAATTAGATGGAGAGAGAGGAAAGGTATGCAGACCCAAATAAATCATCTTACTGCCATTTGGGAGCTAAAAGAAGAAAAGTTTAACAATAAATACAAGGTATGTGAGGTAGGGAAGTTACAAAGGTATAGGGAATGGAAAACAAGATACAAAACATGTAAATATACAACCAGATTTGATGGCCATGGGCTTTGTCCCCCTCGTGGGTGATGGCCACCTGGTGAAACAAAGAGCAGCACGAAATAGGATGGTGGTTGATTGCTAGCAAGCAGGAGAGGCAGGGAGACAAAGCAAACAGAACGTCCCTCTGCTTTTATGGATCTTAGACAGGAAGTGCGAGTGAGCTGAACGACCATCACCTGGTGGTGTTCAGACCTACCCCTGGGGAAGGATCAGGACCAGCTGGGGTCAGGTTCCAGACCACTCCCCCAGGTGGGTTGACCCTGTACAGTCTGTTTGAAAAGAAGAAAATACTTGGCAATTGGGCAGGGCCAGAAGGGCTTGTGCAATTTCCTCACCGAGCTCTGGAGTTCAGCACCTTCTACAAAGAAAGCATGGATTTCTGTGGGGCTGCTGTCACTCTCTAAAGCCTTTTGAGTTTGGCACAGTGGAACAGCCAAGGTAACTAAGTGCTTATCTTGATGCATATATATATTTCTGTTTTAAGATAGAGAAACAGAAGCGGATCGAAAGGATAAAACAGAAGCGAGCCCAACTACAAGAACTGCTGCTGCAGGTAGATTTAATTTCCTTAATCACAAACTCAGCATGTTAGCTCTTTTGCATTCTGACATATGCCTTTGAGTTGACTTGAGTTTTGGGTTTGATTGCAGAGATATATTTCAGATGCATCTTTGTTTAAATACACTCACAAATATTCTTAAGTGCTTTGGCCTGTGCAGACTTTCAGTAATTTAAATGGAATCAAACTTTGCTATGAGATTACAGCCAATAAGGCTTTATTTTTTTCATGGTGCAAGTATATTGATACAATTTTCATGTAATTAGGTGCACACTGAAACTTTTAAGTATCTGATGCATTTTTTTTTTTTTTTCATTGCTGAAAGCTGTTTGTTTACTCAGGGCCAAAAACCTGATTCTGTCTGTCTGGTCCAGTAAATTAGCACCTTCTCTAAGACTGATGTGAAATTATCCTGGTGAAAATAAGGCAACTCAGGCTCTCTCACCTCTTAGTCTGAAAATTACAGACTTGCACTCCCTTATTATCTAGAACTGTCATTTCTTTGATTATGTGAATTGTCAAATGGTTTAGCAGTCCTTTGGGATTCTGTCTATGAACCTTGCCTTAAGTAGTGCTTCAAAGTGGTTAAGTACACTGCCTTCCAATCCTTCAACTAACATTTTCTAAACCCACAGATTTTCATACATATGCAGTCAGATAAAAGAATTTGGTAGAGAGTAACTGCTGTCATGCATGGCAGCTGTTTTGAAATTCTTCTCTGCAAGGCTTAAACTCATTTGAGAGAGGAAAAGGGAATGATGTGGATGAGAATGGTTAGAGAGGGGGATTGAGAAGTGAGGGAATGCTGTAATTTCTGTTAACTTTTGTTTCAGTGTAACTAGCACCTGGTCTGAGATAGTTAATACACATAAAGTAACAGAGAAGACCTCTGATGCCAGGAATGGGCAACAATTTTCCACTGAGCTTTATCACTTCTTTCTTGTTTCTTCTCCAGGGATTGTGAGGGGTGCATAGCCATTAAAATATGTGTGTAAAGTTTGTGTTTAACTTTTGTTTCTGATGAGCTTCACTAGTGCAAAGAGGAAATCAGGCCACAGCTTGCCTTATGACAGAAAATGACTGGAGATACTGAGAGCTAGTGCATAAGAGCTATGAAATTCCGCTTCCCAGATACACTGATGTCTGCTCTTTCATTGTCAGTAATCATCTTTCCTTTCTTTGTTTCTACAGCAAATAGCATTCAAAACCTTGGTACAAAGAAATCAGCAAAATGAACAGCAGAATCGAGGACCTCCAGCTCTGAACTCAACCATACAGCTGCCTTTCTTAATAGTCAACACTAGCAAAAGAACAATTATAGACTGCAGCATATCAAGTGATAAGTGAGTGTTTGTAGAATCATTTTTTAGGATTTTACTTTCTCTGCTGAACTAAATGTTTTCTTTTAACAAATAAGAGACACTTTTCTAGATTACCAGAAGTAATAATACATTTAAATTTGCTGTTGTTAACTCAGAGAGGTGTTTTGTTGGTGGTGTTGCTTTTTAATATTCAGTGCAGCTGCAGTAGTAATAGAAATAAGTTTATTAATATGGCTTTGCAAAAACTAGAAGGGAAGAAATAGCAGTTTGAAATACAGTCTTTATCAGCAAATGGCTATTGTACTCTTCTGGAATTCTTCACTTCTGTGCTTCTGGGCACTTTGGCAGTTCATCCTGTGAAAAGACTGCTGAAAGTATGAGTTACTGTTAACAGTTTATTAGTTGAAAATAGTTGGCTTTGCTTTAGTACTGTGGATTACAGATTTGACTCTCTGGTACAAAAACCTGCATTGAGCATTAAGTCAGTTAACAGGTGGCAACAATTGACAATCTCTAGTGAATTAAGCACCATTATGCAAAGAGGTATACTATTGAATGCTGAATCTTTGTTGAAAATTGGACTGAAGTCAAATATATTCTGTGACAAAACTTTTGGAATGCTCCCTTCAGTCAAGCAAGTTAGAAATTTTAGCATCAATATTGATTTAGCTTAACTGTACTTAACAGGCATGCTGTACTGTTCTTACTGCACTTTCAAATGGTGCTCTGTGTTTAGGTTTGAAGTCATTAAGAAGTTAAAGGCTTCAGAAATGCTTTGAAGCTGTAAGATTAAACTGGCATTTGGGATCTAGAAGAGTGTGAACAAGCTTCTGTAGTATCAAACTGGAAGAAAACATTGCTACTAAAAATAAGCACACCAAATTGTTTAAGTTGTTGATATTTCAGTTTATATAACCTAGCTTCAATATTACTGTCATCTGGAGATCTTTAGCTGAACATCCCAAATTAAGTAAGCTTTGTCACCTGGAGATCTTTAGCTGAGCATCCCAAATTAAATGAGCTTTTGTCACCTGGAGATCTTTAGCTGAACATCCCAAATCAAATAAACTTTTGTCACCTGGAGATACTTAGCTGAACATTCCAAATTAAGTAAGCTTTGTCACCTGGAGATCTGTAGCTGAACATACCAAATTAAGCTTTCTACTGTGATTATTGTTTGAATTGCTGGAGTGAAGTTCCACAGAGAAGGACCTTGGAGTCCTTGTTGATAATAAGTTATACATGGAAGGGCAATGTGCCCTGGTGGCCAAGATGGCCAATAGTACACTTGGGTGCATTAAAAGAGTGTGTCCATCAGGTCGAGGGAGGTTCTCCTTTCCTAGTTAGACCACATTTGGAATGTTGTGCACAGTTTGGGGCTCCCCAGTTCAAGAGGGACAGGGAACTACTGGAGAGAATTCAATGGAGGACAATGAGGGTGATTCAGGGACTGTAGCATCTCTCTTAGGAGGAAAGACTGAGAAATCTGGAGTTGTTTAGTTTGGAGAAGACTGAGAGGGGACCTTACTAGCATCTACAAATATCTGAAGGCTGGCTGTCAAGAGGATGGAGCCAGTCTCTTTTCAGTGATACCCAGTGTAGGATGAGGGGCAATGGTCATAAACTCAGCCACAGGAAATTCTGACTCAACATGAGAAAAAAAATCTTTGCTATGAGGATGCCAGAGCACCAGAAGAGGCTGCCCAGAGAGGTCATGGAGTCTCCTTCTTTGGAGATCTTCAGAGCCCTTCTGGATGCATTCCTGTGTGACCTGCCCTGAGTGATCCTGCTTTGCAGGGTGGTTGGACTTGGTGATCTGTGGAGGTCCCTTCCAACCTCTAGCATTCTGTGATTCTGTGGTTACTCATGCAACTGATCAGTGGCACCAGCAAGATGTAGGGTGCCAGAAACTGATGGTGGTTAAACCACTGCTACATTGATCTGCTAAATGAGGCAGTTGACAAAACTGGTCACTTAGTTTGGAGAATCCAAATTCTGTAGTTTATTGGAGAGTATTTGCACCACCTTGAGTACTATGCTCAATTCTGGGCTCCTCAATTCAAGAGAGATGTTGAGATACTCGAACGTGTCCAGAGAAGGGTGACAAAGCTGGTGAAAGGCTTGGCACACAAGCCCTGTGAGGAGAGGCTGAAGGAGCTGGGGGTGTTTAGCCTGGAGGCGACTCAGAGGTGACCTTTTGCTGTCTACAACTACCTGAAGGGAGATTGTAGGAGCTGGGGGTGTTTAGCCTGGAGGAGACTCAGAGGTGACCTTTTGCTGTCTACAACTACCTGAAGGGAGGTTGTAGCCAGGTGGGGTTGGTTTCTTGTGCCAGGCACCCAGCAACGGAACAAGGGGACAGTCTCAAGTTGTGCTAGGAGTGGTCTAGGCTGGATGTTAGGAGGAAGTTGTTGGCAGAGAGAGTGATTTGCATTGGAATGGGCTGCCCAGGCAGGTGGTGGAGTCGCTGTCCCTGGAGGTGTTGAACAAGAGTGCCGTGGTCTAGTTGATTGGCTAGGGCTGGATGCTAGGTTGGACTGGATGATCTTGGAGGTCTCTTCCAACCTGGTTGATTCTATGATTACTAGTCAGCCTGTGTGCTCACCTTTCCATCACTTGGTTTCAGCTGCAGCTAATAAGCCACTGGTCAGACCTAGATTTTATCACAGGATAATAAGTTGGCAGATCACACTATGAGAACATGAGTTGATTTCTCATTAATAGCCAAAATGATGCTGGGAGGTATTAGAAGAAAAAAAAAAAAGCAATGTACAACTAAGTACATAAAGTCCTTTTTCATCTAGAATAATCTGTGCTCTCCTGGTTTTGGAAGGAATATAGCATAATCAGGAGAGAGACACAGGAGTGCATCAGGAATGCCTGAAGCTGTGAAGATGCATTCGTAGAGGAAACAGATGGACTCTTTGGCCTAGAAAAGAGAGGATGATGTTTTCACAGTTGTCTATGAAATCATGGATGATGTGAGCAATGTTCATAAAGAACAGCTGTATACAATTGCTTACCAAAGTTGAGACATTAAGAGAAAATGCCAGGTGACAGGTTTTGGACAAAAAGAATATAAATCATTTTGTAACTGTTGGTCTGTGCAGACTGTGGCATTCCACAGTCACAAAATGGTAGGAGCTGGAAGGAACCTCTGGAAATCATCCAGTCCAATGTCCCTCCTAAAGAAGGGTCACCCACAGCAACTTGCCCAGGATCATAGAATCATGGACTGGCTTAGGTTGGAAGGGACCTTAGAGAATACATTGTCCAGGCAAGATTTTAATCTCTCCAGAGAAGGAAAGTTCATAATGGTTTGGGCAGCCTGGTCCAGGGTTTGGGCAGCCTGGTCCAGGGTTCCAGCGTCCGGCAAGTAAAGTTGATTTTCCTCATGTTCAGATAGAACCTTGTGTGTTCCAGTTTGTGCCCATTGCCCCTTGTCCTTTCACTGGACACCACTGAAAATATTCTGACCCTGTCCTCTTGCTCCTGGCTCTTTAGCTATTGATCAGCATTGAGAAGATCCCTCTCAGGCTGCTCTTCCCAGGTCTCTCAGTCTTTCCTCCTCAGAGAGATGCTCCAATCCCCTCAGCATCTTTGTAGCCTCTGATGTTCATACCAAAAGCTTACATGAATTCAAAAAGGGGTCATGTGAATCCCCTGAAAGAAAACCCTCAAATGGCTTTTAAAAGACAAGGTAGTAACATAGTAGAAGGCAGAAGTAGGTAGCATTCCTAGAAATGGAGAGAGGACTTCCTGTGCCAGAGGCTGAAGTTTGCTAGAAGCTCTGCTGGAGAACTATTACTCTAGGTTTGTTTGTTGGGAAGCTTTTGTGTGACCACAGCACATGGGAGGAGGATTGCAGAGCTGTCAATAAATACAGCTTTTAATCCTGTAGCAATAAAAGCTGGATTCAGTTATTGCTTAGGTGACTGCACAGCTTGCTCATTTTAACTTGGTTTGCTACTGATCTCCCATGTTTGTCTAAATAACTATGTTTGTTTAAACATAGTTATGTGACTTTGCACCAGTTTAGGTAGAAGGAACATATTAAAGTTATGTTGTAAGGAATGATGTGAAGTTGGTAAGTTGTCATGTAACAGTTTCCCTTTTAATGTGGATGCACTTTAAATATAGCTGCATAAGCAGCAGGTTTTACAATAGATACAAGTCACAAGAGAAATGATGCCTGTAGCTGACAGTTACACCACGTAGCATGTAGATTTCTAGTTGAGAATTATGTGAATAGGCACAAAAGACAATTTTTTTCCAAAGCTACTGGGTCAAGTATAAGAAAAGCCTGTCAATACAATGCAGAGGGTGCAAGCCTGGAGAACTAACAGAAGGCTCACCATTGAGTCCTGTCTTCAACCCAACACCACCATGGCCATTAAACCATGTCTCAAATTGCCATGTCCACATGTTTCTTGAGCACCTTCAGGGATGATGACTCCATCACCTCCCCAAGTATCATGTTCCAATGCCTGACTACTCCTGCAGGAATTTTTCCTACTGTTCAACCTAAAGCTCCCTTGGCACAATTTCAGGCCATTTCCTCTTGTTATATCACCTGATACTAAGGAGAAGGGATGAACCCCACCTCACTCCAACCTCCTTTCAGGGAGTTACAGAGAACAATGAGATCTCCCCTCAGCATCCTCTTCTCCAGACTTAAATAATGCTGGTTCCCTCAGCCACTCCTCACAAGACCTGTTCTCCAGACCCTTCACCAGTTTTTCTTTTATTTGGACCAGCTGCAGCACCTCAATGTCTTTCCTGTATTGAGAGGCCCAGAACTGAACCTGGTATTCAAGGTGTGGCCTCACCAGTGCTAAGTACAGGGGGACAATTATTTCCCTACTTCTGCTGGCCACACTGTTCCTGATCCAGGCCAGGATGCTGTTGACCACCTGAGCACACACTGGCTCATATTCCTCTGGCTGTCATCCAACATTTTCAGGTCCTTTTCTGCCCCAAGCTTTTAGTAGCCTGTAATTGTAGGATAAGGCCAGGCTAGATAATCTAAGCTTGCTTTTCTTAAGGCCATATTAAGTTTATATCACTATTTCTACTTTCATATGCAATAAAAACCATTTTGAGAGTCCTGCAGAGGGAATAGTTGGTTGTGAATGTACAAAACTCTAAACAGACTGCTATTCTAGCTGCATCCAAAAACACAAAGTTATACTAAGGTAAATAGGTCAGCTCACAGGAGGATTGTTGCACATTAGAACAGAAAATGCAATGTAGAAGAAGAAAAACCAGTAGCTATTTTGGCGACAAGACTGCCGGTGACCTTTCAAAGTACTGGATTTAGCACAAGCGAAGGTCCATGTTTAGTAAGGCCTCCCTCTTCCCCTTTGAATTTGTTTAATGAGATAGAAAATGTTACTTTTTTTCTTCACTGGTGGAGTTACTTTAAGTGAGAGAGCACCATTTAAAAGTCTTTAGGCATGCCAGTCACAGAAGCAGAAGAGAACAAGCATTTGCTGAACTTTTTTTGTTTCCGTTAAGAACCTTTTGCAGAGAACAAAGAATTTAGACACCTCAGTGCATATCAATAAAAAACAGGCAAAAGAAGTGTTGCTGTGCTCCTTTCAAAACCATCTCTCTTTGACCTTTTACTTGCAGATTTGAATACCTCTTTAACTTTGATAACACTTTTGAGATTCACGATGACAGCGAGGTGCTAAAAAGAATGGGAATGTCCTTTGGGCTTGAGGTGGGCAGATGCTCAGCTGAGGACCTAAGAACTGCAAAATCACTGGTGCCAAAAGCCTTGGAAGGCTACATCACAGGTAAGTTAGAGGAGACTTACTGTTCCTCATCGAATTTGTAGCATTAGTTAGCAGAAGCAAATCTAGTGAGAGACTAACCTGCACAGGTATGTCACATTTGAAGTTACACAGGTGCCAGCAGGCTTGGCACAGAAGTTCTTTTAATATGGAAGGCTTGTCATAGGTGTCCTGTAAACTTAATTCATACTGATTTGTAACAACAAACTTCTGAAAGAACTGCCTTATGAGGAAATTACTTCTTAAATAACTAAGCTAACATCCCGAACAGATTGTTGTGGGTTAGTGTTCGTTTTGACTAATTGGATGTGTGCAGGTACAAACTGGAACAAGGCAACTCTTCCCAAGTTGAGGAGGAAGAGGAGCCAAAAAGAGCATCTTGATCTGGTTGAGTGTAATCCATATCTAGGGTAGGGTGTCCCTGCCCATGGCAGGGAGGTTGGAACTAGATGATCTTTGTGGTCCCTTCCAACCCTGACTGATTCTGTGATTCTATATGTGCCTCAGCTCTGTTCACACTTCACTTTGTCTGCTAAGAGTTGTCCATGTCTGTCCATGTAGACATGCTCAGTGTACTCAGAGTACATGGGTGGTAGCTCTCCTGTGTCCAGTCATTTCCACACTTCCTGATAGAATCATAGAATTGTTTCAGCTGCAGAAGACCTTTAAGATCATTGAGTCCAACCATCTGACCTGAGACCACCATGGCTGTTGAACTGTGTCCTAAAACGAACCTGTAAACAGTCTGAACCTTTTAGAACAGTGATACTTGGATAAGACACATGGCCAGCAGGTGCCATCAGAGAACTCAGTTTTCCTAAGTAAAGCAAAAGGCTTCAAGGAATTCCAAGCCTCCAGATGTCCCTCACAGAGGCTTTTACCTTCCCTAATTCATGCTCTTTGAACAGGTCACACTTGAAGAGACCCAAAGCTTCATCTCCAGTATTGCATCGCTAGACTGGAGCTGCTAAAATTTGTAACCATTTCCTGCACTGACAGCATTCTTCTTGCTCTGCCCAAAGCTTAAAACTTAGCTCAAGCCTGTCTCAGATTTCTGGAGGGACTTTGTAAGGGAAGCATTAGCCTATGAGTTACTGTACACAGACCTTCAATTTTGAGGAAGGTGAGAACAAAGCCATTGCCTTGGCTTGTCTGCTAAAAAGGCTTTGGTCATGTTTAATTTACAGTAGCATAAAACTGTGTCTTTCACACAGGGAGCTTGGAAACTTTTTTTTTTCTCTTCAAACTCTCCTAAAGTGGATTCCCTTCTCTTGGCAACATTTCATCTCCATGTCAGGATCTTGTAATTGCAGACTTTATCTCTAAGATATTGCTTTGTTTGGCTAAGCAAAACAAGTAGTCAGGAGCCGAATGTGTGTTTTTCTATTCATGAGACAAGATTTGAACAATTGCTTAACATTTCTGATGTCAGATCACTGCTCAGTATAATTCAGTTGCATTCACTAAAATGAATGCATTGTAAATGGCATACACACCAAGTACAGCTACACTGGTGCCAAAAAGAGAAGCTGAAAGAAATCTTGATTTGTTCTCTTCGGGTTCATTAAACTGAAAACTATTTACCACCATTTACTACCAAGGTGAAAAAAGGAGAATGAGCAGGACCCACGTATTTTAGTAGTCTTGCATTCTTCAAGTCACTTAATTGCTACCATGTGTTGAGGAGCAAATGAAGATTTCTGTTTTGTTTTAAACCTTCGTTAAGTTATTTTCAGTGAACAGGATCTCTTTACACTTGCAAAAAGCATCTGTGCCATTATACTATTTACTGAGTGAAAGCAGCTTTTAAAGATGAAGTGATAAAACTACGTGCTTAAGGTGGTGAAGGTTTTAGTTCAGTTTAGTTTCCTCTGAAAGAAAAAAAACTTGGTGACACCAGTGTACTGCTGGTGGAAGTTTTAACTGAACACATTAAAGGGCAAACAACCGTGACGTTCCTGTCCAAGTAAGAAACAAGTGCTGCTCTGTTTCAAAGAAACTAAACAGAAAAAAGAGAGGGGGGAAAAAAAGGAGCTGCTAAGATTGCATATTCTTAAAGAATGTTGTGAGCAGGGTTATCTCCCTAGCAGCAAAACAGCAGCCAGGAACCTAGCTAGAATTTTGATCCTAAGAAGTGTGTTGATTGGATGTGTTACTTACAGTAAGGTGAGGCAATTAATGCGCTCTTCAGACATGGGTTAGGCTCAACCTCTGGGAAAATTAGTCCAGAAGTGTTGTTGCTAGAGGATGTGCATGTATTTTAAAGGTTTCTTCTTTCTGTGGCTTGCTACTTGATTACACAACACATATCTACAGTTAAAAGGATGAATTGCATAGTGGAGTTAACTGACAAACGCAGGAAACACATTTCCTCTAGTGGGGGAGTGGGTGTAGAAGAGGGCCACAAAAATGACGAGGGAGTTGGATCACCTTTGCTACAAGGACAGGCTGAGGGAGCTGAGATTGTTCAGCCTGGAGAAGAGGAGGCTCCAGGGAGACCTAATAGCAGCCTTCCATCTGGAGCTGGATCTGAAGAGAAAAGAGTTCCCCCCGAGTGGATGAGCTTGTTCAGCTATCAAGAGTAATCTTGTGCAGCTCTTCTGCATTAACTACGAAAGGCTACTGAGGATATTCCTGTGGAACCTTCTTGTGTAAAGCACAAGTTGCTGCCAAGTCTCTCTCTCTTGCAAGATATGCTTAGTTCCTAAGAAGGATGGCACTCTTAAATTGAACTGCACCACTCTGGGAAGACTTTCTTCATGCTGCTTTCCCTGGTTCTTAAGCATAGGTGTTAGCAATGTATCTACTCTGCTAGAAGTAGTAAGTGTAGACAGGCTTGTATTCTGACAATCCTTTGCAGATAGGAAATGGCTGCTTAAACTCCCCTTTTTTCACAGACTTCCTCTTTTCCCTCACTTCTTGGAGCCTACTGGAAAACAGACATATTAGACAATGAAAGTACAAGGCAGAGGTATTCATCTATGAACCATCTTACTGCCCTATGTGTCAAATCCATATTGTCCTTCTTTCTTCAGAAGGAAAACCTAACTTATTACCCAAAATGTTAATAAGATTACTAGTGAAGACTTGTTATTCTTCTGGAGTATTAAACATGTACACACAGGTACACCCCTTCAAAAGACCAGGAAACAGCACTGTGATGCATCTCTAATTCACTGTGTTAATCTACATACAATTCAGTCATTCCAAGTGGTTCAACCTTGGAACTGTCAGAACATGTCCTCTGTAAAATGAACCAGCATTTAGGACAACGTGAGTGAAAGGTATCTGGCTTTGTCCATACTCGACTGTTCTCCTTTGTGCCATCCTCATACATCACCCTGAAGCTGCCACTTACTGACATTTTCTCTTATGTTCCAAAGGCTCTGCTGGCAGGAGCATCTCACTTGCTAGCCTGGCTTTGTAACGCATCATTTAGATGCCTTGCTGCTAACAAGCCTGCACAGCATGGAACAGGGCAGCCTGAAGCCCAGCAGCTTAAAGCAGTCCCTGTGCTGGGCAGGGCACTCACATTTCAAGGAGCCACAGCTTGAGAACATAGGAGGCCAGAGGAGAAAGCACCTATGACAAACACATTTGGTTATTCCTCTTACCTGCTGTTACAGAGCAATTGTAGGTACAATCTGAATAGCACAATCCCTTGCAGCTGCCATCATGCTTTAGGGAACAGAGGTCCTGGGTAATGCACAGAAAGTCAGAGTTAGGGACTGGAACTACTGGCTTAATGTGTCCAGGTGGAACCACATGGAAGCACCATGAAAAAGAGCTAGATGGCCATGGTAACTTCATTTGGATTTGAGTTTTGTGTAGCGATGTAATTTGGGCAGGTGAATAGAAAACACCCTTCCGCCTCCTCCAAATCCCCTAAGTGTAACTGAGTCAGTGGACTTGTTTTGTTGATTCTTTTGGCAGCAATGTGCATAGCTGGGAAAAACTGACAGGGATTACTCGTTAGGGAATCTGAAAACAAGTCCTATGAGGGTTGTAAGTAACCCATTCACATCCCTCAGGGGGCTTTTAACAAGTTACCTCAAGGAATTGCATTATCATAAGACCATTTTAATCCTGAAATTTCCTATCCCTAGGCAGGAGACTTACACATGACACATGTGGTGTTCAGCAGGCTTTCTCCTCCATGCTCTTGGCACAAGGGTTTTGGCATGGTCTGTTCACATCCACAGCTGATGCCATCTCTATTCAGTGTCAGCATGGATTAGGAGGCTACATTACAGCCAGCTAGGAGACTGCCAAGAGGAGTCTCCCTTTGGCCATCAGAACCTACACGACTGCAGCACACACTGTCTTGGTAGCTTCATTGCAGGATCTCCAATCCTGACTTTACCAAACCCAACAGCAAAGGCACTAGGAGCTGTTGGGACATTTGATAACAGTGATTTTCCACGAAGGACTCCAAAATGCAGGTATCTGATTGCATGCAGCAAAACAGCTTCATAGAAATAACCACAGTTCTGAGTGTGACTGCTGGGTATGTGTGTGTAGATAGATAGAATTAACCAGGACACACCTGCAGGATAAACTTGAGCTGCTGCCACCTTCTCTTTCAAACTGAGGCATCCTACTAGCAAAGAGCAATGTGAAGTTTAAGCTCTTAAAAGGACTGAAAAAAATGAAGTGTCGTAAATTACAGTTATGCTTTTCTTCTAGATATGTCTACAGAATTGTCATGGATAAACCAAGGCTTACTCTCAAGTTCAGCACAAGCTGTTTCACGTTTAGATGTAGCAGGAGGTGCTTCTGATGCTAAATCAAGGTAAATAAAATAATTTTCTATTCAAAGGTAGTGACCTATGCTTGTGGTACTTTCAATAATCACTATTTCATACCATAGGAAAGGAGATTTCTCTTATGGGTGATTTTTGATTGTGAAAAAGCCTCTTACTCTGTCTTGATAATGATATTTAAAAGGTCAAGTCAACATGCTTTGAATTTTGAGCATACTAGGGTTGGGGTTTTTTTTGTATCTATATTTTAAAACAATAGAATCACTACATAGTAAGGACAGTGTTTTCTTGATTAACCTTAAATTCCTGCCTGGTCATGGACTACAAGACTTCACACTCAGAATGTGTAAGCAGTATGTGCTGGAACCTCTGGAAACAATGACCTGGGATGCAAGATTTGTTCCTTTAAAAGGCAGTGCATCTTGGAGGGCATTTTCTGTCAGTTATTAGGAGTGTATTCAGCTTTACGTAGACTTCTGCTGCCTCCTTGCAGAGCAAAGTGGTGTGTGAAGGGCTCTCAACAGTCAGACAAGAAGGATGGAAAGAGACTGTTTACAAAGGCCTGTAGTGATAGGACAAGGGGCAATAGCTTCAAACTAGAGAGCAGATTTAGATGTTAGGAACAAGTTTTTTACTATGAGGGTAGTGGAACATTGGAACAAGTTGCCTGGGGACGTGATCGGGGCTCCATCCCTGGAGATTGATTCAAAGTGAGGCTTGACAGGGCTCTGGTCTACCTGATCTAGTGGAGCAACTTGATCTAGTGGAGTCCCTGCTTCCTGCAGAGGGGATTGGACGAGATGACCTTTGGAGGGCCCTTCCATCGCAGACCATTCTATGATTCTATGCAAATGTCAGTGTTCATGGTAATGTGAGAGCAGTGTCTACTGAATAGGTGTGTAGAGACAAATATCCTAATATCCAAAGTTATCACTGGGACATACAAATAGGCAATTATGTGGGGAAAAAGCCTGATAGCACTTCTGAAGATTAGAAAAGAATGTTTGGTGTCTACTTAAGCACTACTGCTTCAGCTCTCTGTGAGGGAAGTTAGGTCCAAACAGTCTAATCATTATTTTAAATTCAAAAGCAAACAAACAAAAACCCCACAACTGCCACCACCACCAAAGCCCAATCCAAAAGAAACCTCAAGAACTTGCAGGTTAGCTGTACCTTAAAAAATGGCAGGAGGGATTGTTCTAGAGCATGTTCTTCCTTGGGGAATTGTATAGCTTCATTTCATATTGCAAACATTTCTGTGTATTGATGAAACTGTGATAGACTTATTCTGCTGTAAGGTTTCTTTCACTTGAGCACTTCTAATGGTCGTGGAAAACAAAAGCCACCCAATAATCTTTTTAATGCAGCTTTCCAGTATTTGTCAGTTTTCACAGCTATTAACTGTGTTAAATGTAAAGCTTTGGGGTTTTTTCTTGTTAATAGCATGTCTTTAACTGAAGGAAAAGATGAGGACACAAAGAAAGCTTCAAACTTTGTAAGAAATTCTCTAAGCTTCAACACTCCTGTTGTTTTGGTAGTGAGAATCCAGGGCTGTGTTTGGATGCTGAAGTGGCCTTAGCAACTGGGAAGTTTCTTGCCCCTAGCAATCAACAGTCCAGCAGTGCAACGTCACACTACTCTGAATCACGGGGAGCAACTCCATGCTCATTCAATGATGAAGATGAAGAGGATGAAGATGAAGATTCTTCCTCCCCAGAATAAGGATGGTAGATAACAGAATGTACAAAATGCTGCTTGGAAATACTCTCAGTGGGATCTCCTGTTTGGATTTTACTTAAGTTTGTAGCCTTGGTTTGCACTGTGTTCAGTGATGCAAAATGGAAACTCCCAAACAAGTTCACCCACTGCTGAAAATGAAAACTTGGGATGATTGAACACAGTGTGGTGTAGACACAGAGCAAAGTGGCTTTTGTCAGCCATACCCAAGGGAAAGAAGAAACTCTCTGGAGGGTTTGCAAAGTAAACATCAAGTTCACGTTTTCCCTATTGGGACGTTCTGTTTTAAATTTCTTTCTTCCCCTTATCTTTACCAGATGGAGAAGGAAAGAATCAACAAATGCCAGTTCTTGCATTGTCTGCAGGCTATGCTAGCTCTAGAAAAGGGGGGAGAGAGCATGTGCAGACATGCTGCTGTAGCTATTTTATCTTGTGAACTTTGTTGTAGGGAAAAGGGGCTGTTAGAATGTTTACTTTTTTTCCTGTTCAATTTGCTGTATAGAAGATTCTTCAAGTAATATAAATTGCAAGTGATTAAATGAATCTTGAGAAAGTTTTAAAGTATTTTAGATGCTCTAAAAGTACCAATAGTGTGTCTCTTTTGAAAGGTTCATCTGTTCATTTATACTGCAGACCTAATTTATTACAAGCAAGTGATGGCTGTGAGCCATTATTAAACAGCCAGGATAAAGGCAGTATTCTGTGCACCAGCTTTTTTCATGGAAAAAAGCTTTAAAGATCTACTTCTGATTATAGTGTGTCCAGTATAGCTTCTCCTTTACTGTCCTAACTTCATCATCCCTTTGATCTTGCAGCATGTGGTGTGGAGTGTTTTTCAAAGAGGCCTCTATGTTAAGGATTTCTGGCAGCAGGTTAACTTTCAAGTCATAGGTTGAGGTTCTTAGGAAAAAAAAAGAACAAAATTCAACATGCATTCCAACCAGCTAGCATTATGACAGATTGACTTCCTTAAAATCAACTTCTGATGCACTCTTCTTGATGCACCTTTGAAAAACTGTAGTACCAAATCATGTGTCAAAAGAATACATAGCTAAAATTGGACAGGTATCCCACTTGAACTGCTAAATTAGACTTCCCACAAGAGGCTCTGTGTCCCATAGCTCACATCACATCCAGTCATAAAGACCTTTAAAAAACCCAAACTTGTATAACAAAGCAAAACACTCTGTGGATGTACTTGTCCTGTAGTGTTCTAACATCCAGTATTTTAGGTAGTCTCAAAGTTGACTGTTTTCATTTGGGTAGATCCAGTTTAAAACAGTGCTACTTCTTTTTAGTTCTTACGCTGTGTGCAAATAGTTGGCCTGTATTAGCTGTAAAGCTCAGAACTGTTGGCTGTGTTAGGAGCTGAGGTAGCTCATCACACCACTCTTTGCTTGAGGAATCACAGCAAACTATCCCTTGACTGGAGCACAGCATAGGGTACTTCAGCCTCAGCATCTTTCATTGGCAGACCTGCACTCTTGCCCGTGAGATCCAGAAGCTCCAAACCTGAGCTAGCGAGACAGACTTAATCCAGCTCAAAAGTGACCTGTTTGTTGTGCAGGAGTTCACACACACCAAGCTGCGTACAGGAGAGGTTAGGACTGTGAGGAGCACAGAAACACAGCTGCATCTTTGCATTCAAACTGCAGGAAGTTTTCTCAGTCGAAGCTCCTGACTGGAGCACTGGATAGGACAGCACCATTAGGTGTAGCTCTTGACTGAGCTAGAGCGATCTCACTTACACCACCGAGTCAAAGCTGCACAAATCAACAGAGTTCTTACATGCCTGCCATGCTGTTCACCCTCTGGGCAAGACTGGGAAGGCTGGCCTGTGCTTGTGGCTCACAGGCAACAGCAGGCTGAGGGAGTGTACACTGCCTTGTTTCAACCAAATCTGCAGCACTACCTCTAGGTGAAGAAAAGCTTTACAGAGAGTAAAAGAATGTTGTTGCCGAGTCGGCGTGCTCCATTGAAGTGGCTCACTGTGGAAACCAGAGGAGGTGGTCACAGATGCTCCAGGTATGGAATTGTCAGCTTCATGAATGACGTTTCACTTAAGCAGAGAATTGCTTTTATTCCTAAAAGCTATTGTTTTTTCCAAGGCTGCTGTCAGTCAGCTCTCATTGGAGCGAGCAGATCAAAAGTACTTGATAGATGTAGCAGCCTAAGGAACTCTTTGAAAGGGGAACATTTCCTAAAGCTGTTATTCCCCTCTGTCCAGTAAGTGGCACATTTAACTTTACACGGTGCCCTCTCAAGATCTGCATACAAAGAAGAAACAGCAAACCACTAACCAATTGTTAAAGAGGACCACTTTGAACTATCAAAAACTTGGCAAAAAAGCTTCCTGCCAAGAAATGGAATGGATTTTATTAGCTGTCGATGTACTTTCTGCTGTACAGGAGATCTCTTTCTTCCATTGATGTCTGTGGCCTTCAAAGCAGCAGACTGCACAACTACTTTCTTTCTGGCAATCTGCAAGCTATCAACTTTAAAAAGAAAGAAATTTAAATCTAGGAGCACATAGTATTTATTTAGACAGTTGAACTAAGACTTTAAAAGTTATTTTCCCTGAACTAGTTAAATACAAAAGGACAGAGCAAGTGAAAACACTTAGAAGAGACTTCAAAAGAAAATTCTTTGTGCCACGTTCCAGTTGAGGATGAATTTCAGCTAATGCACTGTGGTCTTGTGGTTACACCAAAGTCTGGGAACTAGGAGAATTTTGTTGCTTATCCAGCCATAGTCATTCCTGTATGACCTCAGGCAAGCTTTTCCCTCGTTCATGGTGATTGAAAAATAGACTCAAACAAAAAAAGCCACAAAAAATATCCAGAGCAAAACAGGTAGGTGCAGGACCTGACAAAATGCAGCTGTTGCAACTGAAATGAGTTCTGAGCAATTATGAGCAAAGAGGAGATTGGGAATATTGAGCAACCACACAGCTCCCACTAAGCTAATGGCAGCAGTTGTGCTCAGTTGCTTCGATGAGCCAGTCTTCCCTCCCTCTGCAGCCAGCAGCAGATGCCTTCCAGAATAAAGTGCACGTTAACAACACTGGGTTTTCTCTACCCAGTCTGTTACCATCACCCTCTTCTGTCTCCTGCAACACCCCTGAGGTTTATTGGCATGAAACAAGTAGCAACTGGTATCAGAAAGTTAGCATTTACATGTTGATGTGTGACACGTGTCTTGCAACACTCCTAGACGTTGAGAAGGCACCTGCCTGCAAGGAGTACAATGCTCTCTGTACATGAATTTTCATACATTGCAGTAAAGAGCTTTATTTCTAGCCTTATTTTATGGTGCTTGAAATATTTTGGCTTTGAAATGTTGATGTAGAAAGTCTCCCCAGCACCACAATCAACCACAAAAGAGTATGTGTGGAAGGCAGCTCTTCTGCTACGTGGAAATCTGACACCAAAAATCCTTGCTTAAAACTGGGCAAAAGAAGCAGCTGAGATCTGACTATGCTGATTGTAGAAGAAAGCTTCCTGCTTATGCACAGGACAGAGCAAATGAATAACTTGATTTTTTCTTTGTCCATTAAGAAAAGCAGGCTGACCTGTATCAGATCAGTATCTCTAAGAGGGCCATGATAATTCCAAGCAGATAAAGGAACCTCCCAGTTGCCATTGGAATGGCCTGCCCAGGGAGGTGGTGGAGTCACCATCCCTGGAGATGTTCAAGCAAAGCCTGGATGAGGCACTTAGTGCCATGGTCTAGTTGACTGGATAGGGCTGGGTGCTAGGTTGGACTGGATGATGTTGGAGGTCTCTTCCAACCTGGTTGATTCTATGTATATATATTTATTCTTTAATATTGCCTAGATTAATTGACAACAATTTGTTCTAATGAATTCTCTTATGCTTTCCAGGCATCCATGCTTTAGATACACCACATGATAGCAGGGTGCAGCTGTGCAAAATTCAGAGCTGTTTGGGGAATGTAAATCAAACTCTTCTGTGCAGTAAATAGGAAACTTTTTCCCTAGACAAAATAAGCCTTTAACAGTGACTTGCTTTAGTTCCTTCTCATTATTCAGGCTGAGTGAAACAGAGGAATTAATGCATTCTCTTGCCTTCTATGATGCAGCAAAGGCAGTCACAGGGCAGAAGAACCACCACATGAATGTTTCAATGGGAAGGGCCATAGGTAAGTCACAGACAATTATTCTAAATGACCACAAAAGTTAAAACATTCACCTGTAAAGGTTAAGTCCACAAAGTCAATCATCTCCAAGTTGTTTGCTAAGTTTGCTGACTTTCTGCTGTAACAATTGGTTGATGTGTTTGTACACTAGGTTCAGCTGGGGCTCCCAGAATTTCCCTAGGAAAAGGGCCGGTGCATCACACTCATCACACGTTTCTAGTACATTCCACTGGCTCTAAAGCCAGGCTGTAGAGGGAAAGAATACTTCAGAGAAGTAGATGCAAACCTTATGGCAGTCTGTCACACAAGCACCTGCTGTGGAAGTGTTATTCCTACTTGGAAAAGATCTGTAAGCACTGAGGTGGGAGATGATTCTCCTGTCTCAGAAAGGAGTGCAAGTAGTGCACTGGGGCCAGGCTGCCAACCTTTGTGTTTGCATCTCCCAGGCCATGTCACAGGTAACTAATCAGCAAGTACTGGCTGAGGTTTTGCAGCAGTGTCAGTTTGCTGGCACTTCTTGGCTGGTCTGCCCTAGAGAATCCTTTGGCACTGAGGATATTAATTATATGGGATTTTTCAATCCACTTTTCTCATTCTTCCTCTCCTCCAACACATATATTGGCATAAAGTGTCACACAAACACTTTGGCTGAAAGTTTTCTCTTTCTCTTATGTCTTCAGGGAAGTCCAAGTTGCACATTCAACTTTTAAGCCATTTGCTGTGTATTTTTAAATTTTTCATAGATCTCTATGGTGGTTTGGGTGTTCCCTGCCCCCCCCCACTGTGGAAATCACCCAGACTAAGCCAGCTCTGGAAATTTGAATGAGAGTTTACAGTTTAGCACAAGATACAAGCTGAGATTTACAATATCTACAGCTACAGACAGAAATATATGAGTGAAAAGGTAATACAGGAACACAACAGCCCTCCCAGAAACCTGACTCCCCAGGAGGGGCTCCCAACCACCCTTCCACCTTCTCCCACTCCCCTACCTTACCCCAGACGTTGCCTTGTGCCCCAAGGAAGAATGGAGGGTCGGCCAGGGGGTTAGGAAGCAGGTGGATTAATCAGATGGAGGGTGAGGTTAGAGAGAAATGCAGCTCAGAGCTCAGGCTGTGCTCCAGCTCCCTTATCTGTGTTTTTACTCTTGTTCTTACATATCTCAGTAAGCCTATGAATGAAGTAGACATCACCATTGTTTCCCTTTCACAGCCTGTAATCTAGTTCAGACTGGATGAGGCACTTAGTGCCATGGTCTAGTTGACTGGATAGGGCTGGGTCCTAGGTTGGACTGGATGATCTTGGAGGTCTCTTCTAACCTGGTTAATTCTGTGTGATTCTGTCATTCTTCTCACCTAAACATTCTAGCTGGCTTCAAACCAGCACAATCTCTTTCTTTCCAAGTCCTGTATAACTAAAGTTTTATTTTTGGAGAAAGACAGCAGTTAACCTATGTTGGTTTTCTTATTTTGGTCCTCATCAAATACTGTTAATTCCTCCTACCACATTGTGCATGGCTAGGAGCAGTATAACATGCTTTAAACACTGGCAGATGGAAAGAAAAAAGCACATACAAAGTTTTGCTTTCCTAATAGGACACTGGCATTAGCAAATAGGCACAAGTAAGAAATGTTATTTTGAAGTAGGAAACACTTAGTAAAGTAAAAGTTGTTATTTTTGTAATGGAAATGTTACAGAAGAAGCTCTTTCTAATGTACTCCTTCCAGTCTTCACTGAAAATGCTGCAAGTGGGAATTGTATGTGGCAAAATGGGGGTGGGGAGCAGGCAAGTCTGACTGAAGTGAAAGCTAGGTATGCTTGGGAGGAAAAGAGTTGCCTGTGAACAGGAATGGAAAGCTTAAGTATGGAAGAACTGAGGGGAAAAAAAAAACCAAAAACATTTCAAGGCAACAGGATTTGGCCTGGTTTGGAGAAAAACATTGTGGAAAAAATAGTTGCTGAAGGTTCATGTTGACAGTACCTGTATCTCATTCAAAAATAAAAGAAGAAGAAGATAACTCCTATTTACAGTTTGCTGTCCAGGAAATAGTGCAGCTTCTGGTGCTTGGAAGAGAAGGACAGAAATCTAGCAATTGCAGCCTTACTGGTTAGTTTGCCACTGTGATGGTTTGGGTGTTCCCTCCCCCCTCACTGTGCAAATCACCCAGACTAGACTCAGCCAGCTCTGGGAATTTGAATGAAGCTTATTATTTACAGCTTAGCTCATTATACAAGCAGAGATTTACAGTATATGCAGTTATAGACAGAAATAGACAAGGTAAAAGGTAATACAGAAGCACAACAGCCCTCCCAGAAACCTGAGTCCCCAGGAGGGGCTCCCAGCCACCCTTCCACCTTCTCCCACTCCCCTACCTTACCCCAGACGTTGCCTTGTGCCCCAAGGAAGAATGGAGGGTCGGCCAGGGGGTTAGGAAGCAGGTGGATTAATCGGAGAGGTGGAGGGTGAGGTTAGAGAGAAATGCAGCTCAGAGCTCAGGCAGTACCCAAATGCCTTATCTGTGTTTATACTCCTGTTCTTATACATCTCAGCAAGCCTATGAGTGCCGGAGACATCACCATTGTTTCTCTTTCACAGCCTGTGATCTACTCCTTCTCACCAAAACATTCTAGCTAGCTTCAAAGCAGCACAGCCATTCAGAGAAACCTCCTATGTCATGATCCAGGGAAAGACTTAAGGAACTGTTACATTTTCCACAAAGTAACTCTCAAAATGTTTAGGAATCTTCCTATCCCTGTCTCATCAAGACATGCACACAATCTGTGCCTAAGGGAAGGCCTCAGGAGCAGCTCCTCAATTCCTAAGTCCAAAGACAGCACCATTTCACACAGGAATTTCACTCCTGCTGCCTTGGAAGTGTTCATTCAGTCTTTCTATTTAACAGTCAGGTCTGCTAGGAAGCAATTCACAATGTCCTCTGTGCTGCCCTTCTGGCTGAAGCTAAATCCTCTGTCCTGTGATCACTCTTAAAGCATTTCAAGGTTCTTCAGAATGCCTTCCTCATATTTTCTTAGCAAGGAAATGTAGGGAGCATTAAATACAGTGCCTCTTTGTTGGTTTTCCAACTGCAGCCAATACCAAAAGACCAGGTTACTTCACAGTGCTTGGCTTTGCCTACCTGCAGAAAGACACAAATGCATATTCTCAATCTCAAACCTGAGCTGAGAGTGAAGGTTAAAATACAATAGGGAAATACTTGTAAAGCTGTAAAACCATTTCTGTGTAATAAGAAACTCCAGCACAAGCTTCTTCTATTTGACTATGTTGGCATGTGTGGGAAGGCATTTTTATGAATAGATGTGGCAGGCTCCTGTTAGCCCTTGATAACCAGATAAAACCTCTTTATTTGGGGTTTATGGACAAAAAAAAACAACAACTGGAGAAATGAGAAGGTACACAGCAATAAAAGTGTACCTCTTTTTGTGCCAGTGCAAGCTAATTTGCTACCAGAAGGATTCTGGAACATTAAATAGAGAAGTTTGATGAAATAAATACTCTCCTCTAAAGAATCTAAAGGGGACATGGTTTTGTTGTAAGCCACTTTATTTCTTTGTGCTATGTTTTCACTTGGGGGTATCTCCCCCACCCCCAAGAACCCAAAATAGAGACTGAGAAAATGTTAAAGCCCTTTTATTCTTCTAAGAAAAGTACTTGGCATGGTTCTGTAGGAATGGGGGAGTCTGCAGCTAGCTGTGTCTGAAATCACAGCTGCTTTTGGGTAGAATTTCTTTGACTGGCCAATAAGATAGCATCACACAAAGTGTTCTGTATTTTTCTTCACAGAAATCTGTATGTTTTCTTTAAGAAGGAGGTAGAACAGTGGTAACTGCTGCAGTGTTAGGGTGCCCTGTGCTAAGAACAGAAACAAGACAACAGATTTTTTCCTTGGCTAAAAACAAAAGCCTAAGAAGTCTAAAACTGTATTTAGCTGAATTATTCTGTCAGAAAGCAAAACCAATCTCAAAACATCCATGGAAACCAGAAAAAGAAAGCCAAAGTTGTGTAGGTTTATTATTCATTAAACTTTGTCTCAACCCTAAGTGTAGGATAGGAGATAAATGTGAACAGTACTTCATTGTGGAAGTTCGTTGTCACGAGTAATGTCCCTGGCTGCGTGTGATTTGTGTAGGTTGCCCCTGAGCACAGCTCTGCTGTACTGCCCTGGGCCTCTCCCTCTGCCCCACAAGTGGCTACCTTTGCTCTTGGAATCCTGCTTCACACCAGGTTGCTGTTCCACTGCCCCTCCTGGAAATCATTTAAAAGATTCCAAAACCTACCGTCACTGGGTTTGTCTCCTTGCTGAAACCACTGCGGAAGGATAACAAAACACAAGAGTGTTCCTTTGTGTTTCAGAGGAGGAACAGACCTCTGTCACAACAGCCCCTTGTGCTGAAAAACCCCACAAGCTGCTGAAGGGTTTGTGTTGTCTGCAGGTTCTTACAGCTGCCACCTAGACAAACAGTTGCAGCCTTGATTTTGAGCATCTCATACCCATCACTCGGAGGACTCCCAAGTCCACAAACTGTAACTGAAAACCATTGTCCCAGCCGTAGCTGGGTAGGAAGTGACATAAAGCCTGCAACAATGAGATGACATCAAAAAGAAGCTGCACTGGCAAACAGAAGGGTTCGTGTTCTTTCAGCAGAAGGCAACAAACAGTCACAGAGAGGCAAAGTTCTGTAAGCACCATTATTCCACAGCACATGCCATCAGCCTTCTCCCTTGGGGCAAACGATTGTTGCTGACTCAAGTTTTCACCTGCTGGCACTGAGGGCCAGGTCCTGCAGCAATAATGATAGACAAATGCTACATTTCATTAGCACCATTCCTTTAAAAGCCATCAAACAGTAAATATTATCTATAGAAATAAATATTCAATGTTAAATTGTTACTGAATATCAGAAATCCTCTTTAATACCATCATATGTAAAAAGCAGCAAGGCTGCATCTTCCCAGCTGGCATAAGTAAGATGATTTTCTTTAACACATGCCACAAGAACCTACAGTTCTTGGCACATTTAGGAGTTAAAAACCATTTCAGCTCTCACAGTGGGAAGATGCCCTAGCATTTACCTGGGTGCAATTTAAGCCCCCAGCTTTCCAGAATTACATTAACCAGCTTCTGGAGCTCTTAGTAACAGGAGTAGGTTGAGGGCATGGAGAAAAGCAAGTTGGTGCAGGGGAAGGGAAGGGCTGAGCTCACCACAGGTTGCACACATGCTGCACTCCTACATGGTGCTCCTCATAGGCCTGCTCTCTAGACCCTTTGTTGCCCTTGTCTGGATGTGCCAGCAACTCAGTGTGTTTCTTATTTCTGTTTCAGTTGGTACAGGAATAGAGGCTCATCACTTCAGGCTGCTCTTCAACATCAAGGGCTCTGCCAGGTCCGGCACAGCCTGCCTTGCAGACAGCACTGGGAGCAGACTTACTGTGACAGCACAGAAACACAAAGGCAAAGCAGGTAGTTGACCTAAGGACAGCCACATCATACACCTAGAATCACCTAGTTGGAAAAGCCGTTAAGATTGTCAAGCCTGCCCATAACTGCTGGGCCATGTCCCTAAGCTTTTCACCCAAATGCCTTAAACACCTCCATGGATGGTGACTCCACCATTCCCTAGGCAGCCTGTTCCAGTGCCCAGTGGTGCTTTTGGTGAAGCAATTTTCCCTACTCTCCAGCCTAAACCTCCCCTGGTGCAACTTGCAGCTTTTTCCTTTTGTTGTATCACTTGTTACCTGGGAGAAGAGGCTGGCCTGCATGGCACTCCAGCCTCCCTTGGGAGAGCTGTAGAGAGAAAGGAGGTCTCCTTTTCACCACCCTCTTCCTCTGTCTCTGGACACACTGCAGCACCTCCCTGTCCTTCTTGTAGTGAGGACTGCAAAGGTGTGGCCGGAGCAGTGCTGAGTACAGGGGCAGAATAAGCTCCCTTGTCCAGCTGGCCACACTGTTCCTGGCCATTGGCTCTCCTGGCCCCCTGGGCACACTGAAGAAGGAGAAGGTTTCAGTGTTTGCACAACACTCTTTGAGGGAGACCTTTTTTTCCCTCTCATCACCTTAACTCTAAGATAACATTTTTCACTTCACCATATTAAAGCAATGAAGTATTGTTAAGAGTAATCTAACCAAACTGTGGAAGAAGCTGCCAAAGAAGCTCCTGGAGCTTTTGCTAATAACTTCATCTGAGATGTAAATGAATCCAAGTGCTGGCTGTTTGCAGGCAGGCTGGTGGGAGCCCAGGGGAAGCCAGAGCTCTTCACTCTTATTGTAATCTTCAGACCTGCTTAACTTTGATGTTTTCTCATCGTCTCATTAGCATGACTAAAGCCAAGTGGGAAACATTCTAGGCGTACAGACTTTATTCATGTTCTGCCAGGCTCCTGCCCGGCAGTTTTGTGGCTGTAGGCAATATAAGGAGACTATTAAAATAAGATGGAATGTGATAGGTCTCTTCTGTCTGGGGGCCATCACCACATGCCTGAGTCAACTGTATCAGAGTATTTGGCAGGTCAGTATTGGTTGGGCTTTGAGCAGTAAATGAAGTAAATCTAGGGTAGGGTGTCCCTGCTATTGGCAGGGGGGTTGGAACTAGATGATCCTTGTGGTCCCTTCCAAGCCTGACTGACTCTGTGATTCTAAGTGCATAAGCTTTTGTACTGCCAGAGCCTTAACTTGAGTTTGTGCATTAACTGAGGCTTCTTCTAGCTCATGGAACTGTATGATTATGTTCCTGACATGACTGGTATTGAGGCATCTATTTAGCATTCAAATATAGGAATTGCCTGATTTCTGTCCCCAGAAATGCAACACTTGTGGGAAATAGGCCAGTACTGGTGGCTGAATAGTTTTCATAGATACCTGCAGAGCCCAAAGAGTTTTTGCCAGGCTTCATTACTTCTTTTCAGAGAGGACTGCCCCCACTTTAAGATTTTGGAAACATACATTCCTCAAGTGGTAGTTAAGCCACTCACAGTTCAAAACAAGACCACTGCACAGATACACCCCACTCTGATTGCAAGGGGACACAACCCCTCACACTGGGAGGGTTTTTTCTCATTTCTAGTTGGATAGTTAAACTTCTCTTAAAAAAGACAGTATGCAAATAACTGCAGCAAGAAAAGAAAATACAGAGAGTCTTGTCCAGTGGTACACCAAACTTGGGTGGAAGTAGCCCCCACACTCTTCTCACTGCTGCCCAGTGCAGCAGAGGGGGGCACAGAAACAGAGAGGGCCAGCAGACGTTGGGAAGTGAGTCTGCTTTCACAGCTGCAGGGTGCACCCTCGCCAGAAAAAAGAATGCACACTGATGCATTTTGAAGGCTCCAGAATTAGTGGTTGCCCTCTCCTTTTACAACTCCTCTGTAGCCCTCTCCATTTACAACTCCTCTGTAACCCTGTGAAGAATGTAGAATATGACATAAATTGGGCACCTATGCCCTTTCTGTGCCGAAACTGAAACAGTGCTTCTTAGGAGTGAGAACGCAGCACTGCGCTCTGCTCAGTGCTCTACAGGGCACACCAGGGTTAAATTGAGAGCAAGGACTGCTGCAGCCTGCAAAGCCTTCTGCACTTCACCTCCAGACTCCCACTGGTCCTCAGTGATCAGCAGTAGCTGTTCAGCCAGTGGAAGAGCTACTACAGATTGGTAACGTTACCCGATTTTCACTAGGTTTGTTCTGAAAAGGAGCTAGGCAAACAGGACAATACAGACCAGACTATTGTTGTGCAGTCCAGGAGGAGTTAAGGAGCCTTGTGCCTGCGCTCTCTGCAGACAGAAGCAATCCAACCCCCCGACAAGCCAGGCAGGTGACTCTGGCTCAGCAGATATCGGGAACATAAACTCAAGGGGCAGAGACATTTCAGCGGCTGATTCAAACAGCCATTCATGTCCTAGGGGAATTTCAGAGAGCTCTCTCTTTATGGTTCAAGTCATGGCTGCATTTTTGTTTGTCAGACTGCATTTGCTAGTTGCACTGCTGAGTTTTTATATGCAAGTCAGCCTACAGCAGTTTCCAGTAATGACATCTTATGCAATATCTGACCTACTTTAACACATGGCAGGATCCACTGCAGCAGCTTTCTGCTTGAGTGTGTTACAGTGCAGCAGGAAGCAAGTCCTTAGACACATGCTGTAGCTGCTAAAATACAGGTGATCAACAGTTGCTGTTTTCAAGGCCTTTGTCAAACCTTTAGGCGCATCACCATACCCATTGCTCTCAGTTAGATGCTTGGAAAAGATCAAATGGTCAAAGATCAATCAGCTGCCAGACAGACACTGACCTTCTCCGGCTTTTAGGCTGCAGTTCTTGAAGACAACTCCAGCTGAGGCCATGTGTGTGCTGTGATAAAACACTACAGGATTAGCAATACATAGATCTTGTGCTAAAACACTGCAGGCTTGGCAATACACAGATCTTTTCCCCTCTAAGACAGCTGTGTTGGAGTAGAGAGCTGTCTTCTCGACATCCTCAGACACTCTAGCAAACAATTGAAGGGTTTTCAGGAACTAAAGGTCTTATCAAAGAGGATCTTTACTACCTCTTATCTAAGATAGATGAGGACACAGCTTTTTTTCTTTACTGAAGATGTTTTGACAGGCAGCATAGGTCAAATTAGCCTTGGCAGTACCTCTGAGCTGCGTGAGGTGGTTACTTGAGCCTTGTCGTGATTTGATGCTCCTTGCAGAGCTGCATATCTGTTTTTCAAGGCCACCAGGCGAGGTGCAGCAGCTACTGAGGTGGCAGGCTCATCACACCTGGCAGGAACTGGTTGCCACTGCTTCCTAGCCTCTAAGTCATCACGTCTGGCAAGATGAAGAGGATAGGGAGCCCTCTCTGTGGGGAATACTGTCTGCTTGTGCTCCTTTAGCTCAGCCACCATTCATCTGGTCTCATTGGACTCAGGTATTGTCTCTGCTGCCCCCCAGTAGGAGCACAGGCTCTGGCACTCCCTGCAGCCAGAGACCTGGACACCTGCGTGTATGTTTGCATGGGAGCTCTGCTTGGTTCCCCCATTTCTTCTGGCACTGGCTTTTGTCTGGCCTGCAACCACGGTTGAGTTCTTTCCTTGAAGGCCCACAATGACTGGGTTGTTGGGTTTGTGCCCCACTGCACGTAGGCCCTGCACACCCCCTCTGGGCAGGCTGCCCGTGGCAGAGCACTGAGTTGTGCCACTTTCCTTGTTCAGAGCTGGACTTACTTTCTCTGCTGCTTTCTCACAAAGACAAGAATCAGATCCGGATCAAGCATTCCAGTTCCATTTCTTCAGCAGCTAAGCTTCCCTATACTCTATTGGCTCATACTGCTGAGCTGTAGTTACTGGAGATTCTGAGGGTGGGGGACCAGAGGACAAGCCTCAGAAAGCTCCTGACATTACATCTGTGTCTATAGTTGGCCTTAAGTGAGTAGCTCAATCAATTCCTGAGCAGTTTGCTTAGGGATTTAGTAGGGGAGCAAGAGGACAAAACATTGAGCTGCTGCCATACCTATACCTGCCACCTCAAATGAAGGCAGTCACACATGGAGATGTTCTTAGGCATGTATTAACATTTGTAACCTTATCCATGGAGGTGTTTTTTCAACTAACACTTAAGGCAACTGGGCCAAAATTTACTACCACTTGCAAGTAGTGTTTAAATTAAGCAATTTCTAAATGCGAACTAATTTAAAGAGGAATTTACAGAAATACAGATGCTGTGCCAGTTTTTGTGCTAAGCTCTCCCTAAGCAGAAAAGGCAAAAGCCCCCAAAGAAGTGATGAGTTAATCTAAACCTGCTCCTTCCACTGACACTCATGCAAGCTCCCATACATTATGCTTTTTCTCATTCACAGGAGCACTGCAAATGTTCAGCCAACTTGTTCCTAAGCGATAGCCATCAGAACGCCTGAAGTGCTAAGTAAGTGCATCTGTCCCGTTTGTAATTAGGAGTGAAGTGGCAGTTTCTGAAGTTAAAATCAACAGCCACAGCAGGTTTAAGAGAGCCCTTGTTAGGGACAACAAACCCTGGAGGAGTTGTCGCTGTAGGGGCTCTCTTGCGTCAGAGCCACAGAAATAGCATGAATATGCTCACAGGTCACATAATGCTTGGGTACTCAAAGGGCACATTTTTGTTCCATACAATCATAAAGCAAATCCAGAAGCTTGTAATCCTCTCCAACACATAACATGCACAGAGAAGTGTACTTCCTAAAACAAAAGATGGGATTAGATTCTTTCTGTTTCAGATACATCAATACCTATCAACCCTTTTAAAGAACTACTGCCAAGTCCACATTAAACTCTTGGAATCGCCTCCAGTTAGGGCGAGCTCAAAATGAGGCACTGCTCCCGCAGCTATATGCAATATTCACTGCTCAGAGCTGCACCATAGAGAAAGATGTAAGTACGTGCTGGTGAACATAACCTTGACATTTCCTTTACTGGCTTCTCTAGGTGCTTGCCTGAGAGTTAAAAATGACACAAAGCCTCACTTTCAGTCATAAATTACCAGATCTGAGTCGAACAAACTACAAAGTGTCAGGCAAGCTTCCGATAGCTCTCACATTCCACTGACTTTGCCATCAAGAATCACAAATTAACAGACTTCGAATTGCAATAACCTGAATTTTTGTCTTAGCTTTTCCCTGATTTCTTCCCTCCCATTTAGACAGGAGGGAAGACTGTAGAAAGCATCCTATGAAGGACTGCAGTCTGATCTTTGGCATTGAAAAGCTTCTTCTAACAAGGCAATGACAGTGCCTGCAGATATTTCAGCTGAAGGCCAGCTAAGACTACTGTAATATGATTTCTTGGCGATGAAATCTTTACAGCAACACTGACTTCATAGTTGGTAGCTTCTGTGATACAAGAGGAGCCACATTTTTGGGCTGTAACCCAACACCTGTAATCAAAAAAGAGTTGGGTCTTTTTTGTCTGGAAAAGTAAAGGCTGAGAGGGAATCTTACCAATGCCTATCAATCACAGGATCACAGGATATTAGGGCTTGAAGGGACCCAAAGAGATCACCGAGTCCAAGCCCACCCCCCCAGAGCAGGACCATACAGTCTAGCACAGATCACAGAGGAACACATCCAGACAGGCCTTGAAAGTCCCCAGAGAAGGAGACCCCACAACCTGTCTGGAGAGCCTGTGCCAGTGCTCTGGGACCCTTACAGTCGAGAAGTTTCCCCAGTACTTCAAGGGTGTGTGTCAACAGCATGGGACCAGTCTTTCTTTCAGTGGTGCCCAGTGACAGGGTAAGGGGTAATGGACACAAACGAGACCATAGAAGTTTCATCTCAATGAGAGGAACCTTCTTTAATTTATGGGTGCCAAACCACTGGAGCAGGCTGCCCAGAGAGGTGGTGGAATCTCCTTCCCTAGAGATTTCCAAGACCTGTCTGGATCACCATCCCCTAGGTGATCATGCTTTGGTAGGGGGAAGACTCCCTGATCTTCCACCCACCATTCTGTGATGCTGTGATCAGGACAAAGATTCATGATACGAAGCAGCTGAAATTAAAAGTTACTTCAACTATTTATCCCCACTCCCCCCAGCACAGCTAATACAAGTAAAGCTTCCAAAACAGGGGTTATTCTTTGAAAGCAAACTGGAAGGAAACCCTACATGAAGCCTTCATTCTAACCTAAAAAAGAACCACCATAGCAGAAAAATCAACTCAGTACTGATGCAGAGGGTGAGCTGAACTGAAAACAAATACATGCCCCGAGTGCACAGCACGGTTTGAAAGCACAATGGGCTCAGACTCCCAAGTTCACAGCAGCTTGTAGCAAAACCAGACCACAGTTCTGCCTGCTGTAGGGAAAGTCTCTTTTACTTTCAGCAGTTGCAGAGCTAGATCTGACCTCCAGGTAAAACGGACCAGTTGTTTCTGGATGCATTTATGCCTTGCATGTTCTATTAATACACTGGAGGGTAAAATTTAATTGTCATCATCATCTAAATGAATGATTTGATGGTAGTATTAGCAAAACGATTTCTTCTATAGAAGTACCAGTTTTCAGGTCTATTGACATAAATGAATGAAAAGGCTTCAGTCATTTGACAGTAGATTTAGCATGAAAGCTGAGATGTTGTGCCTGACTAGCAAGACAATGAGTACTTGACAGGGAAGTCAAAGCTCTGAAGAACTGCACGAAGACAGTTAAGAAGATACAGTGGAAACCTGTACTTGGAGCTGCTCACCAGCTCTCACTATCTAAATGAAGTATTTTTCAGGTAAGCCTTAAATTGCATGCTTAGGACATTTTTTTGCCACCACAGGAGACCCACCTCATTTTCTAAGAGCTGTGTACGCTTTAGTATGCAGAACTCCAGCTTCAAGCTCTCTTTGGCTCGTAGCATCCAAGCATTACACTGCTAAGCTTCACACAGAGGTAGAAAAAAAAGCTGAAATAGGGAAAATCCAGGTTCAGTGCCAGGTTCCTGAGAGCATCGCATTTCAAACGTTGTAGGAAATCAGTCAGCAAGGCTTGGTGTAGAGAAATGTGTTTTTCCTTTCCAGTCTCCTACTGAGAGGCAGGGTGCAGATGAAAGATGAAACAAACAAAAACCCGCAACCAAAAGCCAGCACCCTCCCAGCTCTTTGTCCCTCTACTGGTTCCTGACTCTGTTTAGTTTACAACTCTTCCTTCTACTCTTTATTTGTATCCAGATTTTTTTTTTCCTTTTCTCACTACTGTTTGAGCACTACTAAAGGGGACTTTCGGTACAAAAGGAAAGGGCTTTGTCTTCACTTTCATTACCAGTGTAATAGAAGCAGCATTCCCAGCAGGAGCTAACTGCAGATCAGTGCTAAATGCCCCTTAGTCCTCCAGGGACCCTCCTATCTATTGCATGATCAATGTAAATGAAACCTTCAGCCTATTTTGCTTCTAATCTTCTCTTCTACTTCCCCTTTAACCCTGTGTGTGCACATGCTCGTGCGTGGGTTGGCACAGAAAGTGGGGCATGGCAAGAAGTTGCCTTAACTGAGTTGGACATAATCAGGTTTTCATGGTGGTCTGAAACAGCACCTGCAACAATTGGCAGTTCCACAGTGTTTACAAGCCCTTGTTCCAGACCTCAGGACACTCTAAGTTACCCAGTAAGACAAGTAAGTAAATTACCAGTACAAAAGTTAAGTATTTAAGGTTTCTTTAAAGTCAGTCCAGGGATCCTTAACTGTAAATTTCACAGGAAGAAAATGAGTAACTTCATCGTGTCCATTAATAGTAAACAGCCATTTATTGAGAGTCACTGGATTATTTACTCAAATTCTTATCAAAGTGAGAAAGACAAAGAAAATGAGGGAAGAGTTCAGTGTAAGCGTTTAACACTAGACTCTTTCCTTGCATTTTACAGGCTAAGTTTCATAGCTGAATCCTTTCAACACTTTTTTTTTCTTTCTACCCCTCCCCCCAGCTGAAAATCCTTAAACGGTCAAAAAACCCCACCCCAAACCCCACAAACCAAACACTTGTAGGAAGTCTAGGGAGAACAGGAGTTTTATTGAGTTCTACCTGTCTGAAAAGTGCTGGTGAAGAGTTGCCATTTCATGCTTTGTCTATATAGAGAAGTCAAAAGAGAAACTGTTGCAAAAAATCAGCTCATCTGAAAACTGAGTGTTCCTCCAGAATTTCTTCCCATGCCTAAGTGAATACAGATGTAAATGGTTTTTTTTCCACATGAAGCTCATCCTCCTCATTTTCAGATAAAACATCTATACACTTTTAAGTCCCCTCACAATTATTAAACTATTTCCAGGCAATATTAATATACAGAGAAGCAATTAGTCCTATCCTCAAGAACCCAGGTAGCCCGGGTCTAAATGTGCATGATTTAGAACATTAGACAGAGTAGCTGGAAAGAACATTCGTATTCAGTATCAATGCATGCTACTTTACAAAAGTACCCATTGCAGATTCTAGGAACAGTTCGGTTTTACAGACAACAAAAAAGCATGCTGGGGGTACCAGGGCAGTATAAATCTAGTTTTGATGAGGTTCAAAGACACTGTTCAAGTTCCAGTAAGAGCAGCTTCCTCCAACAGTGCACCAGTGTAAGCTTTCACAGGTGTTGTTAAAAGTTTTGTGCTAATGTGGTTTAGATTGGCTTTGAACATTTTCAAAGCAGGATCTTGAGTTTTAGTAATCACTCAGATAGCTTGTTTAAATAAAAGATTAAAACCCACTGTCAGAATCAGGCACAAAAGCATGCTAATTAACAAACTTAGGCCTAGCTAGCAGAACGTACAGGTATTTACACAAATGCTGATCTGCTGTGCTCTTCAAAACTGAGGAGACATCAGAACATGGACCATGTGTTCAAAAAAAACAAACAAGAGCAAAGCAAACACAGACCGTGGGGAAGAGTAACCTAAATCCCATGTCAGCACAACTGCAGAAGTTACAACCCAACAGAATGGGTCAGTCTGGTTTTAACCTAAGGAGCAGTCACAAATAAACCAGTCTGTTTGTAGTCATTTTAGCAAATGGATTAACACTTTGGGTAAACTTCAAGGAATCCACCCCAAGTCAACAGGATATGTGTGTAAAACAGCTGAGGGCACCAGGGTTTTAAATGGAGATGAAGAAACATATCACCATTTAAAGTTGCCCAGGGGAAAAACTCCCAGGATATAATTTGGATTACTCCCCTCTCTCCCCCTCAGGGAAAAGACAGGCAGGGGAAGTAAAAGGGGGAAGCAAAATGACTTGCATAGAATTGGAAGCTAAGTAATTTTTAACAACAACTACAACTATAAAAGAGAAGCTACTGAGGGAAAAGGAATAAAGTGATCTGGTAACTCCCACCTGTCCACCTTAGGGTCCATCAGTTGGCCCTTAACCCACAAAACCACAGAAAATCCATGATGAAAGAGCAGACAAAGACATGAAGCATGTTAAAATGATGCAATGAAACAGAGCATATAAATTAAACAGGAATGTTTAATCATGACAAGCCTTTCTTGCCCTTTTCCTCCTTTTTTTAACAGAGGTTCTTCAGGAAACCTTTTCCTTGGAAACTGAAAGCCTCTCCCTGCAATAGCAAGGCCATTTCTTTAGCAGCTCTGTTGTACAACTGTTACCACGAACTAAACAACTGCTGGATATTGATATTTCTCAACTAAAAAGTTTTAAGATAGTGTATAGCTGTTGTGCTCCACACATGGCAAGCAGTTAACACCACGAAGGAAGACTCCTCAGCTAGAACACACACCTCTAGACCAAGTACTACATGTACACAATACTTGCACATCGACAAGCACAAGAAGTACTAGTTGAGCACTTGCTGTCAGAAATCCATACCAACTCTTAAAATCCCTTTCAGTTCTCCCACGCCACCCAGGCTACAATTTAAGGCATTTCTACACAGCCAGCCACCCACCCACCCACTCCCATGCACATAATTTACGTTGGAGGTGTTTACTCTTACAAAAACCACTACTTGGATCAGGTACCATTTATTACTTATCCCTATACTGTGTCAGCATTGAGATAGGACAGTTAAATCAGTGTTAAATCAATACAATATTTACATAGCACAGCACATTTAGCTTGAGACACTCACTTGGGGAATGAAACCACATTTTAGAACAGGACAAAGGTCACCATTATTATGTGTTTGAAAACAGCTATTTACAGGTCCCTATGACATAACCATAGTCTGTACACTGTTCCAACGGGGCAGGCAGAAGCAAGATAGGTGTTTATTTTGAGGGATTTGAAACATACAATTTGGAAGCATATTACTATGCTACCCTGAACGCCATAAACCACCTTAACACTCTCCAAGGTGGTCTCATATCCTAGAATGGCACATCCAGCTGATACAAAACAGACAAGACACTTTGCTCTGTGGACAATTTCCTACTCCAGCTATTCAGTCATCTGAACTTTGAAGGCAATTCGACCCAGAAACTTGTCACGTTCGTCTTCGTTTTTCAGATTAGGGGAGCCATGGATCTTGCACTCGATGGCTATTTCTTCTTTGGTACTGTTGGAGTTAATGGCTAGCTGAACAGCCACTAGAGGCTGTAAATAGTGAGCCTAGGCAACAGAAAGTTGGGGAAAGGAGTTGAGATACCAGAGCAAGTTGAGCATTTAAAATAACATTTAACCCATCAGAACAGTTATGAAACAAGCTAATGAAGAACCCATTTTTTCCAATCCTAACCTGACTCGGGGAAGACTTTTTCTTTTCCAAGTCAAGCATACTTTCCTCATGCTATTTCTTTAATAATACAGCTAACATAAATCATGTCACAGACAGTATCTTCAAGAGCTATAGGGCTTTACTTCTTCCCATTTGGCCCACATTTTCTAGCAAGCTTACCTTAAACACCCTCTGAAATGACAACCTACCTGTCCTTCCTCCCTCCTGTTTGCTTTAGTTTTGTTGTTGGCTTTTTCCTCTGGGGGAGGGGGTGGGGTGTTTGGGATTGCTTTTGTTTATTTGGGTGGTTTGGTTTATTTTTAAATCTGCTACAGAACATAACTTTTCCAGCAGAGTTAGAAGTGTTTTCTGCCAAAAGCATGATTCAGCAAACACCAGAAAACTAGCTTCCCGTCAGCTCTGCCCCAGTTACTTGTTTGGCAACAACCTATTCCAGGTCATAGAATCAACCAAGTTGGAAGAGACCTCCAAGATCATCCAGTCCAACCTAGCACCCAGCCCTTGCCAGTCAACCAGACCATGGCACTAAGTGCCTCATCCACTCTTTTCTTGAAGACCTGCAGGGACAGTGACTCCACCACCTCCCTGGGCAGCCCATTCCAATGCCAATCACTCTGGCAACAACTTCCTCCTAACATCCAGCCTAGACCTGCCCTGGCACAACTTGAGACTGTGTCCCCTTGTTCTGTTGCTGGTTGTCTGGGAGAAAAGCCCAACCCCCACCTAAGTACAGCTTTACACAGAAATGTTTTCCTGAACATTCTGACACTATCCCATTCAATCAGATTTGATGGAACAATTACAATTATTGACTCCATTCCCTATAATGAAAATCAAAAGAATTAATGAAGACTATTTTATTTTGTTCAACCCAGTATTATTTCTCAAGTCCAATTCAATTAGGACAGCTTGAATTGCCTTGTAAAATGTCTATGGATTAAACAGGAGCTTGTCTTGTATACTGTTAAAGCAGCACTTCACCCAGCATTCATGAAGTATCTTATTTCCACAATTTATCTACCCTTTTAGGTCGATACTGTTGATGAAGCAAATGTATTTATTTCCTTTGTAAAAATTCCTATGAGCCAGTGGACTAACAAGACCCTACAGTGGCCCACAAGTGGAGGCCTTACATTTTAATTCAGTAGTTTGGTAGTGTTGGTTTGTTGGGTTTAGTTTCTTTGGTTTTTTTCCTTCATTGATTTAAGAGAGGCTCCCTAATATATTTCTGGGTTTTCCTAGGCTATCTGCTCTGTTGCAGAAAGCACTACAGAATACACTAGGGGTCATCTGGAAAGAGGGATGGTGTGAAAGTGCTAAAATCCTGGCTGTGAAGTACCAGTGAGAAGCAGATTGAAATAACTGCTTTCCTTGGATGGTGATTTCACTAGATCAGAAATAAACTTGAAACTGGGAGGTGGAAGTATAGGTAAGTGAGGCACCCTCAACATTCTCTGGTTGTAAGGCTGACACCACACTTGAGGTACTGAGCTTTCTAAAAATCAGAAGTAAAATCCCTGACTTTTCTCTCATTGCCAAGATTTCTCAAATTTCTAAGATGTTTTGGAGACAAGATGATAGCAGAATCAACTTTTATTCAATATAAAATCTGGAGGGAACAGAATCAGCAGCCTTATTAAGCACTGTAGATCATCTTAAAAAGGATAACGTTCCCTAAGGTTAGGGAGCTGAGCAGCAAATGACAAATCACTGTTCTCACTCACAAAACTGTATATACTACTACTTTTATGGCTCCTACCTTAGCACAAGGGCAGCAAGATTAGTTGAATTCTATTAACTCCTTTAACAAAATGAAGTAATTCAACAATTCCACACTGATACAATGCAAACATTCTGTTGCATAGCAAATAAATCCATTCAGTCTGTAGAGACTTACTCAAACACCTCAGCTTTTCAGTTCTTCCTGGATCAAGAACAGTGTGGCCAGTAGGACTGGGGAGGTTATTCTGCCCCTGTACTCAGCACTGGTCAGGCCACAACTTGAGTGATGTGTCCAGTTCTGGGCTCCTCAATTCAAGAGAGATGTTGAGGTGCTGGAACGTGTCCAGAGGAGGGTGACAAAGCTGGTGAGGGGCCTGGAGCACAGCCCTGTGAGGAGAGGCTGAGGGAGCTGGGGGTGTGCAGCCTGGAGAAGAGGAGGCTCAGGGGTGACCTCACTGCTGTCTACAACCACCCGAAGGGAGGCTGTAGCCAGGTGGGGTTGGTCTCTTCTGCCAGGCAACCAGCACCAGAACAAGGGGACACAGTCTCAAGCTGTGTCAGAGGAGCTCTAGGCTGGATGTTAGGAGGAAGTTGTTGGCAGAGAGAGTGATTGGCATTGGAATGGGCTGCCCAGGGAGGTGGTGGAGTCACTGTCCATGAAGGTCTTCAAGAAAAGCCTGGATGAGACACTTAGTGCCATGGTCTAGTTGACTGGATAGGGCTGGGTGCTAGGTTGGCCTGGATGAACTTGGAGCTCTCTTCCAACCTGGCTGATTCTATGATTCTTACTGCCTCTTCTTCATGACATACTAATGCTATGAGGAGAATGAATCCCTCAAACCACAGCCCTTACTGAAAATACCAAGTGAACATGAAAGGATAGTGATCTAAACCTACCCAAAAAAAGTAACACTAAGTTCTTGGGGTTTTTTAAAGTAAAGCTTTTCTTAATCATCTCAGTCAATCACTCTTATGATCTTTCTTCTTCCACTAGCACAGCAGCAGCAAGACAGGAATTTCATCAGGAATGCACTTCATCCTGTCTTTAATGGAACTGACTCCTGACATCTCAGTGTCTTCTGATGCTGTATTTTTGCATTTCTGAGGGAAGCACTGCTCTCTTTTCCTATTCTTTTCTTTCAAGAAGGGGATAAAGTATGTACTGCCTCTGCCTGTTGGAAGCAGAGGTTGAGTCCTTCTTCAACCTTGTATGTCTAAGAAAATGGATAGGTTTTGGTTTCAAAAAGTCTGGCAAGAAAATGGAAACCAGAGAACTACCTGTAAGTAATAGAAAATACTGCAGAAAAATAAACTCCTGCCTCATTTGTAAAAGCTATGTGAGGATAACAAAAGGTCATATGAATTGCTGCAGGTATAGAATAGAGTGGAAAAATAACTGATAAAGGAATAACTTAGTATAACAACCACTCTGAGGAAACTACAGACAATCACTGTGGTATACTATAGATGTAGCAGATTTAAGCTTAAAATGTACTTTTCTCTTCAATGCCAAACAGTGAAGACATTTGAAGGTATTTATTAGACTGGATAACTTGGTCAGTAATGATGCAAGATGATTTTCTATTTGATGTTCCTGCTTTTCCCTGTATCTGAAACGATTTCAAAAGCTCAGTGACCAAGAAGCAGCAGATGTCCTTAATAAGACTATGCCTAGTTTATTTTTTATGCCTGCTGCAGCATACCTTTATTCTCACCATGCACTGTGGCATTTCTGCATATGCAATATTCCTCATGAGTACTTCATTACAAAGGTCAAGCTTCAGAATCAGTCTGATGATCGCAAATGTAAACAGAAAGAAAACATTTACCAAAAGAAGATCATCACTGAGGCATACTTACATGCAAGCTTTTTCCATAGTAGGGAAAGTACATCAAGTCAATCAAGCCTTCAGGAGGAAAATAACTTATCTCAACCATGCCTTCTTCCTGTGATTGGAAATAGCAACAAAATTAAAACTAACATCTGCTTGTATAAAGATTAATACAAAATTAAGAGTTATAACTTAATGCTATAGTACAGGATCTCTAAAAAAAAAGGCAACTGAGCTACAAACTCTCAGAATAACTTCCAAAACAGATTTATTTTTGGCAAACACATCTGCTACATTACAGATTACTAACAGCAGCATTTACATTAGTAATCAAGTCATGACAGCTTGCCTTCATGTTTCCCTCATGAGTCCAAGAAAAATGGAGGGGAGAAGAGGATATTCATTGTAGTGATTAATTTAGAACAACCAGATAAACCCCAAGTAGCCAACAAGCAAGCCCGTGTATTTTGGTGAAGCAAGAGCTTATCTGTATTTAAACTGAAGTTTAGAGATGAAATTCTGTTTAAAGTCAGGTTTATAAGACAACTCTTTAACTATAGCCTACTCCCTTCAACGGTGTACTACTAACATTAGCTGCTGCCTAATTTCTAAGGGGTTGTCCAATGTGAAAGACACAAAATACACCACTGACCTGCCACAGACACAGGGAGAGCAATTCACAGGCACATCTCTCTGTATACAGTATTGCTCAGAACTCTGTATCTTGGCAGGATGTGAAACTATTGCAAGTTCAAGTCACTAGGAAATGCCCATCTCATGTCACTTTCTATAACATGGTAAACATATTACCATGATGAAAGGAAATGCCACTAAAGCAACCCTGCCAAAATGCTAAAGGTGTCTTCAGAATAGAATTACTTGTTCCATGTAGCTCACTAGTTCCAAGTGCATTAGTAACTCTGACTGGCTCTTCTAGGCTACCATATATAACAGCTGCAATGTTTAAGGGAGACACTATGATATTCAGAAGACAACTGCAGTAATACAAGAAAAGAGGAACACAAAGATTAAAAAAAAAGCAGTAAATAATGTACCACAGCTCCCCAGTACCTTCTCATCTCCTCAAAAGAACACATAAGATGTTGTGTAGGATGTGGCCAAATTCTTGTTCCTTTGCAGTCTTAAGTTATTACAATTCAATATATGTTTATTAAGTATTTGTACCTTGGGCTAGCAGATGTAATTACTAAGGAGAAGTGTGTTGCTTTTCACCATTATTACATTATTCAAAGCTCATGCAGCTGAAAATATTAGTTTTTCCAAATGTATTTATGAAATAATGGTTAAAAAATAAGAAAGACAAATAGGAGTAGAGCTAAACACAAGGTATGCATGCAGTCATAAATATATATGCATTAAGCTATCAATACAATAGCAGAGAACTTCTGGGACATGCCACTGTCTCATGCATCTGCTGTGGGATTCGAGTTTGCCTTTAGTAATTCATCCATTCTACTTAATATCCCTAAACTATTAAAAAAAAACACCAAACCAACACCTAAACAAGCTACATCTGCTGAAGAGCTGCAAGAATCAGTCCACTAGTGGTTGTCACTTCTTCTGCTTACCATTTACAGCTGTAGGCAGTCAGCAAATCTAAACATCAGACAGAGCTGGACAGGTAGATTTCCCCCTCATTTACTAACTCTTTATTAAAACTGTGCCTTAGAAGGAATAATTTTGCAAGTGTTAAAATAATGTACAAAGACCCAAGGAAAGAAGTTGATCAGGACTGGTCTGTAATAATGGCACAAGAGCAGCATCCATTAGTAGAAACTCTGAAGAGAATGACAAAGAGCACAAGAGCAGGATTTCTGCGCTGCTCAATTAAATCAACTTTTGAAGCAAAATCCACCTTTGTCACTCAGATGTCAAAGATTTCTGATGTAAAAAAAGCTTTCCTAAATAGCTAAAACATGATGAGCTGGGGTGAGAATAGGCTAATAACTAAGGATAAAATAGATGCATTCAAAGTGGCAAAGCCTGACAAATAGTTTCCCTGAAGTTACTAGAAAACTAGGAGGATTAATAATCTTACTATTTAAAACCACTGTTTATTTAGGTGAGAACAATTCTAAGTGCATCTTTTATAAACACAGTACTTCATATTTAAAGAAAGAAGATGCAAGAAATTACAGTACAATAACATACAATTTATTTGTGAGAATCAAAAAGGGTAAAAAAAAAAACAACACCATGATCAGCCAAGTTGTTATCAAACTTATTCATCTGCTAGTGAAATCAGCTGAGATGATAAGAAAAAGTATCATCTGTGATTTCCTTAGCATAGCTTGAGCCACTGCCTCACAGAGCATCCATATGAAAAAAGATGAATGCAATCATAATTAAACAGAATGATCACTGATTGAACATCAGTTCAGGTGGAAATAAAGATGACTGTTCTGGACCCTATTCGGTTTTCAATAAAGAGCTTGCAAGATGTAAAAGAAAAGTTCATTCACTGATGGCACCAAGCCACAAGTAGTTCAAAATGCTTCAGAAACTCAATCCCATTTAAGTGATCATGAAAAATTACAGGGGGGAGTGGCAGAAACAGCATGTGAAATTCAGAACTCTGAACTCCAAGAAATCACATCTTCAAACAGAGAAAGCGCCAAAGAGTAAAAGCATTCAAAGACTCAGTGTATTAAAAGGCAAGTTCACCTCACGAGACATTACTGCCAGGGCAATGGCACAGGGAAAGTCATTAACAACACCTCAGCTTAAGGCAAACGTCTGCCCAGTTTGGGACACCTACACTAGAGAAGTCAAAGAAGAAAGAGTACTAGTCAAAGCAGGAGCAGCAAAATTGGTTTTTCTAAAGAAATAAATGCTTCCTCCAATAGAACAACAGTTTAAAATAATGGGTCCAAAGAAATCAGTCTCAAATAAGAGAAGATATTTGCTTGCAACAGACTGTCATGGAGAGATCAAACCTTTCAGTGACTCAAAAAAAAATTCAAGTCTTACAATTTATGCCTACCAGAAGTACCTAGGATGAAGGCAGAAACACTTAGAATGTTTCTCTCAATAACTGCTGCAATTTCCCAGCCTACATTTTTGTCAGTTACCTCAAGTTAAAAGCCATGACTCCATCCCTTCCACAAGCTACTAACTTAGCAAAGCTTGAACTGCTCCCAAAGCAGTCTAGGAAAAATATGCAGTTAAGTAACTATTAGAGCTGCCATAAAACATTCTGTCTAATTCCAGTGGTACACAACCAATACGCATAGATTAGCTGTTGTTATTATAAGTCATTCATACTTGATTTGAAGGCAACTTTCACTTGGACAGTAACATTCAGTTTTCACACCATGTCTTACCCATCATTTATAAAACTGTCTAAGGTGCACTTGCAGCATGGAGAAAAAAATAAAAATAGAGGTTATGAAATGGGTAAACAAAACACAACTCAACAATAAATAGAACAAAACATGACCACAAATAACATGTATGCATTTTTCTTGATCGTAGAGCAAGTTGGGTAGCTAAAATAAATCTAAATATGAAAAAAAAACCCAACAACCAGAAAGCATTTTTTCTAAAAACACTAAAGAAATTAAAGACACTAAAATTAAAGTAGACATATGGCAAGATGAAAAGAAGGCCAAAAAAAAGCATGAAATCTAGCAAGAAAGGAAAAGTGTTCATGTTCTGACACAGTATATTACTTCACTTTCCATCCTAATCACGAGGAAAGTTCACTAGACACTTATTTCTTACATTTACAACTGACCTTAGATGCACACTGTATACGTGGTTCTCCTTCAGGCTTTAATCCAATTATCTAAAGGAGAGAAGTTAAAATAAAAACTTAGAGGCCTTCTCCCTCTTTCCAGTTTTATAGACTGAATTTGAACTTTCACCCTCAGTTAACATGGCACAGTTCATATAGGTAGAAAATTTCTCTAGTGTCTATTTAGACAAAGCACAATTTGAGACTAAGGCTAAGATTTTAAGCATGAAGTTAAAGCTTGAACAGTTACAGTGGCCACAGAGAGGACTGTTTTCTTGATTTACACTCAGTATGTAACATGAATGACTCAAACCAATTGGCAGTTCAAGTAAGCTATAGAACATTACTGAAAAGCCAAATACTCATTAACATTTTAATCCTCTTACATACTTTAGCATTACATTTTAACTGCATTTCTTGAATGCAGACATGAAGTAAAACAGTGTGTTAGAATCTGTTACATAGAACAGTAAGCAAAATCAAAGAGCAATGTACTCCTCCTTAAAATAAGGTTTTCAGGTATTTTAATGGAAGTAACCAAAGCCAATACTTGTGTCAATGCTCAAAAAGCTCACTTCATTTTCCTTTCTGCAACACAAATTGCCAGACATTTCAGTAATTTACACTGTTACAGAAGCGCAAGTATCTTGAGAAGAAAACTGGACACATTTTAGTCCTTTTCTGCAGTCCTTTTTCATACAGTGGTAGCTGGGACCACTTATACTAAGAATTAGAACAAAAGCAGGCACTTACTCTGTTCATTTTCACAAGCACACAGGGAGTTCCTTTAGAATAGCCAAAGGTCTTATCTTCCTTTCCAGAGCACTGTCCAAGCTCCGAGAGGTTAAACCGACATGCCTTTTTAACAGCAACATCATTCTGATCAAAAATCCTTCCTGGTGTACAGTTTATGTTCTGGGATTGCTTTGAATCATCGTAGGCTATGAAACACAAATTGCTCGTGAATCAATGGTATAAAGCATACAAGTAGCAAAACCTGCAGGAGCCAAGGCAAACATCTCATTTTATGGTGGTCTTCTATCTAGGAGTTTTCTCAAAGGACTATTTTCAGAGCACTGTGTTTCACATGAGCCTAACAAACACTTTTGCAAAGCCTAACAAGAAGTGGCACTGCACTTGAAAGAAAGAAAAAGAGTATTGCAAAAGAAATAACGTTGTCTTGCTTTTCAAATTGTATCAGTAATCACAACCTCAATAATTTCTGTACATATGCTAAACTAATATTGTAGTAAAATAGAAACAATCTGTTTTTTTTCTACCTGGAAACTAAACCCATTTTGCCTTTGCACATGTCTCTTTTATAAACAAACAGGAAAAGTTTAGTACATCAGTAACTAATATTAAATTGCCTCTACATTTAGATCAAGTAGTATAACCCAAGTTGTTTTTCACTTTCCTGTGCATCACAAGAACACAGATCACACTGTCACGTTTGACATGCTTTGTGGTTTGTTTCCCTCCCTTACACCCTGCCCCCTGCTAAGCATAAACAAAATAAAGTAGAAAAAGGGAAAGTTCATTCTCAGTGCAAGAGTCCAGAACCAACTGAACTGCAGAAGAGGCAGGTAACCATAAAATGTAGCATTCCTCCCAGGGACCCTTACAGCTTTTGAGGGGTTGAACTTCCTCATGTTTTCATCTGATTTCTGCATTACTAGATTAAGTGTACATATAGGCACATGCATAAAATAACATATAAGTTAAATTAGTGATTTTGCCATCCTTCAGTTTTGTCCTATGCTACTTTTCCTCCATGTTCAAAATTCAGTGTTTTAACATTTCTGACTTTAAATACCATAGATCAGAGTAAAAACTAACAAACTGCAATGAATCTTTGTGTGCCTCATTGTTTTAAACAGGCAAACCAATTCTTGTGACTGAAGAACTCTCAGTTACCAATCTGTTTAGAATAAGACTAATCAGTTAAGTCTTGATAAACTTTGCCTCCAAATACATAACCTGTATAATTTTACACAAAATTATTTTGGCATATGTAATTTCAACATCCTGTAGTATTTAAACAACCATGTCAAGAAAACACTGAACAGAACTCTCCATTATGTACTGTACTATTCCTCATGCAAGGTTCCCAATACTAGTATTGATACTTACCTTTTTGTCTACAAAGTATGTATTTAAATAACACACATCTAAAGTAAGCTTCAACTTGTATCAGTCTTCATTAGCAACTGGTAACTCCAAGTCCAAAAAGCAAACTAATATACTGAACATTAACATTCCCCAAAGGACTTGGGCAGCTGTAAGTAACTTACATTCAAGGAACTTTCTAAGTGTAGCGACATACTCTGCATATGACTGGG